>NC_069657.1:99917616-100224464 GCF_027244095.1 Hemicordylus capensis
CCTGTCATTTGGGTAGCAGGGCGGCCAGCGGAAGGAGCTTTTGCCGCCTGTAGTGCTCCCTTGTTCTCGCCCCGCCCAATGCTTTCTTTGCACTCCTCCCCGCGGCTTTCTTTCCCTGCCCGTGGGCCTGCTGCCACTGTCACTTTCCTCTCCCCCTCCCAGGAGCTCGCTTGCAAACTCTCACAAGAGCTGCCACACATATGAATAGCCACGGGTACGTCTTAGTGATTTAAATATAAATATTTTGTCTGCTGTTTCAGTGTCTGTTTGACATAGAATGAGCCATAGAAGTGTTGGGTGTATTTTCTGAGGATCCTGGAAGAATGAAGGATTTCTCAAAATAACAGTGTATGAAATGGTAAATCAGAATATTTGATAACATTGCATCACTCTAACTCAGTTTAAAAAGATGGAAAGACTGGTCTATAGGGACTTAAAGTTTTCGGCAATGTCAAAAGGAGCTTACCTCCAGTGTAGTAGCTGGCCTTTGAACATGTGTACTCTTTATACTGAAATGCAATGGAATTGTCCCTCAACTCAGATTCTCTCTTTCATATGTACTGAAATATGTAGGGACATCTTTAATTGATGTGGTTGGGATTTAAAGTCATGTATCTTCTGGAGCTATTTTAGTTCTGATGTATTATTTAGTGTCTGTTATATGGTGAAACATTGCACACCTTGTAACATAACATTCACACAGTTACATAAGAACATTCTTGAACAAGCACAAATATTGTGCAAACAAAGTTGCACAACAGTGCAACTATTGGAAATAGTAACCTACTGTCATGCAACTCTGTACTTTTCACACTTGCACCAGAGCACTTTTGCGCAGCTGCATGATCATCACATTACAAGGCGCGTGTAACACTGTGCAGTATGTCAGCCATGATATTTATATCCAGCCTTCTTCCATCATGAAACTCAAGATGGCATACATGGGGTTCCCAAGTGATCACTCATCCAGGCACTGACCAGTCTTAGAGATCTTCTTAGCTTTGGCAACATGGCTGTGCCCTATGTCCTTAGACCATGCCCCAGGACTCATAGGAACATAGGAGCATAGGAAGCTACCTTATACTGAATCAGACCACTGGCCCTTCTTGCTCTACACAGACTGGCAGCAATTTCCCTGAGGTTGCAGGCAGGCTCTCTCAGCACTATCTTGGGGATGCCAGGTAGGGAACTTGGAACCTCCTGCTGTTCCCAGAGCCATCCCATCCCCTAAGGGGAATGTCTTAAAGTGCTCACATGTAGTCTCCCATTCAAATGCAAACCAGGGCAGTCCATGCTTAGCTAAGGGAACCATCCATGCTTGCTACCACAAGACCAGCTCTCCTGGTTTAATATATTAACTCAATATATTACTATGATGTAAATACCAGTATATATGGTACCAGTATATATAAATGAAATTGAAAAAATATTAAAGATATCCTTTACGTCTATCAATGACTGCAAGATTTTACTTTCTAGTTTATCAATATAATGTTTTCATTCAATATCTCCAAAAGTACCTATACTTACAAAGTGCCAAAATCAGATATGTTCAATTGTAATATATGAATTGATTGATTAATTGAATCAGCAGGAAGTTATTTAATTGGTTTTGATAGCCAAAAATTTTAGAGAAATGTTTTGTCACTGAAGATCAGGCATTGCTGTTTGCAAGCTTTTACAGAGCTCAAAGCAAATTAGGAGTCCCAAGACTGAAGAATTTGACCCAAAGATTTTAATGGCACTAAATGTGACCTTGTAATTGCTTCAATGAAAAGTGAAACCTGAATCACAGGATATGAGGGAGATTAGGATCATATCTTAAAGTGCATGGACTTAAAACTGCAGCTATCATTAAGCAATATAAATTGATTACTGCCAGCAGAGAAAGCTCGGGAATCGTGTCTGGTTAACTGATATCTTGTATCAAGCTGAACGTGTCAGCGGTAATCCTTTGATAAAATTAATGAATGGATATGAAAGTAAAAGTATAAAATGCAGCCATATTCTTATAGAAAACATTGTGATATACATGCAATGCACAGGAGTAAATGACAGTTAACCTTTTTGATCTTTAATTGCATCTAGATATAATAGTGAACTAGCTGACCTGGCGCAGAGCATCTGTGCCCCTAGTTCTCCCTGTCTCCCCTCCCTTCAGCCCTATTTCATTCTCCCTCCCCCAGTTTGTTCTTTACCCCCCACCCCAGTTTGTTCTCCCCCTGCCCACCAGTTCGTTCTCCCTTGGTGGCCGGCCTGCCTGGCCACTGCCACTCCTCTGCGGTAGGCAGGCCTGACCACCGCTTCTCCTCCACAGCCTCTGCCTTTTTCTTCCACCCTCCCGTCTGTCCCTGCCACCGCCTACTTCTGCCCACCTGTTGCTGTTTTCTCTGCCAGCTGGCCTCTGCTACAGGTTTTTTTCCTGGCTAGCCAGCCAGCCAGCATCACCATTTTCTTCCTTCCCACCCATGGCGATCTGGCAGCTCTCTGAACTCTCGCGAGAGCTGCCACACATGGGATTAGCCACGGTACGTCTTAGAGAATTAAATATATAGATTATATCTAGGCATTGCATAGAGGATTGCTAGTAATGACTTTGCCAACTAATTACAAAAAATCATTTGACTAATGATCTGTTTTTTTAAACTCAAGTACAGTAATCAATTACTTAAATTTAGAAGTGTTCAGATCATGTAAAATGTAATCAAGTAATACTTCCATTGATTTATCTACTGATTAAACTCATTAATGTTTACAGTCTGCACAAACTATATTTTCTGTGAATTTGGTGTTTGTTTTAAAATATGTATACCCCCATCTTATGATCCAAATGATCCCCAATGGAGCAGACAGGATATACAAATCATTATGAAACCATGATCAGAGAAAATCAACATATGCATTCACAATCAGGGTCCCCCGCCCTCCCCACCATGGTTCTCATTGACAAGCTACAAAATTATATCTTCATGAACACAAGGTTGGGGAGGGGTGCATGGTGGGTTCTCTACTGCTGCAATGAGGGGATGGGGAAATACCAGCATCTATTGTGCCCTAAACATAACCTTCAGATATAGTCAAGTCATATTACTTATGAATGGTAATGGCTTACAATAGCAGCAAACACTTAAAACAGTGAGATACAGCTCATATCTCTCCTTTTATTGGGTGTTTCCATGCTAGCTTTCACCCTCCATTATTGACACCATTGACACCATTCATTCATGTTTGTATTACTGAGGAGATGTGGGCCTATTTGCACACTGGCTGGCGGGATGCACAACCTACTACCATCACATTAACGCTCCACATCAAAACTGCTGCAGAATCATAAGCAGCCCTGGCGTTGCAAAGAATGGGCAGTTGTGCAAGCTGTCCTGCTGAAGTTTCCCCCGTTGTACAACTCAAGTGACCCTGGAGTGACCGGGCGGCTTATGAGTCCACAGCAGCCCCAGGACAGAGCATTATGACCATGGCAGTCTGTGCATCAGGTAAGCAGCTATGTTCAATGCACATGTAATCTGTCTACAGTGTACACAAGTACAGATGTATTTACTGAATACCTGTACACACATACAGGTATTTGCACATTATGTTCAACTCATGTACAGTAGTACACTGCCTCAGACTCAGACCCTTCAAGTTCACTCTTACAGTAAATACATGTACAGTCATTCCCACAAAAACATGTACATGCATTAATTAATTAATTAATTAATTAATTAATTAATTAAACACACTTCTATACCGCCCAAAACTCACATCTCTGGGCGGCTTACAACAAGCAAACAGAAAGCTAAAACATTAGTTAAAATAAATGACAAAAAAAACTAGTTAGAACAAAATAAATGACATAGTAAGAGTTAAAGACACCAGTCTGCAGGTACATATATAGACCCCAGTATGCACGGACAAAATAATATCCTCAAAACATTGCATCACGCTATTTCCCCTGTTTTTGACCCACACTATTCTTAAAGGGTGGGTCGATCACCTCTTTAAAAACGTCCACTGCAATTGCAGTGCAGCCCTTTATGATATGGACTGCAGAGTCCAGTTCTCTCGTCTGGGGGTTAGTTGACATGGCTAGTAACTTATTACCCACATGCCCTCTCCATCCATCACCTTTAGCATTCCTATTCTCTCTGCTGAAACTGACAAAGTGATATGAAAGTCTTGTCCATCTTGTCATTACCTTATAATTTTAAAATATTCATTTAAATTTCTACTGTGTGTGCACCATACATATTTCCTTGTGGGAAAAAAAAAAAAATCCCCTCCTAGCACATCAGGAGAGGGAGGGCCTCCTGATTCTAGCCCAGCATTGGGACTGAAAAATCCCCTCCTAGCCCAGCATTGGGACTGTGGGCTGCCTCTTCTGCTCTAGCTTGCTTTCACTGCCACAGGATTCCCACTCAGACTCCTTCCCTCTGTCTTTGTGGTGCCCAAATGGACCACCAGTAAACTGTGAATGAGGGAGAGTGAGAAAGAAGGTGGCTCCTTTTTCTTTCCCGGCTGCACTTCCCCCTCCCCACCCTGTCCCTGTCAGAGTCCAATGCTGAGAGAGACTTCACTTCTCCTTCCATTCATTCATTCTTGAATTCTCACCTGTCCTTTCCAAATACCCCAGGAGACCATAATTGTAGATGCTTCCAAACAATAATCAAAAAAGCAAAACAAAATATTCTATTTGTTAATAGACAAGGACTGAATTATGCACAGTTGCCACAAAATTACTATAGCACTAGCACAGATTTAAAAAATTATTTCTTTTTTTTTGTTATCATCTTAAAGCATCATATATCTTTCTCACACTGACAATAGAGCATTGTGGTTCTAAATATGCATGATTGTTTTTTACTAGTTGTATTTGTTAGTCCTCCTGGGATTTGCATTTCCGATCCTGTTATTCCTCCCTACTGATTCTCGAAGGAGAACACATTGTAATGTTTTGTCTAAGTAAATAAATCTACATGAACTTTTGGTCCTTTGAGTGGTCTTTTTTCAAAAGTGCTGGGTACTCATGCAAAACCTATGCAAAGTTCTATATCCATCGAAATTCCTACAAAGAGCATGAGCCGTCACAAGGTTGATTGCGGAGAGACTTGAATGACTAGTTCATACTGCCATCTAGTTTCCAGTTCTTTGTGTTTAACCTCCTGGGTGATGCCGTTTCCCTGACTGTAGGAAGATATATTGCTATAGCTAGGGGAAGCTAATTTTAGCCACATACCATATACATTCTGTAACATGTATAAACAGAACAAGCATGTGCCATCATAAACCCTTTTAAAGGATAATGCTTGACATTATAAAGCAGCTATAGGCCATAACCAACTTGGGAGCCAACTGGGAAAAGCACAGCTGAGTACAGCTTTTGCAGTCAAGAGAGCCAAAATTAAAATCACAGATCTGGAAATTCCAACTATTAGGGACAATCCAGAAATTGCTCAGAATTTGGCAGCACTTTAGAAAGCAGTGCATTCTCATGCCACAGGTATAATTGTACATAAGAACAGCCCTGCTGGATCAGGTTCAAGGCCTGTCTAGTCCAGCATGCTGTTTCACACAGTGGCCCACCAGAGGCCTCTGAGAAGCCCTCAGGCAAGAGATGAGGGCATGCCCTCTCTTTTGCTGTTGCTCCCCAGCAACTGGTATGTAGAGAACATAAGAATATAAGAACAGCCCTGCTGGATCAGGCCCAAGGCCCATCTAGTCCAGCATCCTGTCACACAGTGGCCCACCAGATGCTGCTGGACTGAAGGCATCTTGAGGCACCTTCCTTCTGAGATTGGAGGTGGCCTATAGCCACCAGAATAGTAGCCATTGATAGACCTGTCCTCCATGAATTTGTCTAGACCCCTTTTAAAGCCATCTAAGCTATCACTGCATCCTGTGGCAGAGAATTCCATAGATTAATTACATGCTGTGTGAAAAAGTACTTCCTTTTGTCAGTCCTAAATTTCCCAGCCTTCAGTTTCATGGGATATCAGCCTGGTTCTAGTGTTGTAAGAAAGGGATAGAAATTTCTCTCCATCCACTCTCTCTGCTCCATGCATAATGTATACACCTCGATCATGTCTCCCCACAGTTGCCTCTTTTCCAAACTAAAGAGCACCAGATGCTGTAGCTTTGCCTCATAAGAAGGTGCTCCAGGTTCCTGTCAGGCTTCATAAGGAAGGTGCTCCAGGGCAGTCAAACCGGGAAGAGGCCTGTCATAAAGCCAGTAGGCAGGGAGTCAAATTCAGCTCAAACTATACCAGACCAAAACATTGCTCAGAGCAAAGATTCAAGAAGTCTTGGAGGGCCAGGTGGAATCCTAATGGCCCCTTGTGTTGCCTGACCTCTTCTATGCTGGTTGTGATATGACCTTCTGATATCCTAAATGTTGAGGTGGCAATAAGCCACTACAGGCCTGAGGTTCCCTCTGGCAAGTAAACACAGTGGCAGAGAGAGTAATGCTTGTGTACCCTGTTGGTAGAGTATGCCTTGCAAGACCCCTGGCCCCGCACAATGTTATTGTCGTTGTCATCATCATCATCATCATCTAAAGTGGCCTCCATTGTGATACCCAGAAACCTTTTCCATGCATCTGCTTTTGGTACCATTAACCTTCTGTATTGTCTGAAACAGTTGGGAGTGGGCGGCACCGTTTTACAGTAGTTCCGCTCCTGTCTCTTGAGAAGATTCCATATGGTTTCATTTAAAGACTATTCCTCCTTAAATGGGAGATTTTGTATCGTGTCCCACAAGTTTTTTAACATCTACATAAATCCACTGGGAGAGATCATCAGGAGATTTGATGCAGGGTGTTACCACTACACTGATGACACCCAAGTCTATTTCTCCATGTCATCCTCATCAGGAAATATGGCATAACATCTCTAAATGCCTGCCTGCATGCAGTTATGGGCTGGATGAGGGAGAACATATTGAGGCTGAATCCAAACAAACCAGAGGGTTGGGATGCAGGAAATGGGTTAGTGCTGCTTGTTCTGGAAGGGTTTACACTCCCCCAGAAGGAACAGGTATGTAGTCTGGGAGTACTTCTTGTCCCAGGCCTCTCTCTGGTTTCTCAGGTTGAAGCAGTGGCCAGAGGAGCTTTTTATCAGCTTAGGCTGATACACCAGGTAAAGCCATTTTGGGAGGAAAATGGCCTTAAAATAGTGGTGCATATGCTGATAACCTCCACAACTGCAATTCACAGTGGGACTGCCTTTATACATAGTCTGGAAACTGCAGTTGGTACAAAGTGCAGTAGCCAGGTTGGTCTCCAGGGCAACCCAAAGTGACCATATTACTAGTGGTGTGCACGGAACCGTTCTCGGTGGTTTGATTTGAATTTGAGCCAAATTAGAACTGAGCCTCTGGTCTGCAAACCGGTTCATAGGAACCAGCCGGTGGTTTGGTTTGTAACGTTGAAACAGGTGGAAATGGTTCAGCCCGGTTCAACACAGTTTGTATGGCTATGCTTGTAAAAGGGAATCTGGTGAGGATTCTTCTTTACAGGCAAAAGGGATTCCTAATGCTAAAGGAGTTGAAATAGCGGGCAGGGGGTGGGCTTCTGAATATGGTTTGGGTGCTTTATATAACTGCCCAGAGACACAGGTTTTGGACGGTATAGAAATATGTTAAATAAAAATAAATATTTGGGTGCTGTCTTGACCAAGCAAAAAGGGACACGGAAATTACAGTTGCCTTTGCTTCCAGAGTGCTTACTGCTTCAGAGAAGATGGATTCTGTCATTGAAAAAGAAGCTCTAGCGTGTTTCTGGGCAGTGAGGCACTTCAGGAATTTCTTGCAGAGCAGAAAATTCACTTTACTGTCAGACCAGAAACCCCCATCTGCTTTTCTTACTACTTGGAGATCAAGTTGAGCAACCCCCAAGAAAAGCCAAATGGATCAGTAGACTTATGGATTTTGATTTCCAGGTGGAATATTTTCCAGGAATATCTTGGAGTACATCTGCAGATTGTTTATCTAGCCTTCCACTTCCAGGCCAAGAGGAGATCCCAGAAGATGAGTGTGAAGGAGTAGTAACTGCACAAACAGCATCATTCAGTCATGGAGTGATCACATCTTCTGAATGGAAAGCGGCCCTCAGTGCTGATCAATTGCTTACTGAACATAAACCTTATATAACTAATGGACTGCCATGCAAAAACAGGGTACCTGAATATCTTCAATCATACATGCACGTAGCAAGTGAGCTGCCCCTTCTCAATGAGCTGGTGCTGAGGACTGATTGTTTGGTGGTGCCAACCTCCTTACAAGCAAAAGTGATCAAAATTGCCCACAAAGGTTACCTGGGCATGAGCTTGACTAAAAGGCGGTTCAAATAAAGTTCTTGGTGGCCAGGTATGGACAAAGACGTTTAAAATGTAATCAGGCACTGTATAGCTTGTGCTATATCTGACAAATCACAGAAGATGTTTACCACCCCCTTGACTCCAGTAGAGTATCCCAATGGTCCCTGAGGAAAACTTGCTCTGGATATAAGGGGGCATTTTGTTAACCAACAAAACAATGATTTGTTACAGTGATGGTGGATTACTACTCCAGGTGGCAAGAAGCTTCATTGCTGACAACATTGAAGACCGAGAGCCAGTGTGGTGTAGTGGTTAAAGTGCTGGACTAGGACTGGGGAGACCCGAGTTCAAATCCCCATTCAGCCATGATACTTGCTGGGTGACTCTGGGCCAGTCACTTCTCTCTCAGCCCAACCTGCTTCACAGGGTTGTTGTGAGGAGAAACCTAAGTATGTAGTACACCGCTCTGGGCTCTTTGGAGGAAGAGCGGGCTATAAATGTAAATAATAATAATAAGAAGAAGAACTACAAACAAGGTGATCCAGTTCATGGCTGTAGTTTTTACAAGGGAAGGTCTTCCTAAAGAACTAGTGACTGGCAACAGGACACATACTTGCAAAACCATGGGATAAAACACCAACCTATTTCATTGTATCATCCTCAAGGGAATGGCTTAGAGGAAAGAATGCACAGATTGGTGAAGTTTTGACTATGCAAAAACAACCCTGGAATGTGGCAACCTGTGAAATGCTATTTGCTTATCGAATTACGCCTCATTCTACTACAGGAAAATCACCTTTTGAACTGCTGAGAGGATGGAAAGCTACAACCAAACTTACCCAACGGCAACAGCTGATAGGGTTTTCTATGGCAGGGATTCTCAACGTTGTGTCCCCAGATGTTATTGGACTTCAGCTCCCATAATCTCCAACCAAAAGCCACTGGGACTGAGGATTATGGGAGTTGAAGTCCAAAAACATCTGGGGACCCAACATTGAGAATCCCTGTTCTATGGCATCTCACTCTGAGGATGCAGAGATTTGTGATCAGGTAATGGAGAAGCAACAAAAATAGAAATTGTATGTGGATCAAAAACGGGATGCAAAACAGCATTTCAGGTGGGGGACTTTGAGTACAGCTGCCTTATAAAGTCAGAAAAGGATGTTCCTGATACTCTGGACCAAAACAAATTATTAAAATCCAAGGAGATTCTGTCATACTGGATAATAGAAAGAAATGGAACTGTCTGAGACTTTCCAGCATGCATACTATGCTGATGGAAATCTGAGGGTTGCTCTAATTGTTACAAAGGAAGCGGTGACAGAGAATGCACGAGTGACTTGTGCTTCCTGTTTTCTCACTTCCTGTTTAACCTAGAGAGATAGAAATTGGTCTTGAAAGCAAGTGAAGTTCTCCCAAATCACTCTGAGATTTCATGGCATATCTGAAACCATCCTGGATTACATCCGGCATGTATAGAAAATTCCAAGGTCAGAAAGTTTTGCCTTGAAACAGGGAGTTTTGAGTGTTATAAGCTTGGAACAGAACACCCTTAAAAGGGGGGTCCTGTTCCGAGCTCAGAACAGAATGACCCATTTCAAGGTGGAATGTCCAAGTGCCATTTTGGATTCAAACATTTTTTAATCCAAAATGGCGGACGAAACGGTCCAGTGGGACCATTGTCATTCAGTTGGAACAACTGGCTTGCCAAGGTCTTCTGATGGAATGTTTCATGCATTTTGTGTTCCGTTTCATACACAGAACAAAACGCAAAATGTATTTTGTGCACACTCCTAGATAACATTCCTCTTTTTATAAAATGAATAAGGAGAATACAAACAAGGCTAATGCAGGCCCCAGCAATGACCTGTCTAACATGTTGTTAAGTGCACTTCAGCCTATTGAAATCAATGTGTTGCATTCAGTACCAGCTTCGATTTGTGCTGAAGATGGAGGGTTTTCATCAAGAAAGGCCCCTATACCTTGGAAGAGGTAGGGCACGCAAACCAAGAATGCCTCTGAGAAGCTCAGAGTAAAGTTCTTACTCTGGTCACATTTGCACGTAACATGAAACTAGAGGTTGCCGGACCCGCTGCTAATTTTTCAAACCATGAATTGCATCACAGATGTTTATCCAACCGTAGCCCAACAATCTCTGGTTTCAGGGCAGGAGAGCTCTTCCTTCTTCCTGGTCCACTGAATCTGCATCCCAACAAGCTCTGTAGTACTTGTGTCATCAGACTGTGGGCAAGGCGTAAGCATGTCTCCAGGGTGGCAGCCATTGGCAACAATCTTCAAGGGGGCATACCGAGCACAATCGTGCCTTTTCGGAATGGACCGCCCACCCTCAGCAGGGAAAGGGCATTTGATTCCATTTAAATGCCGTGCCACTCAAGCCCTTCTTCTGACTGCAATTGCACCACCTTCCTCGTAAGATCCCTTTAGCAAAACTGTCGCGCACAAGCACAATTTTTAGCAAGGCATCTTGGGGGGCACTATTTTCCTGTTTTTCAGGAAAGTGAAGGGAACAAGATGACTTCCGAGGAGGGGATATGTATATGAGGGAGGGCAAAGGATCCTGGAGTCTGGCCTGCTATGACCAAGGATGTCTTGCGAAGACTTACCCCAGCAAAACAGTCCATGGAGACACCAAAGCACACTCCTGCCCCCATGGCGACTTGCCACAAGTGGACTAACACTCTCATGAGAGGGCCAGTCTTTTATGTAACCAAAGGCCTTTATGCACCTAAAGGAGATTTGGATACTCCATGTGTCTTGGCATAGCTGGGTGGGCAGATTGGAGAAACACCGGGACCAAGGATGGATCTTTATTCTCATTCAAATTTCCCAGGTTCATACCAGCATTTTGCCATATGCAGATCTTCCACCATGGGGAATGGAAGGGGAACCCCAATTTCTAGCAACCCCAGGAGACTAGGGTTGCCGTTCTGGGCAAAACCAAAGATGGGCATGTTCAAATGAGTGGACAGACTTGCAGAGGGAACACTTTGACAGCTTCTTTGTGGCAGGGAGTGCTGTTGACAGGGTACCCATCTCTGTGGCTTGCTTGTATAGAGCAACCTGGCTGGGCAGCATCTTCCATCTGGCCACCATGGCCTGACATTCTTGTGAGAGAGTGGTCCATGGCAGAAGGGGATGTCATCATACATTATTAGTGATTTGGTTCAACATCCCTGTCACCACAGATGGCTCTTCTCATGAGTTATGAAGGGGTATCCCCATGGCCTAACACTCTCATGTGTGAGTGGTCCACTAAAGAACAGCATGCATCATCATCACAGAGGAGGAATCTCCCCTCTCAGTGTTGGCTATGCTGATCCTGCTGCCCGGCCCTTCTCATAATTAAGCCTAGGGACTACACAGGTATCCCCAAGGGGAACGGGCTGGTCCCCCCTCCCCCAACAACATTGTACAAAAAGTAGATTTATGCCATTTTATAATTCCTGGTTGGGGCTGTTTTTAAGTCCGACCCCAGTTATCGCCTCCCAGCCATATGTTGCCATCTCAGTGCGCTAATGGAGTTGCCCTGCTTATTATCTATCTATCTATCTATCTATCTATCTATCTATCTATCTATCATATTTTTATACTGCCTGATACGTATATCTCTAGGCAGTGTACAAAATTAAAACGATATTTAAAAATCAACACAAATTAATACATGAAACAATAAAACAGTAGCATAAAAGGGAAACACAATAGAAACAGTAGCATAAAACAATTATTAAAACAAATTATTAAAATTAATTCTAATTAAAAGCCTATGAGAACAAGTGAGTCTTGAAGGTCTTACTGAAAACAAATAGAGAAGGAGATGCTCTTATTTCAGCAGGGAGCATATTCCAAAGCCCTGAGGCAGCCACAGAGAAAGCACAGTCCTAGGCTGCCACCAGACGAGCCGGTGGCAACCATAACCGGACCTCTCCAGAAGATCGCAAAAGGTGGGCGGGTTCATGACAAAGGAGGCACTCTCTTAAATACCCTGGACCCAAGCCATTAAGGCTTTATAAGTAATAACCAGCATTTTGTATTTTACCCAGAAACATATTGGCAGCCAGTGCAGTTCTTTTAAAACTGGTGTTATATGGTCCCTTTATGTTGTCCCAGAGACCAATCTGGCTGCCGCATTCGGTACCAATTGTAATTTCTGGATTACCTACAAAGGCAGCCCCATTTAGAGTGCATTACAGTAATCAAGCCTGGAGGTTACCAGTATACAGCTTAGGACCTGGGTACTTAAGAGAATGTCTTCTTCATTATGAGCCGCACCACCCATTGAGGTAATCTGGAGATGTCCATATCCAGTTGCCGCCAGCTTCACTGGTGGCCACATGGGGATGGGCCTTCTTGGTTGCTGCCCTGACACTGTGGAATCTGCTTCTGTAGCAATCTGCCCTCCCTTACCCTAAAGAGTGGACTGGAAGTGAACCCTGTCCTGACTGACAGGCTAGGGAACAGCCACTCAGCACATGGTGGGCGGGACCTTGAGGGCCATGTGGCAGAAAGAGAAGTGTGTCTTTGTTCTCAGAAGGAGCTAGGAGAGGGGTGAGAGAGGATGGGCGGAAGGCTTTGTGAGGAGAAGCAATGGAGCTTTTGCTGCCTCATGGTCAAGAGCTAGCCTGAAGAATTCTTTCATGGAAGGACATCTGCAGATCCTTGAGAGACAGGATTGAAGGAAGCTTGAAATCTCTCCTGGAGTTTGGGGTGAGTTTCAAGGGGAAAGGAAGCCAGGGCTTTGGGGCTTTTGAAGGGTTTAACGAGGGAACAGTTTATTAGTTAGCTCATGTTAGATTTCTTTCTATTTGTGCTATGCAAATCCTTACAAATGGTTTATTGTGTTTTTATTTGTAACGTAACAAACTAAGAGAAACTGAGCCTCTGCCCTTGCTTTCCAACTAGGGCATTGCAAAAGTCTCTGTAGACTCTGTAAAGGTGCTTTTTTGTACTTTCTTACTTTTATGTTTTATGCAACTGGGTAGCCACCAAGTTTTAAAGTGTGCCACCCCAATATCATCTGAGGGTGCTTTTTGAAGTATTCTTGCAAGTACTGAGTGTTTCTGTCACCTGTAACTAAAGCTGAGAGAGCCTCAGACAGAAGCAGTCTGTAGTATTTTGAATAAAGTTTTTTTCTCTTTTCGTTCTTTGTATTTTTCCTGCCTCTGAGTAGATTTTTAACTCAGGAAAAAGGAGTTTTTACTCTGGTGCAAACACATCTTAAGTTTGATTGCTCAGCAACTCACTCTAGCAAGTGTACTCATCATGTGTAGGCTGTATGAGAGGGTTCTTGGACTTTTCCCTTTAAAAAGGGAAGGAGGGCCCCATGGACATTCACCCAAATCCAGACGGAGGCAAACCCTGTAATAATTAAGGTATGATGGCAGTGAATCAGCTACTGAGGAAGCAGTTTAAGTTTTTGTTGTTTTGTTTAAGTTTGTTAAGCCTTTGTTGAGCAAACATGGAGAGAATGATGCAGCATTTTTCTTTTCCCCATGTGGGCCTGCTTTGAAACAAAGGCTGGGCTTAAATATGCTATAGCTCCCTACTGAAATTCAATCCTCCCCATCTCTGACAATTTTTTAAAAGCACTTGAAAACCCAACTCTTCACCCAAGCTTTTTCAGCTTTTTTTTTTTAATTGCCACCCAATCCCACCTCCCTTAGGCGGTCCAGAAGGATACCATGGTCAATGGTATTGAAAGCCTCAGAGAGAGCCAAAAGGATCAGCAGAGTGACACTCCCAATAGCCAGTTGGAGATCATCCATCTAGCCAACCAATATAGCCCACACGGAAGCAAGTATGAAATGGGTCTAGATAATCTGCATCATCCAAAGCTGCCTGGAGCTGAGAGGCCACCACCCACTCAGTCACCTTGCCACCATGGAAGATTAGAAACAGGTCTATAATTAGCTAACTCCAAGGGATCCAATGCAGGTTTCTTCAAATAAGGTCTAATAATAACCTCCTTAAGACAAGGAGGCATCCTGCCTCCCTCAGAGAAGCATTTATATTTACCAGATCCTCTCTGATAATATGATTACCAGATGAGATAAGCCAAGCTGGGCAAGGGTCAAGAGAACAGGTTGTAGGATGCACAGTCTGAAGCAGTTTGTCCACTACCTCAGGAGTCACAAACTTAAAATGATTCATCTAATCCCATAAGAGGAGTTGCTGGACACCTCCACAGTAGACTCTGCAATAGCTGTCGAATCCAGCTCGGCCCAAATATGAGAGATTTTATCCACACAAAAATCATTAAAAACATCACAAGTGACCGATGGTTCCAAGTTTAAATTCAAGGGGAAGGGGGTACATACTAGCCCCCTCACAACCCTGGACAAATCAGCTGGACATGAATTTGCATAAGCAATGCTGGTCGAAAAGAACTGCTTCTTTGCTGCCCGCACTGTCAGAGCATAGACCTTCAAATGTGTCTGATCAGACTCATGCTGAGTCTTACTCCACTTGCACTCTAGTCATCTGCCTCACCACTTCAGTTCCTGTAGTTCATCCGAATACCACGGGGAAGATTTTAAAGCAGGTCGGAGAGAACACTTAGGAGCGATTGCGTCTACTGCTCTAGTGAGTTCATTGTTCCATGTTTGCACCAGAGCATTGACAGAATCACTAGCAGAGGCAACCCTGAACCCTTCAAAGGCTTCTTAAAATCCTATTGTATCTAATAGCCTCCTCTAATAGGAGGGCCAATCTAATAGGTCCTTCCCCCCTGCGGAGGTGGGTTGTGGCTGCAAGTTCTACCTTAACCAGATGGTGATCCGTCCATGACAATGGGGAGATGACAGGAGTCCCCACCCATGGAACACCACCCTGATCAGAGCAAAAGACCAAATCAAGTGTGTGACCGGCATCATGTGTTGGTCCAGAGACCAGTTGGGATAGGCCCACAGTCATCATGACCTCTATGAACTCTTGAGCTGCTCCCAACAACCCATTCCCAAAATGAACATTGAAGTCCCCCACTCCCCGCAGCCTGGTCCACTCCAATGCCAACTCAGCAACCAGGTCCGTCAGCTCAGTTAGGGACTCCACTGGGCTGCAGGTGATCGGTATACCAGCGCAAGTCCCAATCTATCCCTGGTCTCTAGACTTAGGTACATACATTCAGTATAGGTTAAATCCCTGACAGAGATCCTGGTAAGGGAGATGGTATTCTTATAGACCACAGCCACCCCACCTCTCCACCCACATCCTTTCACCTGCTCCACCATGGAGTAACCCTCTGGGAGAATCTGGGTCCAAACTGGACCACTAGCCTTTCCTGACCAGGAGATACATACCGAGTTGGCTCCATCATCCATAATCAAGTCATGGACTACCTCAGATTTATTTTGAACTGACCTGGCATTACAGAGTAATAAGGTGAGGTTCTGTGGGTAGTTGGCATTGCTCTCCAAGGTCAAAGAGGTGGTAGGCTTGCTGGAAGGGGCAACAATTAAATTAAATTTCTGAATTCCCTTCCCCTGTAAAGGCCTGCTGGCCTACCAACACCACATCGTCATCGATTCACCACCACCACTGGTACAGCTGCCTCAGAGTTGTCCCCCTTATGTTGCCATCTCGAGTGAATGTGCTTGTGAACATACTAAAATTTAAAATTAACAAATCACCTGGGCCAGATGGCATCCACCCAAGAGTTCTGAAGAAACTCAAATGTGAAATCGCTGACCTCCTAGCAAAAATATGTAACTTGTCCCTATAATCAGGCTCTGTATCAGAGGACTAGAAAGTAGCTAATGTAATGCCGATTTTCAAAAAGGGATCCAGGGAGGAACCAGGAAATTACAGGCTGCTTAGCTTAACTTCTGTTCCAGGTAAATTGATGGAAAGCATACTTAAGGACCACAGTGTTAAACACATGGAAGAACAGGCCTTACTGAAGGAGAACCAGCATGGCTTCTGCAAGGGCAAGTCTTGCCTCACTAATCTTTTGGAGTTCTTTGCGAATGTCAACCAGTGTGTGGATAAAGGTGATCTGGTTGACGTACTTGGACTGCCAAGAAGCTTTTGACAAAGTTTCCCACCAAAGTCTCTTGAGTAGACTTAGCAGTCATGGGATAAAGGGACAGGTTCATGTGTGGATTGGTAACTGGATGAAGGAAAGGAATCAGAGGGTAGGAATAAATGGGCAATTTTCACAATGTAGGTAAGTTAGAAGTGGGGTACCCCAGGGATCTGTAGTGGGACCAGTACTCTTTAACTTGTTCATAGATGATCTAGAAGTTGGGGTAACCAGTGATGTGTCCAAATTTGCAAATGACACTAAACTTAGGTAGTGAAATCCACAACAGATTGTGTGGCGCTCTAAAAGGGTCTTTCCAAACTGTGTGAGTGGGCAACAAATAGGCAAATGCAGTTCAATGTAAGCAAGTTTAAACTGATGCATATTGGGACAAAAAAAACCCAACTTCATATATACACTGATTGGGTCTGAGCTGTCAGTGACTGACCAGGAGAGAGATCTTGGGGTTGTGGTGGACAGCTTGTTGAAAGTGTCAACTCAGTGCATGACAGCTGTAAAAAAGGCATATTCCATTCTAAGGATCATTAAAATGATCAACCCATTGTCCAACAGAGTCCCTAACTGAGCTGACAGACCTGGTTGCTGAGTTGGCATTGGAGTGGACCAGGTTGTTGGTGGTTGTTGGACCGATGCATGATGCAAGTCACATGCTCAACTTGGTCTTTTGCTCTGACCAGGGTGGTGTTCCATGGGTGGGAGCCCCGTTATCTCCCCACTGTCATGGATGGATCACCATCCAGTTAGGGTAAGACTTGCAGCCACAACCCACTTCTCTAGGGTTGAAGGACCCATTAGGTTAGTTCACCCGAGAAGGTTATTGGATCCAATAGGATTCCAAGAAGCCTTGGAAGAGTTTCCAGCTGGCTCTACGAGTGATTCTGTTGATGCTCTGGTGCAAACATGGAATAATGAACTTACTAGAGCGGTAGACACAATCGTACCTAAGCGTCCTCTCTGACCTGCTTTAAAGTCTTCCCCATTGTATTCAGACAAACTGAAGAGGAGAGGTAAATGACTAGAGTGCAAGTGGAGGAAGTCATGGCATGAATCTGATAGATTGCAACACAGAGCTCATTTGAGGATCTATGCTCTGGCAGTACAGAAGGCAACGAAGCGGTTCTTCTCCACCCACATTGCTTCTGTAAATTCACATCGAGCTGAGTTGTCTAGGGTTGTGAGGGGGCTAGTTCATGCCCCCTCTGCCTTGAATTTGAATTTGGAACCATCTATCACTTGCTGTAATGTGTTTAACAACTTTTTTGCAGATAAAATTGTATTTGCGCTGAACTAGACTCCACAGTTACTGCAGAGTCTATCACTGAGGTGCCCAGTAACTCCCCTTGTAAGACTGAACTGGATCATTTTCAGTTTGTTACTTCTGATGATGTGGACAAACTGCTTCGGACTGTGTGCCCCACCACCTGCTCTCTTGAGCCTTGCCCAACTTGGCTTATTTCATCTGATAGTCATATTATCAGAGAGGGTCTGGTAAATATCATAAATGCTTCTCTGAGGGAGGGCAGGATGCCTCTTTGTCTTAAGGAGGCTATTATCTGATCATTTTTGAAGAAACCTGCTTTGGATCCCTCAGAGTTAGCTAATTACAGGCCTGTCTCTAATCTCCCTTGGTTGGGCAAGGTGACTGAGTGAGTGGTCACTTCTCAGATCCAGGCAGTTTTGGATGACACAGATTATTTAGATCCTTTCCAGACTGGCTTCCAGGTGGGCTATGGGGTTGAGACTGCCTTGGTCAGCCTGATGGATGATCTCCAATTGGCAATTGACAGAGGGAGTGTGACTCTGCTGATCCTTTTGGATCTCTCGGCAGCTTTCAATACCATTGACCATGGTATCCTGCTGGGTCACTTGAAGGAAGTCATATTATCAGATTATCAGGGTCACTTGAAGGAGGTAGGCTCGGGTGGCACTGTTTCACAGTGGATCCGCTCCTACCTCTCTGACAGATTCCAGATGGTGTTGCTTGGAGACTATTGCTCTGAAAAGCGAGCGCTAAAGTGTGGTGTTCCACAAGGCTCCATATTGTCTCCAATGCTTTTTAACATCTACATGAAACTGCTGGGAGAAATTGTCAGAAAGTTTGGTGTGGGATGCTATCAATATGCTGATGACACCTACATCTATTTCTCTGTACCAACTTCATCAGGAAAATGCATGGCCCCCCTAAGTGCCTGCCTGGAGGCAATATTTGGCTGGATGAGGGATAACAGATTGAAGTTGAATCCAAACAAGACGGAGGTACTGTCTGTAGGGGGTCGAGATCCAAGAGATGGGATAGATCTGCCTGTTCTGGATGGGGTTAACCCTCCCCATAAGAGATCAGGTTCATAGGCTGGGAGTGCTCCTGGATCCAAAACTCTCCCTGGTTTCTCAGGTTGAGGCTGTGGCCAGGAGTGCTTTTTATCAGCTTCGGCTGATACGCCAGATACGTCCATTCTTGGAGAGTAGTGACTTTAAAACGGTGGTACATATGCTGGTAACCTCTGGGCTTGACTACTGTAATGTACTCTATGTGGGGCTACCTTTGTACGTAGTTCGGAAACTACAATTGGTACAGAACATAGCAGCCAGACTGGTCTCTGGGTTTACCCGCAGTGACCATATAACACCGATTCTAAAAGAACTGCACTGGCTGCCGATAGGTTTCCGAATGAAATACAAAGTGCTAGTTATTACCTATAAGGTCCTTAATGGCTTAGGTCCAGGTTATTTAAAAGAGCGCCTTCTCTGTCGTGAACCCTGTCACCTATTAAGATAATCTGGAGAGGTCCAACTACGGGTGCCGCGAACTCGTTTGGTGGCAACTTGGGACTGGGCCTTTTCTGTGGCTGCCCCAGGGTTTTGGAACATGCTTCCAGCTGAAATAAAAGCATCTCCTTCTCTGATTGCTTTTAGGAGGACCCTGAAGATGTACTTGTTTTCGCAGGCCTTCAACTGAGATTTGATTTTTAAATTTTAATGTGTTTTTAACATGTTTTTATCTAATTTTTATCTTATGGATTTTAAATGTGTTATATCTTATGTTTTAATTCTGTACACTGCCTCGAGATTTTTATACTAGGCGGTATATAAATTAAATAAATAAATAAATAAATAAATAAATAAATAAAGTGATTGAAAGTAAAAATTGTAATATAATAATACCCTTATACAAATCTATGGTGTAGTCACATTTTGAATACTGTGTGCAGTTCTCCTCACTGTATCTTGAGAAGGACATAGTAGAGCTGGGAAAGCTGCAGAAGAGGGCAACCCTTGTGATCAGGGGCCTGGAGCACCTTCCTTATGAGGCAAGGCTACAGCATTTGGAACTTTTTCATTTGGAAAAGGGGCGAATATGGGGGAACATGATAGAAGTGTATAAAATTATACATGGAGTAGAAAGGAGTGTACAGAGAGAAGTTTTTCACCCTGTCTCACAACACCAGAACCATGGGTCACCCCATGAAATTGAAAGTTGGGAAATCTAGGACTGACAAAAGAAAGTACTTTTCCACACAGCACATAATTAATCTATGGAATTCTCTGCCATGGGATGTAGTGATGGCCACTAGTTTGGATGGCTTTAGAAGGGGCTTAGACAAATTCATAGAGGACAGGATTATCAATGGCTACTAGTCTGGTGACTATAAGCCGCCTCCAGTCTCAGAGGCAAGATGGCTCTGAATACCAGTTACAGGGGAGCAACAGCAGGAAGAGGGCACGCCTTCACCTCTTGAGCATGGACTTCTAAGAGGTATATGGTGTGCCACTGTGTGTAACAGGACGCTGGACTAGATAGACCTTCAGCCTGATCTGGCAAGACTGTCCTTGTATTCTTATATTTCTCCCCACCACCACCACTTTCTTATGTTCTTTTTCACTTCATTTTCATAGAGCAAAGCACATAGTGCCTGTCTTGCCATCTCGTCCTCTTTCTCTCCTGATTGCCAGGAGGGAGGAATAAGGGACAGAGTGGGAGGACTGTATGCCCCTGTGTGACTTTGCCGTTTGATAGGCTGACAATCTTGGGATAAGACATGGTGGAGCCCCTGTTGCTGGCCAATTGCTTTGTTGGACACAAGACCAGTGGCGAAGTATCCTATGGGGCTTTGAGGCTGAGCCTACCCAAAAATAAATAACATAAATAAAATAAATCATCTACCAGAAGCCAACAACTAGGAATCATGAAAATATATTGTATCATTGTTGTATTTCCCGATTCCAGTTGCATCTGAAACGTTGTCTGAACAACATCTAGAACATCGCCATGCACTCATGAGGCTGATGAAATCCAGCCTCTGTTGGGAGCTTCCATGCAGTATGGCACCCATGGGGAAAAGGTGGGGGGAGGGGCTTAACACGATCTTCAGCTTAACGCGATCTGCATGAGTGAGGCTAGCCTCTGTTAGGCGAAACTCCAGGAGATGAGAGTACCCATCACTTCTGTTTCTGTTTGCAGTTTGTGTTGTTGTTGGTTCAAGTGTATTACATTTTGTTCTTGCCTTATGTTTTCATAAATTTAAGCTTAACACCTTGGGTGTGTGCAAGTTGCGTGACTGATACCTTTGCAAACAAAAAGAATTACCGAATCGATCTCATTTTCAAGAAGGTTTAAAGTAAGTTACCTTTCTTCTTCCCTCCCCCCTAAATAATTTTAATTTTCAGCCTCCCCAGTTCTGCCTGATTAGCTTTGTCACTGTTGGAGACAGGGATGTGGGGCAAGTGCTCGGAGAGGTGGCCAGCAAGAAGTGCCACAGGCATGGAGCAGGTGCAATCCCAGGCGGGTCTGTGCCACCATCTCTATGGTCCAGCTACAAACAGTGAATGAAACTACTCTTATGACACCATCTGCATTCTGACATAACGCTGCTGCCAAAAAACTTCAGATTATAGTGGCAAAACTCACTGCAAACAAAAGATTCAAATTGGAGTTTGGCTAGGCAAACCTCAGGTTGCTTTTGCCATGAAACTGTGTTTGCACGCATTTGGACATCATGGAGTTTCAACCTCTGCCTCATTTAACTGTGGGTTCGTGTTACATGCGAATTCAGCCTCTATGCAAAGTAAGACTGCCAATTCTGTTGGGGCAATGAGACCCTAGAAAAGCCACATTCTCATCCGCAACACCTTGGCTGAATTGTGGCCAGTGGATTTTGATTACCATCAACTTCTTCACAAGGAAAACATTTAGGAATATACAACACATTATCAAATCTTGTGATTAAGATAGCTGCAACCATGTCTCTAGTTAAAATGGTATATTTGGGTTTGAAAAAGCTTATGGGCTGAAAAGGTCAATTGGGGCACAATCCAGAAGTAAGTGGATAAATTAAACCCAAAATGAAACAGCCTGCATTGTGGCATGTTGATGGGTCACAGATGGTCTCCAACTCCCCCCACCCTTTTCCTGCCTTTGTTTTAATTGTTACTGAAAGACGAGATTCCATTTGACCAAGTGCTAGGCCCCTGAGCTTAAAAAACATATTGTGCACCCCCAAGAGTGCCCAGGTTAAGTTCATTCAAACTGTGCTATGCTGCAACTGTAAGGATCAAAACTCTGTTTTTCTTTTCCCCTCCCACCCCCATCAACCCCCGTCTCCCCAACAGGTTTGTTTCTGGTCATAAATTCTTAATCAGTGAGCAATCTAGGTTGTACAAGTTAGTAAATAGTGTACTTAAAACATGTTCAAAGCCTGAAGAAAAAAGACCTTACAATGGACCATTGTCGTCTTTTGCAGATCTGAAGTGCACCTTCTTTGATTCCCTAACCTTGTTGCACTTTAGTATGAAATTGCCCCTTTTCTGTACATCAAGCCTGCATTTAAAGTGCTTCATTAGCATCTCTTGCCGGATCGGCAGCAATTCGGCAAACCCCAACATTCATTTTAGTCAAGCCACCGTGCTTTTTCTCTCTGTTTAACATCTAAACCTCCTTGACAAAGTCCTTTCTCAAAATTTACTTCTTTTGTTTCGCCTCAGTTTCTCTAAAAAGCTCTTTAAACTTCGATGTACTCCAGGATGACTCCTGAACAAAAATCATGTCTGGCCCAGCTAGTAAATCTAGTCTCCATTCAATGGGATTAAATAAGTGCTTCACGTCTATTGTAAAAGGCTCTTAAAAGATTCTGCATCTTTAAGAGTTTCCTACAATAAATTAAATACATCTCAGCCATTGCAAAACAAAACAAAAATCTAGCATATGAGAGCTGGTGTAGGTCCATAGAAGAAGCACTGTGCTTCTAATTCCATAAAGAATTAAGTGATAAGAGAGCCTATGTTAACCACAATCAATAGGCACAGGACTTTAATTCCTTCTGTATTTAATAAATGTCAAGAAAGCAGCATTCTGTTCACTCAACCAGCCACAAGTCTACTACTACTACTACTACTACTACTACTATATTTATATAACACTCTTCAACCAAAGTTCACAAATTGGTTTACAAAGAAAAATACATAAATAAAATGGTCCCCTGTCCCCATACCAGCAACAGCCACTGGAGGGATGCTGTGCTGGGGCTGGATAGGGCCAACTGCTCTCCCCCTGCTAAATATAAGAGTATCACCACTTCAAAAGGTGTCTCTTTGCTCAGTTAGCAGGGGTAACTGCATGCACATTGATTGGCTGTGATTTCAAGTCAACTGTTGGGTGCAGATCAGCATTTCCCAGCCTGTAACTTTTCCATCTTGAGATTTTAAATTTTCACACCTTGGGCTAGAGCTGTGTATTAAAGATGGGGAAGAAGGCATTCAGAAGCCTCGTGAGCTCATCTACATTTCCAAATCCACAGAAAAAGAATAAAAGATTTTTATATGAGAAATGAGAAATGATAGATCAAAAAACTTTAGTAATGCTAGAAGAGAGATGGCAGATTTCATAAAGATGATAAAGCTGAAAGCTTATTTATATTTCACAAACGTAAAATAAGTTCAGCAATACTTCCCTGTGACAGCAAACTGTTTCTAATTTTCACAGGTTTATTCCAGGTAAGAAATGAGGTAAATGTGATGCACACCCTAGCCCTATTCACACATTACATTCAATATGCAATCTGTATACACTGTGTGCATGTACAGATATGTATGCACATACAGTTATTCACATGTTATGTTGAATGCACATCCACGGTACTCTTCCTATCTTAACCCTGCATTTGAGAGGGCTTTTTAAATGAGGCTCAATTTTAAAATGAATGTATGTACAGTCATTTACACAAATTTACACAGGTACATTTACACAGGTACAAGTGTACAGCCTGTAGGCTTCTGTAAAGGCTAAAATGTATGTGGCACAAGACTACGTAAGAGAACCTTAGTTGCCATTAGGGATGTGCACAGAACCATTTGACGCTCCATTCTAGGTCCCCAAAATTGCATGCGTCATTTGTTGAAATACCAAAGCTGCAGAGGCTAATCCATAGGGTAGTCTTTTGTACTGAAAAAGACCCTCTGGGTTGATGAAGGCTGTGTATTTGCGAAAACCTTTGAGCAAAGGAATTTGATGATAAGCCAAAGATAAGTCCAAGACTGTGAACACGGAGGCCTCTTTCAGAGTAAGTAGCATTTCATTGATACTGGGTAATGGATGGCAATCCACTACCATGTTGGACTTCACATCTCTTAAATCTATGCCCATTGAAAGTATACTGTTTGATTTCCATACAAGAACAATGGGAGAGATTCATTCGGATT
Organism: Hemicordylus capensis; assembly: GCF_027244095.1. NCBI lineage: Eukaryota > Metazoa > Chordata > Lepidosauria > Squamata > Cordylidae > Hemicordylus > Hemicordylus capensis. The sequence goes on from NC_069657.1 coordinate 99,941,677, forward strand.
AATCAATGGGCTCTATGTCGTCAGCATGCTGCAGTCTTAAAAGCTCCTCTCTAAGTGGTTGGCGCAATACTATTGCATTTGTCTTCATCTGAATTTTATGTTTGAAATATATGGCAGTGCCAGGAAAATCAGCAAAGACCTGATAATCAGCAATCATATCAGCATCCATCGTGTGTAATATGGATTCCGTGCTATTTGGGTCTAACACTATCTGTAGATCTTTCTGATGCTTCCAGCCCAATACTGAGACTCCTTTTTGTGACACGCACACACTTTCCCTTCTGCAGTACATCCTTTGTATTCCAAGACAGCAGTAGAATATCCATTCATGGCAATGGGGCACCTCCATATCCCCGGTGGATGTCTGAGGGTTCCAAGTGCAGATCTGATGCAGGAAGGTGTTTCTTATTAAGTATATAGGAAACAATAGTGTACAGAGAACCAGAATCAGCCAGCATCGCACTTCATGGCCATTAAGTTTAACTTGACAATGCGGAGAAGTAGGTTCTGATTCTGACATCAGGGGCAGAGCCACCATTGGGCGAATGGGTTCAACAAACCTGGGCCACCACCAATCAAGGCCCGCGAACGCAGCCCCGGATACATCAGAAGCGGGGGCGTTATTTTGGTCCCAAACAGGGCAGTACAGCCCCATTTGGAGCCGAAATTGACCTGCCCGCACTGTGTTGGCAGCTTGGCCAGAGCAACTCCACTTGCCTTAAAGGCAGGGAGAGCTGCTTCTGGTCTCGCTGCCAACACAGCGGGGCCGATCGATCTCCCGCTCAAATGGGGCCACGCGGCCCTGTTTAGGAGAGAGATCGACCTGTGCTGCATTAGCAGTGCAGCCGGAACAGCTCTCCCTGCCTTTAAGACGGGAAATCACTCCGGTCCACGCTGCCCAAAGCAGCACAGGCCAATCTCCCTTCCAAATGGGGCCGCACAGCCCCGTTTGGGAGGGAGACCACATCCCCCACATCTGACGGCAAATGCGGGGGCATGGCTAGCCGGGCCCCTTTGTCTGGCATCTGATGGGGGCAGCAGGGCCAGGGTACCACAGCAGCAGCTGCACACGGGCCACTGCCAGCCTCCCTACACTCCTGTCTGACACACTTAAAATGCTGCCAGGAAGTGGTTCAGCTGCCTCATCCTTATCATATGGAGAGGACAGCAGACTTGCAAACCATAGCAAAGTGTCCCCTATTCTTCAGCCTGTTGCAGGTGACCCTTCGTGCAGGACAGTGAGCAAAATTGGCTCTGTGGGCTTAACCTCTACAGTGGTAGCGCCTTCTTTCTTGTGCTGCCACTTTCTGGGCAGTGCCATATGAGAAGATAGGGTTTGGAAAAATTTAGATTGAACAGCCTGGATTTCATGAGGTTGGTTTTGGGTGGCCAAAGAGAGCGATTTGGCACAGTGAAGAGCGTTTTGCACCCTCCTAGCCATCTCTATAACTTGATCCAAGGTATGTTTCCAGTCCAATAGCAGTTTTTCACACAGTTTGGAGCAGTTTGTTTTCATAACTATCTGATCCCTGATCATTTCATCAATAAAGTTGGCAAACTCACAGGTTATGCTTAAGGCACTCAGTGCTGTGACATACTGGTCGATTGATTCACCAGGCAGTTGGGATCTAGAATAGAACTCATAACATTTAGCAATCACATTCAAGGTAGGGTTGAAATGATCATCTAAGGCTTGAAGAGCAGCTTCATAAGAATTGGCATCCCCTTCCAAGTTAGCAGGAAAGGGCAAATGATTATATATTCTCTGGCCTTCAGGACCCAGGCAGTGAAGCAATATAGGGGCCTGTATCACCATAGGAGGATAGCAGATAATTGCATACATAGGACCTCCACTGTTTCCAGGGAAGAGCAGATTGTCCTGGGGTGGACAAGAAAAAAGGTGGCAGTGGGATTTGATCCATGCTGCAGTGGGCATCCAGTGAACAACAGAATCTACTATTAAGAAGCAAAAAGTACCTTCAGAAGTTAGGGATGTGCACGTAACCGGACTGCCCAGTTCTGTTCGAGTCTGGACTGGACTCGAACCAGACCGGGCCAGTTTGGTCCGGCACCCCCTTGAACCGCCCCCCTCCCCCAGTTCGGTCGTCCTCTGCATAACCCAGGCCATGCAGAGGCCAACTACGCAGGCACAGCGGCCTCCAAAATGGCCACCACGCCGGAGGGGAAAGACCCAAATGGGCCAAAGAGCCAGATGAACGGGCCAGTTTGGGCTGCAAGAGAGGCCAGCAGGGGGAGGGGGAACCTCTGTGGACCCACCACCACCTCCGGTTTGGGCTGCAAGGCAGGCCATCGGTGGGAGGGAGAACTACCTTCACAACTACCCAGAAGGGGGTAAGTAACAAAAAAACAATTAAAAATAATCCACGAACCCCCTGAACAGTCGGGGGGGGGGGTGTTCGGTCTGGGTTGGACTGAACAGGGGATGCTTCAGTTTGACCCTGAACATTCAAACTGAACAGGTTCAACGTTGAACACCTTCAGTGTGCAGGTCAGGAAGCTGGAGAAACATTCAGCAGCAGTGGTAGTAGAAAGCGGTTCAGGAATGTAGGCCAGTAATGCAATGAAATGAAGATGCAGGAACCTTCACAAGCTTTGCAAGTTCACACGCTTAGCTGGTTCAAAATCTCATCGCCATATGTTTTATAGCTGCTTCCCTCATAGACACAAAGAAATCCTGTGTAGATTTAACTAAAGGTTTATTCAGAAACAACTTCATTTTTTCTTTCTTTCCCCTTTCCCTCCCTTTTTCTTTCTGTCTGATCAGCCACCCACACAACTGCCAGCGGAGTTGTGTGGAGCTAGCGGGGGCTGCGGGGATCAGGGGCCGCGTAGCCCCCGGAAATTCCAGGGTGCCCTGTGCGAGTGCGCAGGGCATCCTGGGGAGTCCCCCGAGCCCAGGAGGCTGCTGGCAGCCTCCCCGTTGGGGGTCTACCCGTGTGTCACCACGCTACACGGCAACACACAGTCAAAAAGATGAGGTTAATGGTGCACTCGCTCTGTTAACCTCAGCTAAGGGGAGTGGTACTTTGGGAGGTTTGCTGCCGGGAGCTGCGTGGCTCCCATTGCAGCACGCAATCAGCCAAAAGCGAGCTAGGCTCCCTTCGCCCGCTTTTGGCCAAACATGAGAATCGCCTCACTGTTCTACAGGATCCCCATTGGGACAAACTTCTCAACAGCACAACAGTTCTACATGTCAGCTTCATCAGGAAATGGCCTAACTTCCCTAAATGCCTGCCTGAAGGCAGTAATGGGCTGGATGAGAGAGAGCAAACTGAGGCTGAATCCCAGCAAGATGGAAGCACTGATTGTGGGAGGTCGGAACTTAGGAAGTGGCTTAGATCTGCCTGTGCTGGGTGGGGTTATACTCCCCCAGAAAGAGCAGGTATGTAGTCTGGGAGTACTTCTGGACCCAAACCTCTCCCTGGTCTCTCAGGTTGAGGCAGTGGCCAGGAGGGCTTTCTATCAGTTTTGGCTGATACGCCAGCTATGTCCATTTCTGGAGCAAAATGGTCCTAAAACAGTGGTACATTTGCTGGAACATCTAGTTCCAGCATATGCTTGGAACTACTGCAATGCACTCTACATTGGTCTACCTTTGTACTTATTCCAGAAACTGCCGTTTGTACAGAATGCAGCAGCCATGTTAACCTCCAGGGTTGTCCGAAGAGATCATACTACACCCATTTAAAAATAACTACACTGGCTGCCAATAGGTTTTCAGGGCGAAATACAAAGTGCTGGTTATTACTTTTAAAGCCCTGAATGGCTTGGGTCCAAGGTATTTAAAAGAACACCTTCTTCTCCATGAATCCTGCCACCTATTAAGATCACCTGGGGGAGGTCCAGTTAGGGTTGACCCCAGGACTTTGGAACATGCTTCCTAATGAAATTAGACCCTCCCCGTCTCTGGATATTTTTAAGATGAACCTGAAAACATACCTGTTTAGTCAGGCTTTTAGTTCATAGATTTCGTTTTAAGTTCAAGAGGTTCTATCTGTATTTTAGACTGTTTAATTGTGTTAATGTTTTAATTATTGTGTTTTTAGATTGTGAAGTGACCAGGGACTTGCACATAGGGCGGTATAAAAATGTGTCAAATAAATTTTTATATATATATATATATATATAACTACATAGAATACAACACACACCCCAAGTGCTTTTCCCACTGCAGCATTCCAAATGTAATTGCCCTCACAAGCATATGTCCATAGCTGCCCCCACCCCCACCTCTCTCCTCAAGTACAGTGTTAGTCTGAAGAGGCAAACATATCCAGAAAGAGTTTCTTCCCATGACCACCAGGAACGTTGGGCACTCAGAACGATAGGGGCTATAGTAAGCCCTAAATCAAAATAAGGGACTGCAAATAGCTCTCAGGCCAGCTGCTGATTGTGACTGCGATCAAGGCTGGAGTCAAGAGTTGTGTAAATTATTCTTTTAAAACTCACAAAACTGTTACACATGGTATTATCCAGAGACAATTGCTGAGTGAGTGCTTTTTAGTGTATGCACCATGGCAGCAATGCCTTTATCATCACACCTATAGGTCTCATCTGTCTCTAACCAGTGGGCCAAACCATACAGGCAAGTTTGGATGATAGTTTTATGGCCCATGCAATTAAAAGAGAGATGTGCCAAAAGTGCACCCATTGTGATGTCTTTCATGGGTGTCCTGAAGCTCTTTCCTTATTGTGTGTTGGTGGCTGTTCATATGAACAGCCACTCTACACATGACCCAAATACTAATTTAAACTAAATATGCCAGGAAGACTTCAGGACATCCATGAAAGACATCACGATGAATGTACTCTTGGCATGTCCCCTTTTCATCACCAACGCATGCTGTATTAAATGCATTTTAAAGTAACATGCTTCAGACTGGTCGGTTCTCTTTTTAAATAAAGTGCAGCCATGCAAGGCCCTGATGTTGATTAGGACTGTGGTGTGGGTGTGTGTGTGTCTGAGCCTCTCTTTTCACATAGGGAGGCTATTCACATGATGGGAGAAAACTGGGCTAAAGGAGCCCAGCCCAGTTTTCTCCCATCATGAGAACCACCGGGCTCACGGGTGAGCCCGGTGGTTCTCTGGCAGCTAACCCACCAAGGAAGTCCTCCCCTTAAATGGGGTTAGTGGAGCGAGTGCTCCACTAACTCCATTTTCCCAATCGTGAATCGCCACGGCGTGGCTCCACACCACAGCGAATCATGAGGAGACCCCTGCCGGAAGGCTAAAATTATACTTAAGAAATTATAATTACATCTTTCTGAGAATTTAAAATTCATTCACTAGAGTATATAGTTTGACCCTGCGAGAAACATAAGACTGGGGAAGTAATGGGCAAGGGGTGATGTGGAAGATAGCATGATGTGTTGCACTTACTCTAAAAAAATCAATGGGACTACTCTTGATAAGCACTTGAGTAAGTGTTTTGAAGGCTGCTACCACAGATAATTTTTTCCCACACTATCCTCAGTCAACTATCTTCTTTTGCTTTAACTCTCCTGGCTGACATTATGAGGAAATTCAAAGGACAAGTCAGGCAATGACTAACTTGTACTTTAAATTTCAATGAGATTACTTTAAGTAATTTCCCTCATCATGTCAGCCCTTAAAGCTAAGGCCACTTCTGCTGCCAATCCTATCCATAGGCTTAACTGCCAGAGGTCATGTTGTTTTTCCTTCATTCTGCAGGAAGTAGCAGTCATATTTTCTTAAACATGGCAGGATGCCCTGCTTTAGTGGTGCTGAGTTCTACTCAGCCACTAGTCCCTTTGGAAGATCAGTTAGAGCAGCTAAACTGCAGAACTAAATCAGAGGAAATTGTTGTATCCCCCCCCCACCCCCAGACTCCACTGCCCAAATGGGTTGGTCAAGGACAGGCCAGCATCCTTTTTCCTTTTTATGGCTGATAGCTGCTTTTTGGCTAAAGATACATCTATGGAAGACAAACAAAAAATGCAGCAAGTGTGCCGTGAGAAAATATCTATTGAGGGAGGAGAGTGAAAGATCAGTAGGGGAGGGCATAACCACTTACTCCCGAGTATTAAAGGAATAATCTTCCCTTTAGAAAAGTGGGGATCATGCCTTCTTCTGCATGATCCCCACTGCACATTAAGGTCATCTGAGGAGGTCCGTCTACCGTTGCCACCAATACAGAGGCGGGCCTTCTCTGTAGCCGCTCCTGGCCTGTGGAAAGCACAGTAATCTGAGTTCAATATTGGCCTTCAGGAGAACCCGTAAGACCTATCTGTTTGGCCTGGCCTTCCAGGGTTTTCAAACTGCTTTTAAACCATAAAGGTTCGGCCTGGTTTTCCAGGGTTTTACAAACTGTTTTAATTGTTTTAATAAGGGTTTTCTGTTGTTTTTACAGTTTTTTTATTTTAACAGTTAATTGATTTTAATTTTATTTTGATGTAAACCACCCTGAACCATTTTTGGAAGGGCAGTATAGAAATCATGCAAGCAAGCAAGCAAGCAAGCAAATAAAAAAATAAAATAAAATAATGTTAATACTGGTGTGGTTTATTGGTTGGTTAGTGTGTTGGACTAGGACTGAGGAGACTGAGCTCAAATCTCTGCTCAGTCATTAATCCCATTGGAAGAGTTGAAGGCCCATCATTATCTCTCAGCCTAACCTACTTCACAAGGGTTGGTGTAAGGATATAATTAGTGGTGAGGAGAAAACTATGAATTGTTGTAAGCAAAATAATTCATGTGAAGTGCTCTGAAAACATGCAAGTCCTATGCAAATGCTAACTATCATTATTAAAATCGTTTAGAACAGAAGTTCTCAAATGCTGTCATCATGCCAGTTTTTAAATCCGTTTACATCAGTTTCAGCAGACTCCTGAACAATTTCCCACTTTATCTGGCATTGTGAGCACACCACTGGTTGTAAAAGCGATGGCTTACAGCACAGCATATCACCCAGGGAAGGGAGATGCCCATTGGCTCCATGAACATTTCCAGACGGGACTTTTAGCTTGGAATGGAGGGTGTGCATTCATAAATCAGCCAGATTCACGCCGAAGTCCATGAGAGATTTTGGGGAGCGCTTCATACACAATTCAGGTTTTTCATCACATGTTAGAGCCTAGCCCAATTTATTTCCAGTGCAAATTACAATCCACTTTTTGCATCTTTTTAAAAAACAAATTCAAACTCGCAGTAGTTTCAAACCGCAAAGCCTGCTGTCTAGAAAAGCTCCATGTGAGACCAAACCATGTCCTCACTTCTACTGAGCTCATAGAGCCTCCGTGGCTTCAGAGGTGCAGTATCCCTTTCCCATTGGGAATAATAATGGCAACTAGAACACTCTAAGAAGGGACTTGATGGAATTGCCTTCCCCCCTCACTGATGTCACTGTCAGTTCTGGCTACCTCTACCTTGGCAGTGGGGCAAAGACCCATGGACTGATACATCCATATTTCTGTAAACTCAGTCCTTTCATCCAAGTAATAAACTCACTTTACAAATAAATAGAAACGTTAGGAATACAGCAAATAGACATGGGGAAAATGATGCAAATCTGAAAACTGGGAATTAAAAAAAAACCTTATCTAGGGATCTGAGACACAGTAAAGTTGTTCAGTTTTAGCCTAATACTCTTCAGAGGTGTTCCACCCTTGTTCTCGGTGACTGCTTCCTGAGAATGCCAAATTTAAATATAAACTCAATCCCCCAGATACCTCTTTTATTTTCCATGGTGTCATTGTTTTTGTTCTGTACTGTTAAATGCATGGCCCAAAATTAGCCATTTATCATGCTGCTCAGCTAACAAAAATGAGACTGTACAATGGGAGGGTTCCAGTCTTGTTGCCAAATTGTTTGTATCTGAAGTCATTAGTTGTCCAGGTATTGCCCTGTATATATTATTATTATTATTATTATTATTATTATTATTATTATTAATTCGATTTCTATACCGCCCTTCCAAAAATGGCTCAGGGCGGTTTACAAAGAGAAATAAAACAAATAAGATGGCTCCCTGTCCCCAAAGGGCTCACATTCTAAAAAGAAACATAAGACACACACCAGCAACAGTCACTGGAAGTACTGTGCTGGGGGTGGATAGGTTACTCTCCCCCTGCTAAATAAAGAGAATCACCACGGTAAAAGGTGCCTCTTTGCCCAGTTAGCAGGGGACAACAACATCAATAACAGGACAACAACAGCTTGGCAGAATCTGCAAGCTATGAGGGAATGACACGCCCATTAAAAACAGAGATGGGTGAACTCCTCAGGCCCTGTCTCAATCTAGCCCGGAAATTATATGGATTCATCACCCCAAAATGGGACAGAACATGCACCATTAGCCAGCCTGAGTTGCTCAGGGAAGTTTCCCACCACCTCCCTTCTCCACCTACTTCCCAGTTTCAATGGTGAAGGAGCAGAAGAATCCGTAGAGGCACCCTGAGGAGAGGAACAGAGCTCCCTCCCCAGAAAAAGAAGTGACAGTGCAGTGCTGCCATATGCAACCCAGGAGCCTTTTATTCTCCTCTCCTTTGGTTGTTATTCTGACATGCTGCTGCAGCGCATCGGAACAAAGCCGCAGTGACCTTGGGGGTCTGGAGTCTTCTCAAAAGCTACTGCAACTACTGCAACCCCCAGATCACAGGGGGAGGCTCACTCCAGGGACAACATTTCCCTTCACAACCCATGCTGTACTCTGCGAGAACTGGAAGCGTAGCTATGGAGCACATCAGTGCAGGAAGTGAGGTTATTATACCTGTGCACCTGGACCTGGGTACAGTAATGCCTGAACAGGGTTATAGCACCACTAACTTGTGTGTAAGGGTGTGATTATGGCCAATACCTTAAAGGGCTTTTAAAAAAAAAGAAAGAAGAGTATACAGCATACCTTCACAGAAGATAGGTCACTAAGGTTATTCCTTAGGCCTAGCTGGATGAAGCCTCTGTGACTGGCAGTGGGGTACATTTTAGATTGTGAGCCCTTTGGGGACAGGCGGCCATCTTATTCATGTATTCATTTTTCTTTGAGAACTTTGGTTGAAGAGCGGTATATAAACATTCGTAGTCGTAGTTGTAGTCGTAGTCGTACCTCTGAATATGAGGTGCTGAGGGCAAACAACAACGAGGGAAGGATCTTATCACCTGCCTTACTTGTGCGCTCCCAGAGGCATCTGGAAAGCTGCTCTTGTGGGTGGGGTGGGTGACTTCAAGGCTAGATTGATCTTGGTCTGGTCCTGCCATGCAATTCTTATGTTCACTGTAGTCATTCTCCATGCGTAGCACTAATTGCCCAGTCAACAATTATTGTAAAGCATAAAAAGACAAGAGTGAAATGAAGACTATCAGTCATCTAAGCAAATGTACTTCTACTTGGGTCCTTGTCTATTGTGGCTGTGATAAGATTTATGAGAGCCCAGCATGTGTTCACTTATTCCCATCCAAGATGAACAGAAAAGCCGTTTACATATGCCCCACCAAGAAAAAGAAAAGTTTGCTTATTTGGCAAACGCCTTTTCAAATCTGTTTCTTCCAAATGTTTGTTTGTTTGCGGCTGTCATTTGTTTTTTTGGTTTTGTTTGTTTGTTCTTTAACTGTTCCCCAAGTTTCCCATCTGTTGACTTCACTTCACCACATGATTTCCAATTTACATTGCCAAAAATAATATAACACCAGGGATGTCTGTGCCAATCTCTTTGTTGACTCGTAACATCATTAAAGCAACTTTTGCTACAGTGTGAAGTAAGGTCCTACAACTAGTAAGATGTGTCTGGACCATTTGTACTTGCACACTTTCAAGGGTAGAATAATGCCTTTTATGCGGTAATAAGGAATGGTCTTTAGGAACATGTTCATGTGAGAAGCCAAAAAGAAAGTAAGGACTCTGACAATAACTTTGCAACAGGATTTTTTTTTTTAATGCCAGCAACCTCAACTTGTAAAATAACACCCTATTAACTTATTTTTTACATTGAGCAGTGTTTCCACATGTTTCTGATAGCTGAGGTACACTATTACTTTCCTTTGCTTAAAGGGAAAGGAAGATTTCTAGCAAATGGCAACTCAACAATTCATCTTGATTTAAATGTAATTTAATACATATAGTGTAGTGCCCATCAACAGCTCTCATTTCAGAATGGATTACTTTGTTATGGTTACAAGTGGGTGCATCACATGTATCTTTTAAATGCTGGATTAAGCAACTCAGATAATGGAGAAAATCAGTGTGGTGTAGTGATTGAAGTGCTGGGATTAGATCAGGGAGACCTAGGTTGAAACACTTTCCCAGTCATGTAGTTGACTGGGTGGCATTAAGCCATTCACTAGGCTCGTACACACGACAATGAAAAAGTGGGTAGGGGCAGTATATCCAGAGATTCATGGTTGTGAGAACCCACAGGAATTCCCCTAGCCCAGATCCTGAAAACCAGGGTAACTTAGATCCTCTACCTAGCCCTTAACCAATGTAGGACAGATAAAGGAGTCCTCCAACCTCAAAGTTTTGATCGTGTGTGAGCATTTGGTGTTTCTCAGTGTCCAACTTCCTGGCAGCTGGTTGCCATGTTTATAACAGAGTGCTGCGGCTACAGAAGCTGCCATCTCTGAATGTGCCGATCCTTTGCTCAAAATTGCTTGAATAGAGCTGGGCCTGCCTCATGCCCAGTCTGAGGGCATCTGATGATGTCATATGTCTCAGCCTCACAGGTTGTTGTGAGCATAAAATGGGAGGAGGAATAGAATAGAAATCTTATTATGAAATTAATTTCAGAAGTGCCTAACAAAGCTAATTAAGAACGTAAGAACAGCCCCACTGGATCAGGCCCAACGCCTATCTAGTCCAGCATCCTGTTTCACAAAGTGGCCCACCAGATACTTCTGAGAAGCCCACAGTCAGGGGGTGAGGGCTTGCCCGCTCTCCTCTGAAACCTGTTCCTGTGCAACTGGTATTTAGCGGCATCATGCCTCTGGCTGGAGGTGGCCTATAGCTACCAGACTAGTAGCCATTGATAGACCTATCCTCCATGAAACTGTCCAAATCCCTTTTAAGGCATCCAAGCTAGTGGCCATCACCACGTCCCGTGGCAGACTATGCCATAGATCAGGCTTCCCCAATTTGCAGCCCTCCAGATGTTGCCAAACTACAATTCCCATCACCCCCAGCTACAACTTATTGTGGCTGGGATGATGGGAACTGTAGTTCAGCAACATCTGGAGGGCCGCAGGTTAGGAAAGCCTGCCGTAGATTAATTAATTGTGTGTGGGGAAAGTACTTCCTTTTGTCAGTCCTGAATTTCCTGACCTTCAGTTTCATGGGATGGCCCCTGGTTCTAGTGTTGTGAGAGAGGGAGAAAAATTTCTCTGTGACCACTCTCTCCACTCCATGCATAATTGTATACACCTCGATCATTTCCCGCCCTTCCCCGCCCCCCAGTTGCCTCTTTTCAAAACTAAAGAGCACCAGATGCTGTAGCCTTGCCTCATAAGGAACATGCTCCAGGCCCCTAATCAACTTGGTTGCCCTCTTCTGCACCTTTTCCAGTTCTACAATGTCCTTCTTAAGATATGGTGACCAGAACTGAACACACTGCTCCAAATGTGGCCATACCATAGATTTGTATAAGGGCATTCTAATATTAGCATTTTTATTTTCAATCCCCTTCCTAATGATCCCTAGCATGGAATTGGCCTTTTTCACAGCTGCCATGCACTGTGTTGACACTTTAAACAAACTGTCCACCATGACCCCAAGCTCTTTTTCCTGGTCAGTCAATGATAGCTCAGATCCCATCAGTGTATATGTGAAGTTGGATCTTTTGGCCCCAATATGCATCACTTTTTGCTTGCTTACAATGAACCACATTTGCCATTTTGTCGCCCACTCAACCAGTTTGGAGAAATCTTTTTGGAGCTCCTCACAGTCTGTTCTGGATTTCACTACCCTAAATAGTTTATTTTCATCTGCAAATTTGGCCACTTTGCTGCTTATTCCAACTTCTATATCATTTATGAACAAATTAAAGAACACTGGTCCCAGTACAGATCCTTGGGCAACCCCGCTTCTTACTTTCCTCCATTGTGAGAACTGCACATTTATTTCCACCCACTGTTTCCAGTTACCGATCCGTACATGAACCTGTCCCCTTATCCCATGACTGCTAAGTTTACTCAACAGCCTTTGGTGGAAGTCCAAGTATAACATGCCAATGGATCACCTTTGTCCACATGCCTATTGACAAGCTCAAAAAGCTCCAAAAGGTTAGTGAGGCATGACTTGCCCTTGCAGAACCCATGCTGGTTCTTCTTCTGCAAGGCATGTTCTTCTATGTGTTTAACAATCTTGTCCTTAAGTATGCTTTCCATAAATTTGCCTGGCACCGATATTAAGCTAACCGGCCTGTAATTTCCCTCATCCCCCTGTATCCCTTCTTGAAAATCGGAGTTACGTTAGGTATTTTCCTTTCCTCTGGTACAGAGCCTGATTGTATAGGCACATTACCTATTTTTGCTAGGAAATTAGCAATTTCACATGTGAGTTTCTTCAGAACTCTTGGTTTGGATATCATCTGGCCATGACAGATGTTAATTTTTGTTAATTTTTAGTTTTTTCAAGACAGTTTAGAAATCTTTCCTCATCACCTCAAATTGGCCCAATTCTTCAGCTCCCAAGCCTGAGAAGCTCATTTTCCATGGTCAGTATTCTCTGCCATGAATACAGATGCAAAGAACTGATTCAGCTTCTCTGTGATCTCCTTATCTTCCCTAATAATCCCTTTCGCATCTTCTATTGACTCCATGCATTTCTTTTACCAGAGTTTATGTTCCTTTCTGTTCTCTTCATTTGGGCAGGAGCTCCATTTTCTGAAGGAAGCCTTCTTCCCTTTTATAACTTCCTTATTTGTTAGCCACACTGGCTTCTTCCTGAACTTGGTGGTACCTTTCCTCCTCCTTCGTATACATTCCAATTGAGCTCCTATTATTTTGGTTTTAAATAAGTGCCATGCTTTCTGAAGTCATTTGAGCCTCCTGACTTTCCCTTTCAGCTTCCTTTTTACCAGTCCCCTCATTTTTGAGAAGTTTCCTCTTCTGAAGCCCAACGTATCCATGATGGACTTCCTTGGCAATACTCCACTCGCACATATGCTGAATTGGATCATATCATGGTCACTATTCCCCAATGGTTCTACAACTCTGATATCTCGCACCAGGTCCTGGGCACCACTCAGGATTAAGTCCAAGGCCACCTTATCTCTGGTTGGTTCCATGACCAACTGCTCTAAGGCACAGTCATTTAGCATGTCTAGAAATTTGGCCTCTCTGTCATTACCTGAATGTGAATTTGCCCAGTCTATGTGTGAGTGATTGAAGTCACCCATTATTACAGTTCTGTCTCTCTTTGATGCCTTTCTGATTTGCTTCTCCAGCTCCAGGTCACTCTCAGTGCTTTGATCTAGAGGGCGATAGCACATCCCTAATAACACATAGGGACATGCTATTGCCCTATTGCATGCTTTCAGTCCTCGTATTGTCACCCATAATGATTCTGTGGAGGACTCCGGAACTGCTAGGTTTTCTAGCTGGTTGGATTCTATTCCACCTTTAATATACAGTGCTGCTCCACCTCCAGTCCTCCCTTCCCTGGCCTTTCTGTAGAGTTTATATCCAGGAATAACAGTATCCTACTGTTTTCATTAGCAGCCATGCATTCCCGCTTGCCCATCTTGGCTCAAAGGCTTCTGGCATTGGTATATTAAACACCTATACACCAAGTATCTTACCTTGCATTAGTGTGTGCTATCTCCCTCTGTTATTTGACCTTTTTGTTTCTGTCTGCTCTGTTTCTGGTCCTACTCTGTCTCTTTCTGGCTTATCTGAAACCCTAGCAAAGATTTTTACTCCTGCAGTAATTTGTGCTTACTGTGAGAGTGTTTGCACTGTCTTCTTGCCAGTGCATTTTAGTAGAATGTGTGTCTGCCACATCTCCTGGATCTGTTCAGATTTAGCATGTAGACACTCTTAGGCACTAGCAGCCTTCCCAGCCCTAAAAGATCATACAGAAAGCATATGTTGCCCTGTGATTAACTTGCATCTGTCTGCGTGAACCGTCTTTCAAGTGCTGATTCACACTTGCACGTACACTGTCATGCATTTACTCAGCACTCAGTAACTTGAACATGTGCATTGACTTCACTGAAAGGTGTAATGCGTAAAGAGACATCTGGAGATATGAAAGCAGTGGCTGACACTGGGACTCATGAAGTGCTTGCATTATAAGCAAAGTTGAGCTAGCACAAGAAGATCGCATCGTTGTGCTAAGAAAAACAGGGATTTGAGCAGTTGTGCAAACGTTCCATTTAAAACAAATGAGATGTGCCACAGTTACACTCTGTTGCACAAGCGCAACCATGCTTGCAGTACCACAACACTAATCTGGAATGCAAGTTCCAGAGTTAGCTCAAATAGTTAGCGCAACCATTTTACATTAGCATGACAACCTTCCACAAACTCTGCATTAGTCAGAATGTCAGCCACTGTCCATACTGTTTGATCTGTGATGGCTGTGTAGGACTGGCTCAAACAATCATGTTGGGGTTGCTGCGATCATGTTGGGGCTGCTGCAAGAATACGCCCACTCTGGTGTCCAAATCACCCCTCTATAGATGTGCCAAAAACGTGTCGGCATGTCCTTTAATGACATCAGAGCATGTTCTTTTAGCAGCCCTGGCATGTTTGCGTATTGCATACTAGTAAGTGTGTGTTTGGGATTGTGCCTTAGATTTGAGGTTGGGAATCATAGGTTCACATCGGAGGTGTAGCTATAATAGAGTGGGTGGGTTCAAAGAACCTGGGGCCCCCAGCTCCTGAGGGCCCCCGCAGCTCCACCCCTCCCTATTTTCTTCATTATCTCCCTCACTCTTGGGGGCTGCTTGGGAGAGGGGTAAACAGGCCCCCTCTCCCCTAGCTTTGCCCCGGTTCACATTCCAGCTCTTCAGGATCTGTCACTCACATCTTTGGTTCCCAGCTTCTCAAACCAGAAAATAATTACCAATACAACCAATACTTATATGCCGCTTTTCAAAAAGTTCCCAATGTGGTTTACATATATATAAACAGATAAATAAAATGGCTCCCTGTTCTCAAAGGGCTCACAATCTAAAAAAGAAACATAAGACAGACACCAGCAACAGCCACTGGAGCGATGCTGTGCTGAGGATAGAGAGGGCTAGTTGCCCTCCCCTTGCTAAATAAAAAGAATCACCACTATTAAAAGGTGCCTCTTTGCTCAATTAGCAGGGGTCACAATTAGGGATGTGCGGTTCGGTCCGGATCCGGACCGGTTCGTCCCGAACCGGTCCGGATCCGGCGGCTCGATCCCGGACCGAATCGGGCCCTTCCGGGACCGAGCCGGACCGAATTCGAGCCGGTTCGGTACCGAACCGGCTCGGGTTTCCCGAACCGGTTCGGGAATGAAATTGAGTCTCACTCAGTGCCTCTTTAAAGTTCCAAGTGTGTCCTCCATTTTGTGTCTCCTTCCCGAAACTTTTGCTCCTCCTTGCATCCATTTTGTGATGCTATTTCCAGGCATTGTATTGGCTGCGCTATTGATCCTTGATTGGCCAGAATGAGTCCTTTGGTCTGGTAGGCTGCTTGGCTGTTGCACTGTTGAGAGCTGGCACCCTGTTGGCCGTGGGGGGAGTGCAAAGGTGGGGGCTCCCAAAGGAGGGAATTTCAAACCTATATAAACCCAAGCCTCTTCTCTGGAAACTTCTCTTGGCTGCAGTTGTGGGATCATCTCTGAGACCTGCTTGCCCTTTGCTGGCTGCTCTGGTGTCTCTGTGAGTCCTGACTGTGTCCTGTGTCTCTCTGTGTGTGCTCTGTCTAATCCTTTGTCCACCTGCCCTTTGTGACTCTCTGTGTGTCTCCTCTCTCTCTCTGTCTCTTGTCTGTATACTGTGTGTTACTTCACTTTACTTTCTTAATTTCCCACAATTTTCCCTGTTCCTTGTCTGTCTGCTTTTCTCCCCCCCTCCCCCCCTTTTCCTTCTCATCCTTTGGGCCTACCCTCCCCCTCCCCCACTCCCACCCACTGCATCCTCATTGCTTTAAAACTTCTTCCATTAATTATTGCTCTTTGTCCTGCCTTGTTTTTGTCCAACTTTTTGATTTTCACATTGCATTGCATTGGTTTCATTTATATATTGCTTGCTGGTTTTGCTTAAATTGTACCATTTTGTTTGTTTCTGCTGACTGCTGCTGCCCTGCGAGTTGGATCCCTGAATCCCTCCCCCCCACCCCCAGAGGATTCTGTTGTTGTTTCTTGTTGTCCCATATAATCAGTTTTGGTTCCCTGCTCCCAACTTGCCCCTCCAAGTCCAACCACACCCCACCCCAACCCCACCCCATCCAGCCTTCTCCCAAGTTTGCTGCTGCCAAACAGAGTCCAGTTTTCTTTGCTTGGTTCCACTTATTCATTTGCTATTATTAATTTGCAGCAATTGTGGTTTCATTGTCTCTGTTCACTTAGTGGCCCCCCTCAGAGTCTGTGTTTGGTTCCCCCTCCCCACACCCCCACCCCCAAGTTTTTTCTGCTGGTTAGAGTCTTTCTTTTCATTTTATTTTTTTAAAACTTCTGGCTTGTGTTCTCTTGATATATATTGCTTTATATATTTTGCTACCCTCCTCCTCCTCCTCCCCCCCCTGCCTGCCCCCCCCACCCTCCCTCCTCCCAGACCCTAGCCCAGGCCCAGCTCCTCCCCCAACCACCCCATCCAGCCTAATCGCTGCTGCTGCCCGAGTTGTTCCAGTTTCTCCTTTGCTGTTTGTTGTTGCCCCCTCCCCTTCCCCCCAACACCCCTCTGCCACACACTAGCCCCCAACCACACACACCCTCTCTGCTCCCCCCACCGCAACCCTTTTTTCTCCTTGCCCCTGACTCTCTCCACTTACCCCAGGCCCCCTGCCACACACTAGCCCCCAACCACACACACCCTCTCTGCTCCCCCCACCCCACCTCTTTTTCTCCTTGCCCCTGACTCTCTCCACTTACCCCAGGCCCCCTGCCACACACTAGCCCCCAACCACACACACCCTCTCTGCTCCCCCCACCCCACCTCTTTTTCTCCTTGCCCCTGACTCTCTCCACTTACCCCAGGCCCCTGCCACACACTAGCCCCCAACCACACACACCCTCTCTGCTCCCCCCACCCCACCTCTTTTTCTCCTTGCCCCCGACTCTCTCCACTTACCCCAGGCCCCCTGCCACACACTAGCCCCCAACCACACACACCCTCTCTGCTCCCCCCACCCCACCTCTTTTTCTCCTTGCCCCCGACTCTCTCCACTTACCCCAGGCCCCCTGCCACACACTAGCCCCCAACCACACACACCCTCTCTGCTCCCCCCACCCCACCTCTTTTTCTCCTTGCCCCTGACTCTCTCCACTTACCCCAGGCCCCCTGCCACACACTAGCCCCCAACCACACACACCCTCTCTGCTCCCCCCACCCCACCTCTTTTTCTCCTTGCCCCTGACTCTCTCCACTTACCCCAGGCCCCCTGCCACACACTAGCCCCCAACCACACACACCCTCTCTGCTCCCCCCACCTCTTTGGACCGCTGCTACTGCTGTGTCCTCCCCCCACACCTGAATCCCCCCTCCCTGCTGCGCTGCGCTTCTCCTCTCTCCTCTTTCTCTCTATCCTCTCTATTTCTCCTCTCTCTCTCTTTCTTTTCTCTCTCTCTCCTCTCTTTCTCTTTGTCCCTGCCCCCCCTCTCTTTTCTCTCTCTCTTAGTCTTTTCTCTCTCTGCTCCCCTTCACTTTCCACCTCCTCTCCCACAGCTGCAGCCGCACACAGTAGCCTACCCACCTGGCGGCTGCCATCGGTTTTTTTTTTGCTTTTTATAGTTTTTGGTTGATTTTGTCTCTGCTTGGGGGTGAGTTGAGCGACACAAATAGTGTTGTCTCCTCACTTCTGCCCCTCCATCGTTGTTGAACTACCCCGGTTGCCTGTGTGCCTCGTGCGGCCGCCCTGCTGTGTCTCAGCCCAGGGTGGCTGGCTGGCGGCGGCGAATCCGTGACCAGCAGTGAGCGGCAGGAGAAGGACCGGAAGAAGAGGGGTTAGTGCGTGTGCGATTGTGCACCTTTTGTTGCCCCTTTCTCTCCCTAGCTGGCGGTTTTAAATAGGGACACCCCTATTCTGAAATGCATTTGGGTGTGGGGAGGAGGGAGGGAACCTTGGAGAGGAGATGTACTGTTGTAAAACTTGTGTCTTCATGCCCATGCCCAATAAAGAAATTGCTGCTGTGTGTTGCGTTGCATTGCATGCGTCTTGCAGGTGGTTTTTGAACAGGTGCCTTCCAGAGTGCTTCCTTGCCTCTGGGGCAGTCTGAGTGGGGTCCAGGGTTCTGATGCGATGCTGCCACTACATGCTGGGCCCATGCCATGCCAGAGTGCTTCCTTGCCTCTGGGGCAGTCTGAGTGGGGTCCTGGCTGGGCTCTGATGCTGCCACTACATGCTGGGCCCATGCCATGCCAGAGTGCTTCCTTGCCTCTGGGGCAGTCTGAGTGGGGTCCTGGCTGGGCTCTGATGCTGCCACTACATGCTGGGCCCATGCCATGCCAGAGTGCTTCCTTGCCTCTGGGGCAGTCTGAGTGGGGTCCTGGCTGGGCTCTGATGCTGCCACTACATGCTGGGCCAATACACACGTATGATGATGATCATGATGTTCAATCCATGAGGCTGCCATCAAGTGTTTGCTGCTGCTTGCTTGCCATGGCATTGGGCAGGCAGAGTCACAGAGTGGGTGGGTTCAACCTCTGTGTTGGTGTGACTGGGTTCTGGTTTTGGTTGTTTGCAATTTAGAGTCACTAAATAGGCTGCATTGAGTTTGATGCTCCCCCCACAGGAGCATTACTTGAGAACCACCCCCCAGAACCCACACTTTGTGTTCAAGTTCACTAAATAAGGGTTTCCTCCTTTGATCTGCAGGTTCCCAAGCGTTGACTGCATCCCTCCCCCACCCCCGGTAGGTGCTGTGCCCTCCCCCCATCCACTCTCCCCCCCCAAAAAAGTTAAAAACTTGCCACCCACACCACAACTACTCCACCCAACTGCCCGTGCCACCCTCCCACACCGGGGTTCCACCCTTTAACCCCCTATTTTTCTAAAAAAAACCCTCCCAGGCCCATCTCCCCAATTGGCTTGGTGGTTGACTCCCAAATTCAAAAAGGACACCCTCCCCCTCACTTCGATTGGCTTCCCCCCCCCATATCAAAAAGTCTTCCTTTCCCCCCAATTGGCTTCCTTTTTTGAAAACAAACTTCCCCCCCGCCTCCTCCAAATCAGCTGCCTTTTTTTTGGCCCCTAAGCCCCTCCAAATTATTTTTTTGACCCTGTCTGGCCTTCCTCCTAAAGTCTCCCTCCTTCTGACCTAGCAGCATGTCTGAGCGCCGTGTGGCGGGCAGGGCTCGCTCAAGGCTGGCAGGCAGAGGTGGGAGAGGCCAGGTGCGGGGTGCGCCTGCGGCACGGGGAGGGAGAGGACGCGGGGAGCCTGAGGACACCCCAGTTCTCCCCATTGGAGAATTCTTTGCTCCGGCCCCATCTTTGGTGCGCAGGATTCAGTTCCCCACGCCTGCTGCCGCCAATCGCGGCAGAGGCAGAGGCACCGTTAGGGCTGTGGCGGGTCCCTCCTCGCCGGCGGCACCAGGTGCTGCTGAGCTACCGCCAGTTGTTGAGGTGGAGGAGACTGTGGAGTTGGAAGAGCAGGTAGAGGGCGGTGAGGACCGTGCGGCTGGCAGCAATGCAGCCAGGTTCTCCCTCCCTCTGGGGCCCCTTCCCCCTATCCTTTCGCCGCTCAGTGGGGCCCCCCCTCGTGAAGCCCGACACTCTGGTGGGGAGCGGTCTGGCGAGGTGGTGGAGGAGAGGCCTGCCTCTCCAATGCCAGTTGAGCCGGGCCCTTCCTCCGCTGTGGAGGGCGGAAGGGGCGGGTTGGGTGGCAGCAGTGGGCAGGCAGCGGCGGCCGCCCCCCCCCTAGGACTGCAGCCACCCTGCGAGAAACGGCCTAGGACGGCGCCCAGGGCGCAGGAGGCCAAGGGCAGTGGTGCATGGGTGCATTTTGAGGTCCCTCAAGATGACCCATTCCACGCCCGCTGTGTCCACTGCAGGATGCTTGTCAGCCGTGGAAGGGACCCTGCGCACCTGGGTACGACGCCTATGTGGAGACACCTAGAGCGTCACCACCCAGGTCTCAGGGGACAGGCTGGCAGCGCTAGTGCGCCTTGTGCATCTGCCACTAGGGTGGGCAGCGGCAGTGTGCCAGCCAGCAGGCAGGCTACACTGCCCGTCCAGCGGTGGACGCAGTCCTCGGGCAGCCAGCGTATTGTTCGCGTGGACCATCATCACCTCACCCGCCTCATAGGGGAGATGATTTCCACCGATGACCAGCCGTTTCAGGTGGTCGAGAACAATGGCTTCCGCCGGATTCTCCAATACCTGGCTCCCGAATATGTCATCCCCTCAAGGACCACGTTCAGCCGGAACGTGGTCCCCTCCCTGTACCGCCGGTGCAGGGAGCTCGTGTCGGCCGAGCTGCGTGCAGCTCCGGCCGGGACAAGCGTGCATTTCACGACTGACCTCTGGACCAGTGTCAGTGGGATGCACGCTTCTTTCCTGGCCCTCACTGCCCACTGGTGGGGACCGGAGAGTGAGGGGACCTCCGGGGGCGATGCTTCCGGGTCCGGCGCGGCTCCCGCTGCACTACGGCACAGGTGGGCCGTCCTGCACGTGGAGACGATGGACACGAGGCACACCGCGGAGGAGGTGGCGGCCGTACTCGACCGCCAGATAGAGGAGTGGATTGGCGGGTGTCCACACCTCTCCCGCGGCTTCATTGTCACCGACAATGGAGCCAACGTTACGGCCGCTGTCGAGACAGTCATGGACTGTGTGAACATACGGTGTATGGCACACACGCTCCATCTGACCGTCAGGGACGCCCTTGGCCTTAAGGAGCTGAAGGCGTCCCAGGAGAAGGGGGCCCACCCCATCCCAGCTGCTGTTGCTGCCACGGCCACGCTTGTGGATAAGTCCTGCAAGCTGGCCGCCCACTTCCACCGCAGCGAGAAGTCCAGGAGACTGCTTCGCCAGAAGCAGGATGACCTTGGCCTTCCTCGCCATCTCATCCCTACGGATGTGGAGACGCAGTGGAACTCCAGCTTCCTCCTGTTCCAGCGCCTGTTGGAGCAGGAGAGAGCCCTTGTCGCCCTGGCGAGGGACGAGTCCTTGGATGTCTGCGACTTCTCGAACGCAGAGTGGAAGCAGATGTCCGAGGCGGTGTCGGCACTCGAGCCCTTCCAGCTTGCCACGAAGGGCTTGTGTGGCGACACCACTCCCTTGAGCCAGGCGCTGCCCACAGCTGTTGGTCTCGAGAAGCTGATGGGTGGACTCCATATCTCTCTGACCACGCCAGAGGGTCGTGCTCTGGCTGGGAGGCTGAGGTCTGGGGTTGACAAGCGGCTCGTTGATGTGCTGGGAGACAGGGAGGAGTATGTCCTCGCTTGTCTCTGTCACCCAGCCCTCAAGGGCAATGCCGTGAGTGCCGACGACTTGCCCAGGTGGAAGGGCATCCTGTTCGAGAAGGTTAGGGAGGAGGAGGCCGCTAGGGCCCGCAGAGACCAGGGTGTTGGTAGTGGTGCGGGGGCAGCCCTCGCGGCCCAACCCGCACCCAGCAGCAGCATGGGCGGCCAGCCGGCGTCAGCTTCCCCTTCCCCTCCCTCTTCCCAGTCCAGCAGCGCGGCATCCCAGGCGGCGCCATCGCAGCAGCCATTTGCTACCGACTCGAGATCCGCCCAGTGGTTTCAGCAGTTCTGCTATGGCGCCATGCCTGGTATGCGGGAGGCTCGACCTGCCAGGCCCCCCTCCAGTGCTGAGCAATGCGTTGCGCAGTACTTGGAGGAGCCTGTGGAGGGAGACGGCGTGGACTGCGCACAGTTCTGGGCGAGCCGCCGCCAAGTCTGGCCGGACCTGGCGGTGGTGGCTGTGCACCTCCTCTCCTGCCCCCCAACCAGTGTCCAGAGCGAGCGGGTGTTTTCACGTGCCGGGGACGTGGTGACACCCTCTCGCTCCCGCTTGGACCCTGGTCTGGTGGAGCAGCTGGTCTTCCTTAAGGTGAACCTCCCCCTGTTGGGCTACCCCAAGCTGGAGTTTGAGCCGGGCGAGTGATTACCGTGGGTTGCCCCATGGTTGGTCACCTGCCTGGCTCGACCTCTGTGCTTATCCCTACCCTCCCCCCTTCCACCTCTAGCTGAGCTGACGTGACAGATGCTGAGCCGTGCCAGCCAGTCGCAGCGTGTGGTGTGCCCACACAGAGATGCAGTTGTAGTAGTAGTTGTAGTGCTGCGACTGGCCAGATGTTTACAATGCCCACGCCCACCTAAAAAGAAACCCAATGCTGACCAGCACAGGCCCTTTATCTATCCACCTGTCAGCATTTGGGGACCTGGCGTGGGCACGGCACCCCCCCCCCCCAAAGTAGCACAGCCCACGGAGTACTAGACTTAGCGGCAGCGGCGGGTATATGTTCTAAAATGCAGTGTAGATATGTAAATACTGTATGTAAATAAACATGTAAATAATTTTTTCTTTAAAAACCCCATGTCAAAATCAAGCCTCAAAATTATGCAAAAGAAAGAAAAAAAGGTGACAGAGGGAGAACAAAATGATGAATGCCAAATGAATTGATTTTATTGAAAATGTTACCAGAAATCATGTGTGGGGGGCTTGGTTTACATGGAGAAAATGATTGGGTGATTTTTTCAAATGAAACGAATGAATTATTATCATCTTATGTTCATCTTGATTGTGGTCACTGTTGATGTTGGCTGATGGCAAAAAACCCCAAACCATCAGAATAGCAATGAACTGGCTGCCAACACAACATATTGATTGATAACTGTGCAGGGGGGGAATTGGGTCTGTGTGTGTGTGTGTGTGTGGGGTGCAGGCGCAGTCTGTCTCTTCCTGTTGTGTGTCTGTCTGTCTGTCTGTCTGTGTGAATGGATGCCTAGCACTGTCTCTGTGTGTGGATGCTTTCTGTCTGTAGTGTGGTGTGTGTCTGTCTACATGTTTTTTTTCCTCCCCCCCCCATGCCTCCCTCCATCCTTCCCCTCTCATCCTCTCCCCTTCCTCTTCACCACCTTCCATCCTCCCTCCCTTCCAGCCCACCACCGCCTCACCTGCCCCCAACCCCGGTCTGGCAGATGATGAGAGTCTGGTCTCTCCCACCAAAGCACACACGTGACCACGTGTGTGCACAAATATGTGGCTGACCAACTCTGAGCCGGACCCTCCCCCCTTCAATCCCCTCTACATCCCTCTCCCCCTCCCCTTTCCTCCCCCCTGCCTCCCTGCCTCCCTCCCTGCCTCCCTCCCCCCTCCTAGCTAGCAGCGCACACATACACACACAAAACACCTGTGGTGGCAAACACCACCAGCACACATGCACTCACACTGGTGCCACCACCTCTGCCTTGGGCCTCTGTGTCCTTGAGCAGATATGTGGTGGTGGACCAGAGAAGCATTTCTTTCCAGCAAGGCAAAAGGCATGCACTCACTGCACACACACACACACACACACACACACACACACACACACACACACGAAGAGGTGAAAAGACGAGAAGAGGCAACTTCTAGAACCAGCAGCAGCAGGTGAGTGTCGTGTAATTGTGTTGCTTCCCAAGGCCACTGCCCATGCTCAATGCTCAGTCTGCTGAAACTAAAGAACTAGCTACAATCACCCTTCCTCACACGCAGCTCAGCTCAGCTCAGCTGAGCTGCACAGCACACTGACTAACTAGACACTACAGCTGGTGGTAGAAAAAACAGAAGTCTAGATTCTAGAAGATGTCCTGGTGGATTTTAAACTTTCAAATCTGTGCTAGGATTGCCTCACCTCCTCCTCCTCCTCCTCCTCCTGCCTGTAATTGTGCCCTCTCCCCTTGCAGTTGCGCCGTCGTGATGGGTTGGTGGTGTGCGTGCGCCGTCTACTTAGCTCTCTCCTCCTCATGTTGGCTGGGCTTGCCAGGCACTGGCTGGCAGCAGCTGTTGGCTGTGTGCTAGGCTCAGGCTGTGGCACGCGTGACTGGACTGGGAATGTTATTGTAGCGGCAACACTGGTTGTGGTGGTAGCAGTAGTAGCTGTTGCTGTTGCTGGGCTGGTGGCTGCTGGCCTGCGCTGACTCTGCGCACTTGGTCTGGTCTGGTAATTTGGATGCAGATGTAGGGTGTGTGTGCATCATCCATGGGGAGCATCAGAGCAGAGCAGAGCAGGTTGGCTGGCTTCTGTCTGTCGGGCCTAGTCAGTGGCAGGCACTGAGTGAGGCGGTGGTTTCTTTGGGCGTCACATCACCCATCATGCAGAGCGGCAGGTCTGCTGCTCTGCTGCTCCGCCTCCTGCTTCTTCTCTGTGTGTGCTGCTCTTGTGCTTAGTGTGCTGCTCCGCTGCTGCTGCTGTGCTGGCAGGCAGCACAGCAGTGGCCTTTTTGTTAGATCAGAGAGTGGGTGTTGTCTCTCTGAGTGTCCTCCTCTTACTTGCTTGGATAGGAGTGGCGGTAGTAGGTAGGCATTAAGATGGACTGACTAGGTGTTACGTGTTAGGGCGCCCAGAGAGAGGGGCCAAAAAGATGGGGTGGCAATTGTTGGGTTGCTCCTAGTATTATTGGTGAATTTTTGAAGAAATTTTTTTTTCCATTGGCTAGAATGGGGGTTTGGGGCTGCCCCAGACCCGCCTCTGTGGGGTGGCAGCACCGCCAAAGTGGGTCCGGGGCCATGGCAAAAATGCCCTCAGTCCCTCCCAGCAATCCCCGTAGAGATAGGAGTGATGGTTCTGTTGTTTTTCTGAGGTGTTCTGAGTGAGTGTGGATTCTGTGATAGCAAATGAGAGTGGATTCATGGTGTCTCATTGGAAATCTCATTAGCTATCATAGAATCTACACTCAGAACACCTCAGGAAAACAACAGAACCATCACTCCTATCTCTATGGGGATTGCAGGGAGGGACTGAGGGCATTTTTGCCATGGCCCCGGACCCACTTTGGGGGTGCTGCCACCCCACAGAGGCGGGTCTGGGGCAGCCCCAAACCCCCATTCTAGCCAATGGAAAAAAAATTTTCTTCAAAAATTCACCAATAATACTAGGAGCAACCAATTGCCTTGGGATTTTTGGGGTGGAGGACACCCATGGGTGGCTACCACCCACCCCAGCTTTTTTGCCCCTAAGGGCTCCACATTGTGAGTTATGGGCAAGAATTAATTTTTTTAAAAAAAATTTGTAAAAAATCAGAGGAAGGTCCAATCGACTTGAAATTTGGGTGGCAGGTAGAACACAATGTCCCCTTCAAAACCAGCCACTTTTTGTGATCCAAACCGGTTCGGTTCAGATCCGAACCGGTTCGAAACCGAACCGGACCGGGGGGGTGGTCCGGCAAAACCAAAACCGAACCTCCCCGGTCCGGTCCGGACCCGATTCGGACCCGAACCGAACCGGGAGAACCGGTTTTATGCACATCCCTAGTCACAATAGAGCTCTAAAAGCAGTGGCATAGGGAGGGCATAGGTGGCCCATCTTGTTACGGGCAGCCCCCACCATTGATGATGTGCTCCCCACCTCATTCCCTTCTGGGGGTCACCTCGATCACCCCTTCTCCTCCCCATGGCTCACCACCATAGGTACCCAGTGCCTTCCCCCACCCCCAGCAGTGGGCTTCCTAACCCAGCAGCCTGCAGGGGGGCTGCAGTATTAAGTGAAGAATCTATAGGCATTCTGAATCTATTGACAATCCATTTTACTGGATGCCCCTGAGTTTCTAATATGCTGAGAGAGAAAATATTTTCTGCCTGTCCGTGCTTTCCACATTGTTTGCATACAGTGAGCTGGTTCAGAAGGTTTCTGAACCATGTGGTTTCACTGGTTTCTTTACACAAGTAGGATGGGGCAGCCCCGAGAGCACGCTCATCCTGATATTCCAACACACCATCAGGGTGCCCCTTAATTGCATGAAAGGGGTGTTCATCTGAATCACTCCTCTACACACACTCCAAAATGCCCCTTTCATCCAGTTAAAGCATTACTGAGACCTCATTGGCAGTGGTTAGAATGTTGGACTAGGACCAGAGAGACCCAAGTTCAAATCCCCGTTCAGCCATGAAACTCACTGGGTGACTCTGGGCCAGTCACTTATCTCTCAGCCTAACCTACCTGACAGGGTTGTTGTGAGGATAAACATAAACATGTACACCACTCTGGGCTCCTCAGAAGAAAAGTGGGATATAGATAGATAGATAGATAGATATCCGCTGGATGTCAGGGCAGGCATTTTCTTGGTGTGGCCCTGATGTTATCATGTGCTTTTAAAAAAAGAAAAACCTCTATTATACACTTTAGTTTTTTAAGTTTCTTTTTTAGCCTAAAAAGTGCCTGTCTCTTTATATGAGAGATGTGCTATCCTCCTGCAATAGGTTGGGACTATACTGTTGCAGCAATCATTTCATTCCCATCAAGAGTGCTTTTTCTGGCACAGTGGCCCATTGAATTATAAGATTACTCAATAAGTATTTCAGTCAAGACAATCTAGTCGCACTTTGGAAAAGCCATAGTTAGAATAGCTAAGACTTCACAACTTCTAAGATTATTTTCACCATAATGATCTAAGTAGTATTAAATCCAAATCCACATTTTTTCTTTTTGAGCACTTTATTTATTTATTTATTCATTCATTCATTCATTCATCCATTCAATTTATATACCAGCCTTCCTAAACAGGCCTTTTTAAAATAAAAAACACATGATAAAACAATTTTTAAAATTCAAAAAACCATCCAAACTAGATCAACATTAAAATTGAAACTAGATATCATTAAAAGCCAGGCTAAAAAGGTGTGTCTCTAAGGCTCTACTGAAGACCTCCAAGGAAGATAATCCTCTTATTACCACAACCCAGGGTTGACAACTGAGAAGGCCCGATCACACATCGCCACCTGATGAACTGGTGACACCCGAAGATGGACCCCTCCTGATGATCTTAATGAGTGGAGGGGAATATCATATAGAAAAAGGTGTTCACTCAGGTAACCTGGACCTAATCCATTCAGGGCTCTAAAGGTAATAACCAGCACTTTATACTTTGCCTGGAAATATATCGGCAGCCAGTGCAACTGTTTAAGAACAGGCATAATAGTCTCTCTGGGATTCTCCAGAGACCAGTCTGGCTGCAGCATTTTGAACGAACTGAGGTTTCTGAACTACATACAAAGGCAGCTCTACATAGAACTCATTGCAGTAGTCCAACCTGGTATATCACTGTTACCAGCTGGTATATCACTGTTTTCAGGTCTTTCTCCTCAAGGAACAGGCAGTCAAATCAATCACAGCTGATAAAAAGTGCTCCTTTTGTGCATGAACCATTCTGTGTAGAACCAATTCGCATCAAACCAGGCTGGTTCAGCGATTTGATGGTGAACCAGAGTGGGGCCAATTTGGTCCATGACTGAACTGGACCAAGCCCAGTTTGATGCAAACTGGTTCCACATTGAGGGGGAAGAGGGGAGGGGGGAGCAGTGATAAAGATCTTTAAGTCTCTTACCCGGCTTGCTGCTGCTCGCTGCCCCCTGCCCCCATCCCCAGCCAAATTGCCAACCTGGTCACTCTTAAAACACAGGTTTTTAAAGAGTTATCAGGCTGGTGATTCGGTTGGGGGTGGGAGATGAGCAGCGGTGAGCAGCAAGCAGGGAGCAGGGAGTAGTGGCGAACCAGGTAAGAAACTTAGCTGGCAGGCCGTACCACTCCAAGCAGCTTGTCCACATTCTCATAAATCACGAAGTGAAATGGATCCAATCTAAGCTCACAAGAGCGGTTGCTGGGCATCTCCCTAACTGGCCCTGCAGAAATATTGGAGTCCAGATCAACCCAAATGTGAGAGATTTTGTCTGCAAAGAACTCGCTGAATGCATCAGAATAAGACATTGTTTCTGGAAACAGATCTGAAACAGAAGAGGCTTGAGTTAAACCCTTAACAATCTTGAACAGCTCTTCTGGATGATAACTTGCAGACGCAATACACAAAGAATAAAATCACTTCTTTGCTGCACATATTGCCACAGCATAGGCCTTCAAATGGGCTCTATGCTGTGTCTTATCGAATTCAAGATGAGTTCTTCTCCATTTGTGCTCCAGTCATCTACCTTGCCACTTCAACTGTATATGAAGCTACTTCTGAAGCAGGTCGGACAGGATGCTTAGGAGCAATCGTGTCTACTGCCCTGGTAAGTTCCCTGTTCTAGGTATCCACCAGGGCATTGACAGAATCACTGGCAGAGCCAACTCCAAAATCCAAATTTATAAAATAGTTTACAAGTGGAGGCTTGCAAATATTTGCAGATATACATTAAATATGCTGTTTGTATCTATTTCCTGATCTCTCTCTCGATCTCTCGATCTCTCTCTCCCCTCCTCCCTCCCCCTCTCTCTTTAACACACACCACACAAACACAGCATCCACATACTAGATTATACACAAACACATGGACCAGCTTAACAATTGAGGACTGCTAGTCATTTATACCTTCATTCTCATTTCTCTACACATCTTTCCACTAATAGCTCATAGTCTTTTTTCTTTTTGTGCTGCTGGTTTAACTCCTAAGCAATTAGAAAATTCCTAACCATCAGATATTCCAGCGGACCATGGCAGCTCACTCAGCGACTAGAAATGCCCATTTCTCTGCTATTGAGGCTTTTGTGACATCACAGAAACTCCACCATAATAACTTACATTTGTGATTTCAAAGCAAATTGGTGCAATTTTTATTTTTATTCTACAAATCTAGGTGAGACTTTAATTGTCTCCCTCCTTAATCTTTCTGCAGCCATGCCAAAATTGACCTAAAACAGCATTCTCATGGGTGGGATTAGAAATATATATATGATGAAGTATTTAACTTACTTAACAGAATTGTTCTGAAGATAATTGAAAGCACTTTCTGAAGAAATTAAAAGCACTTTGAAAACTGAAAAGCTTTTTTTAAAAAAAATGTAGATATTATCACTATTGCTATTTATGATGTATTACAATTCAACTTTCTTGTTTGGGTAAAAATAACACAATAGTACTTTAGAATTTAGCCAGACAGTTGCAGGCCCCTATTCAAATAACAGTCTCTGCCCTAGACTGTTTATAACTCCTTCTAGAAGTTTAGATCCTGGCAGCCTAATGAATAAATGATAATAAAGTAATAGGCTGCCATGAATGTAATGAGGTCACTGATGCAATCACCCAGGATGAACCATCCCACAGGGAAGTTAAGACGCTTCACATTAGTGGCACCCAGAGAGTCATTAAGGCAGTTGAGTGGATTGATTACCTTTTGTTATTCAGTTGTGGCTCTGAAACTCTTTTGTGTTGCAAAGATGGAGGTGGAGAGGACTAAAGGGGTGAACAGGTGGCTCCAGATGAGTAGTCTTGGATGAGAGAAAAGGAATAGGAACAGAAAAGCTGGTAAAAAGCTGTTGCATGTTAAACGGTCTATTTAGTTAGGAGTCAGGTATGCTTATATGGGGAAAGAGAAAGTAAGGATGATCAATCAATACAAGCTCCTCAGTGACATTTTAGCCTATGCCCAGTAACACTATGAGTCCCTGTTAGAATATTATATATGAAACACATGAAATTGAAGGGGGATAGCTTTGTTGGAGAGAGATAAGCCATACTGCTCTCTCTCTCTCTCGCTCTCTCTCTCTCTCTCGCACTATAGAGTAGAGGTGTTCAGCCTATGCTGGTTATTGCAGCAAGAAGTCATTGTTGGAACTGTCAAGTCATTAAGCATTAGCAAGACCTGGGCTATAGAAAGAGCAGCACAACAGTTTGGTCAATCCTCATTTCAGCTGAGAGAGAGAAACTTCCATCAAGTAATTTAGTCAGGATGTCAGCCATTGTTTTTGTTTGTTATACTATATTTTCATTTAATTTTTTAAAAAGTTCTCAAAGTGGTTTGCATAGCATAGGATATGAGAAAATAGTTCTCTGTTCCAAAAGGGCTCCCAATCTTCACAACAGACACACACCCCTCCAGTAGCCACCACTGTAGAGATGCTATGCTGGGCTGATTATAGACAGTTGCTCTGATAAATATAAGAGAGAGTTATCACTTTAAAAGATGCCTCTTGTCCATTTAGCAGAGTATATCAGGTTCTAAAAGTTTAAACTGCCAGATGAAACATCACTGGTTCACATACTGCTATTAAGCCAGCAAAACATTGAGTGTGACAGAATGCAAACGTTAGCATCATCCTATGTGTGCATTGGAAGTATGCCTCACTCGATTCAGTGGGCCTTATTCCCTAGCAAGTGTGGGCAGAATTGCAACCTTAATGAGTGTGCAGGACCTCCTTCTAGCCAACAGCCTCAGCAGCACTCAAGAGAACAGATAACTGGCTCAGACTATCCGAATGTCTCACTTCAGCTCAACAGTACAGATTGTAGGGTCTAAAACCTGCATGTCAGGATCCCTGGTTTGAGACCTATAGCACCCACTTATTGGCACTCAATCTCTAAAGTATTTAACAGCTATAATAAATTAAACTAAAAGTCTCACAATAGTACAGGCATGGGGTGGGGGGTGGGTTGTGTTGTGCATGACTTTTTATATCAAAATCAGAATCCAACAGGATTCCCGGTGACCTTCATGCAACCACATTACAGACAACAATCACAATAGCAGTTGATGTGCTCTCTCAGAGGGCGGGGCCAATGCAACAGAAGCAAACTTACTGGAAGATTTGTGTCTGCAACAAACTACTGACAACTGCATACCTTTACTGTGCTCAACGCAGACTATGTGGCAAACCTATGAGATGTTTAGAAATAGAAATAGAAATGTCGATGAGGGATTTTTGTCGTCGTCATTTGTTAGCATCTCTGCTTCATAAGTCAAGAATGCCACAACATTGAAACGGTAGGCACGTGTCTCTGGATGGACACACTGTAAACCAGTGCACAGGAGTCACTTTAACTTGAGGCTAATGGCACATGTTTGCAGACATGCATCCAGGGGCATTGCTATAATTGATCAAGGAGGGACAAATGTCCCTGCCTGAGCCCCTGAGGGAGAAAGGGCCTCCAGCTGGGTGATCGCTCACTCTTCTATAGCAAAGATATGGCAGTCAGATGAAGAAGGCAGTGGGCCTGGGGACACAGGGGCCTATCTTCATTTTTTGTCCCAGAGACCACTAAAACTGTGCTATGGCCTTGCTTGCATCCCCGTGGTGTAGTGGTTAGAGTGCTGGACTAGGAGTGGGGAGACCCAAGTTCAAACCCCCATTCAGCCATGATACTATCTGGGTGACTCTGGGCCAGTCGCTTCTCTCTCAGCCTAATCTATGTCACAGGGTTTTTGTGAGGAGAAACTTAAGTATGTAGTACACCGCTCTGGGCTCCTTGGAGGAAGAACAAGATATAAATGTATTAATAATAACAACAACAACAACAACAAACAAACAGCTTCCAGTTGAACAGAAAGGAAATTGCCCGAACACCAGAGGCACAAAAGACCAGCTGCTGATTGACAAAATGATTTCAGAAAATTGCAAGAGAAGAAAAACAAATCTAAGTGTTGCATGGATTGACTACAAGAAAGCCTTCGATTCATTGCCTCACACATGGATACTAAAATGTTTAGAAACAACTGGTGTCAGCAAAAACATTCAGATATTTATAAAAAAAAAGCAATGAGTATGTGGAATACACAGTTAGCAATCAATGTTGAGACACTTGGACAGGTTAGCATTAGAAGAGGCATTTTCCAAGGGGACTCACTATCCCCTCTGTTGTTTGTAATCGCCATGACCCCACTTTCACAAATACTCAACAAAACAGTCCTTGGATACCAAACATCTAAAACATCAAGTAAAATAAAGCATCTGCTCCACATGGACGATCAGATGTTGTATGGAAAGTCCCAATCAAAAACTGAATCACTGCTAAACACTGTCCGTATATTCTGTAGCAATATACCAATGGAGTTTGGATTAGACAAGTGTGCTGCATTAATAATGAAGTCCAAACTCAATGGCGGGAACACCATACAAGCCATAAACACCTGGGCTATACCTGTTATCAGATACACGGCAGGAATAATAGACTGGACCCAGGCAGAGCTAGAGATGCTAGATCGTAAGACCAGGAAAATCATGACCATCAATCATGCTCTGCACCCCCGCAGTGATGTAGATAGGCTATACCTCCCTCGCAGCTCAGGTGGAAGAGGAATGCTGCAAGTCCATCAAACAGTAGAGGAGGAGAAAAGAGGCCTTGAAGAATATATCAAGGACAGAAATGTACAGACATTCATACAACCAGTGGCAGCCACTGAGGGCAGCGCTGGTGAGGCTGCAAGAGGAACCTTTAAAAAGTGATTACCGGAGGTACCGCCGGACACCTGCAAGCCATTGAGAGCAGCAGCGCCCTGCCCGGCACCCCATGTGGCAGCTGCGGGTCCAGCACTCACCTGGCTCCACAAATGTGCGGAGGTAATCACTTTTTA
The DNA here is from genome assembly GCF_027244095.1 of Hemicordylus capensis. Classification (NCBI taxonomy): domain Eukaryota; kingdom Metazoa; phylum Chordata; class Lepidosauria; order Squamata; family Cordylidae; genus Hemicordylus; species Hemicordylus capensis. The sequence continues at coordinate 99,974,261 of NC_069657.1, forward strand.
AAGGTAATGCTTGCCACCCACCCCCCAGTGCTGCCCTCACCAGCCACTACTACATACAACATAATGAGCCCTTTCTCACAATCAGAGAAGGGGCTCAGACAGGGCAAGGGGAGGAAGCCTTGAAATGCTTACCTCCCCCACAGAAGATGCACTTGTTGGTGGGCGGCCGGATCGGCCACCCAGATGATTGCCAGCCTCTCCCAGTAGCTCCAAGGGTTGGAGTGCTGGGACGTATCGTGCTGCATCGCCCCATCCAGCAGAAGTCCCATTATGCACCGCACAATTGCATGGTGCGTTATGGGGATCCCCCCTCCCTGAACCTGGCTGGGAGACCCACAGTCTGCCAGACCCAGCCAGGGCAGGCAAACAATTGGTAAAACGGGATTAGGAAAGCACTCGGTCTCCTAACCCCATTTAAGAGGGTGGCTCCAGAGGTGGGTTTGCCGCCACGGCACCTCCAGGATCAGGCACAAAATTCCCGGCAGTACAGATGTGCAGGCAAACCTGGGCTGGGCTTCCTTAGCCTGGTTTTGCCTGCGTGTATGAATAACTTCCATGTCTGAATAAGACTTATGTAAATGAGGATCCTCTGAGAAGCGAACCTTTCGTATTGGCCATACACAAAATCCTCTTTTTCTCACAGATGCATCATCTCATATTGATAGAACTGACTCTCACACTCAAAGCTCCATCTTTTGTACACAGTTCCATGCTTGACTCTGCTACAGACCCTAAGTGCTGCACTTTGACTGGATTGTTCCCACTGCATTCAGTTATATTTATATCATTTGTCCCATTGCTTTTAAACAATTTAAAAGCAATAAGATCCAGTCAGCTACAGAGATGAAGAAAAAAAGATTTTCAGGTCATAAGTGCGGCTTCCTCAAAGATGCCTTTCACCACCAAAAGAAACCTGAAACAATCGCAACAACCCCCCAAAAGCCTCAAGTTTTGGCTCTCTCACAAGCTGCTAAATGCGTCTGTCATGAGCTCCCATTGTTGATCTGAAAAAGTAATTGTTCCCAGCTATTTCAAAAAGACATCAAATATGCTCAAAGCAACATCTGTGTTTTCTGATTTTATTGAAGCATTTTGTCATTGCTACACAGAAATAACAAAAATGCCCTTCCCTTCCCATCAGCATTCATGAGGTCTGCCTTTTCATACAAAATCCCCTGAAAGAAAATGTCCCCTTGGAAGAAAAATACTTTCTTTACAGATATAAAAAAACAGATTGTGAGACAGATGATTGCATTGTTTAATCACATTTCCATCTGAAAACTCTTCCCCTCGTTGCAGATTTGGCTCAGCCCCTGAGACACGGGTGCTGGGAGGCACGTGGAAGCATCAAGTCGCAACTCCTCCATGTTATTATCTCCCCTGAGCTTTGCAATTGGCAAATGAAAAAGAAACTGGGAAACAAAAGTACTGGACATAAATTAAGCCCCTGCTTTTTAGAAGTTCAAACTGAATTTTCTTTATTTTTCTACAGCTGTCAGATAAGCAGAGGGGAACCGCCAATGCATGTTTAATGTGTAAAAACTCATAATGTTCAGTAGTACGACCTCCTTTGGAGATATTAGTTCAGGCCAGTGAACTTGGAGCAAGCCAAGTGTGGAAATGTGGAACTGGGCCAGTGACCCCCACCAGTGCCTGTCATATCTGCTGAAAGCAAACTTGTCAAATATAGAAGGGGCAGAAGGAGGACAAGAGTATCCTTACACTGGAGAGCACCAACAAAGCAAAGATGCCCACAATTTATTCACTTCTGTCTGTTGTTCAGTAATGGTCCCAGTTGTCCCAGGAACAAAAAGTCTGGTTGTGGGCAACCTTTTAACCCTGTCCAGTCTGTGGCTATTCCCTTTTATGAAATTACACACACACACACACACACACACACACACACACACACACCGTGTTTGCAAACAATTTTGAAACTTTGCTTTCTGAATAGTAGATACACTCCTTAAATATGCTTTTGTTGTTGTTGGTTTTCATTTCCAGAAATGAAAAGTGAGTATGTTTTGCAAGGATGTGGTAATGTAATATGCCTAACATACACCAAACATTAGATATTGCAAAGAACATATTCAAATGTGTCACTCTGTAAAATGGAGGAGCTTGGTTTGTAAACTGCAGGTTCCACACGATAAGAAAATGTAGCAAAACTAATGATCAGGGGCTTAGCAGATTCAGGAACCCATGTGGAAGGCAGCCACATGGGAAGGACATTCTGCTGGCTCAAACGTACTTGTATATCACATGATTTCATAGTTTCATGACTGGCAGCTCTATGTGTGTAAAGTGATTCAATTGAAAAGCACTGAATATGAGGTAAGAGGAAGGTATTACCACACCAAAGTTTGATGTGTGATCGTTCTTTCACATATGCAAGTCATTGCTTGAGTTTACAGCCATCAAGGGATAAACATGCATGTGTGGGTCAACTTACAATCTCATTTGACAGATCCATGTGATAAGCCACTTGAATGAGCAACTCTTCATGCATTTAGTTTTAGGAAGAGTTTTAGCCACAGCAACACAGCTCTTGTTTTTGGAAGGTTTCACTTTAATGGTTAAAGTACCTAAAGCACTCAAGGAAAGAGTTACAAAATCAGCCTTCCCGTATGATGTCCAGATTTGCACATAACTGCAAACCATGGGTAGATGAACGTGAGGTTACTTTTGGTACCTGTGAATCGCATCGCAGACGTTCATCCAACTTCCAGTTTCAGGGCAGGGGAGCCACTCCCTCTTCATGGCAACCATTGGCCAGGTTCTCCAAGGGGATATGCCGAGCGTAATCATACCTTTTCAGAATGGGCCGCCTGCCCTCAGCCAGGAAAGGGAATTTAAGGGCATTTAAATCCTTTTAAATGGCATTTAAGCCCTTCTCCTAACAGCAATTGCACTGCTGCCTTCACAAGAGCCCCACAGCAAAATGATCTCACACAAGCACAATTACTGGCAACAGATGTATGCAGAGGGACACTATTTTTCTGTTACTCCAGGAAGGAATCATGATGACTTCCTAGGAGGGAATATGTATATGAGGGAGGGCAAAGGATCCTGGGGTCTATTCTATTGTGACCAAGGATGCTCTTGAGATGACAGACCCAGCAAAACAGTCGAGGAACAGTAAAGCATACTCCTGCCCCCATGTCAGCTTGCCACTTGGGTATTAGCCCTATTGTGAGAGAGCCTGTCCACTGGGGAGGACTAGAGGCTCTGTTAACTTTGGGTCTCAATCAGACTGCACTCTCATGAGGTAGGCCATCCAAATCAAGGGGGGCCCCACTTCTGTGGGGGCCTCCTTCTCTCTGGCACATAATAGAATTTGTACACCATGACTCCCTCCTCTCCAGGCAACCCTTCCATACTCCCAAGGAGTAGTGGCCCCTCCAAGGAGTACTTGGTGAGCAGATTAGAGAAACACCAGAACCAGGGATAGATCTTTACTCTCATTCAAATTTCCCAGGTTTGTACCAGTGTTGTGGTGTCTGCAGATTGGCTGTTGTGGGAAATTGCAGGAAAGCTGAGCTACGGTTTTTGGCGATCCTAGGGAAGTAGGGTGGCCTTACCGGGCAAAAACAAACATGGATTGTGCCAATGGACGACTGGACTTGCAGAGGGACTTCTTGGACTGCATCTTTGCTGTAGGGAAAAATCACACTGGGAAAAGTCAAAAGTCACCAAGACAAGGAAAGGTGTTGCTGGGGGACCTTGCCCACAGCTTGCTTGTGTCAAGCAACCAGGCTGGGTAGCGGCTGTTGTCTGGCCCACATGCCTGTCATCATGGCGCTTCATTCTCATGAAAGAGTGGTCCATAGGAGAAGGGGCATCGTCACACATTATTAACTATTCTGCCCGATCCCTGGGTACCCCAGGATGGTTCTTCTCATGACTAGTGCATGGGTCTCTCCATAAAGGCCATTTCTCCGTCTCATGGGAAAGTGGTCTGCTCTGGAGCAGCATCCATCATCATCACACAGTTGGAATCTTTCCTGTGACTGGAGGCCATGCTGCTTCTGCTGGATGGTTCTTTTCATGAGTAGCATCATAGATTACATGCTTTTACCCAAGGAGGAGGGCCTGCTCCCCACTTCCCCAACTTCATTGTAGAACATCAGAGCAGAGACATTCAAGAATTCCTGGATCGGACTGCCTTTTAAACCTTGCCCTAGGTATCACTTCCCTGACATATGTTATCTTTGCAGCAATCTAATTGAGTTGCCCAGTTTATGACTGTGCTTGTGAACATATTCCTTTATCCATTCATTTTTGGAGACCACAACACATAGTGCCCATCTTGCCATCCTGTCCCCTTTCTCTTCTGATTTCCAGAGAGGGGAACAAGAGACACAGTGGAAAGCAGGCAGTCCCAGTGCGACATTTCCCTTCTAGAGGCTTAGAAGCTTGGGATGGGACAAGGTGGAGTCCCTGCCTGTTACCAGGCAAAGGCTTGAGAAGTGCAGAAACAGGGGGTGGGGCAAGTGCTCGGAGAGGCAGCCAGCGAAAATCACAGCAGGCAGGAAGCAGCAGCCCTCTATTATTTCCAGAAACAGCAAAAAAAAAAAAAAAAAAACCAGTTACGATGGCGCCTGCATTTGGACATAACGCTGCCGCCTTCAAACTTCAGGTCGGAGCAGTGAAAATCACTACAAATTGAAGGTTCAAACTGGAGCTTGGCAAGGGAAACCACAGGTCACTTTTGCTGTCAAACTGCAGTTTCACACATTCAAATGTACACGAATTACAACCTCTGCCCCCTTCAACTCCGGTTTGGCATTATGTGCAAATGGGGCCAATCCGTTCCATGCAATTGTGTTAGCAGAATCCAACCACAGGATTCATTGCACATATGAAGCAAGTCCTACCATTCTATTGTCCACCATCCTGCAACCTAAAAGTGGCTCACTGCATGTTCAGAAACCAATGAAACACTGGCTGGCCTTAAATATTCAAGGGATGCCACCAATGAATAATAATCAGATTTTGCTGCATGGATTATGCACACGGTTGCCATATCTTGTTCTGGACTATGGTCCAGGACTGTTATGCCCTCTTCAGGGAAGTACTCCTCTATGCAGCTATATCTTAACCTACTGTCACCATGGTACAGCTGCGTAGTGTTGCTCCTCTCTCCCAGTGGTGTATGATGTGGTCATAAACTGGAAACAATGAAAGTTAGAAGAGTTGGCAGGCAGTCAATAGTAGTATGCTGCAGAGAGATAGAACTGCTGCAAATAATACCAGAGAAGTGTACAGGGTGGAATATTGTAACTTTTCCTATGCAAATATCTTGTCAGAGTGCCGGTTAAGTTTATTGAGAAACATGACCTTCTGTTTTGGGAAAGAGCATAACTTACAATGAATCATTGAAAATTCATGTCTGCCTTGGGCAGGTCAAGCTAACATGTGATTGTTGAAGCTTTATGCACCTGTTACCTATTACTGGAAAAATGTAGGTCATTAAAAATTAAATTTTTGTCTTTTTGTGGGATGATGACTGTTCACAAATATGCCAGCAGATTTATGGCTGTAGAAGGAATTATACACATGGTCTGGAGGTATTATTTAGGGCAAAATCACAGTGCATGCGACGATGGAGAGGATGCTCTATCCCAGATTTCTAAGATTCACATTCGTTCATGTCCATCATCCAAATTCCTCCCACTGTCTTTTTATCCCTCAGTCTTAAAGTGAGCAACAGTGATTCTCAAGAGAAGGGTCCATCTCCATCACAATATATTGTATTTCCGATGAGCTACTACTTAAAGGCCAGTTTATGCAAGCGTTCTCATGATGGGCCTGCCCAGGGGAGGACTTACATGGACTATCCAGCTAAAGTATTTCTAGAATAACATTTGCTCTTATGAGCCATATTAACCTTGTGGATGTCATGACATTCCAGTCTCATGAGAATATAGCCTTTGTATTCTAAACATTGCCTTTTTTTTAAAATCACCCATACTTCACTTAGCTCATAGGCTATCTCCAGATTTAGAGGCAAGATGACTCCCTGAATACCAGCTGCAGGGGAGCAACAGCAGAATAAGGGGTCTGCCTTCATCTCCTACCTGTGGACTTCCAAGAGGCACCTGCTGGGCTACTGTGGGAACCAGGATAGGCTTGGGACCTGATCCAGCGTGGCTCTTCTTTTGTTCTATGATATCCATCCATGTTCCTTTCAGCCAAACCAAGTAAGTCAATATAGCTTGGCTCCTTTTCTTTTCCCCTCTCAAATCATTTGGATGTAATCCTTCATTGTATATACTGCATCGTATTCCCAAGGTTATGACCCAGTAACCCTCCTAAGAACCCAGCTAGGCTAAAACTGGTTTAGCATCATTTCATTCCCATGTATTAAAAAAGGGCTGAGGACTGGTGTCCTTTAGGGAAGCTCAAAATGCTGCCCACAGTCACAGATGGACCTCAAAAACACCATGGCTAGCCCTTTGCCATTATGATCCACTTTGGACAGATCAGAATTCTATCAGGTGCCGAAAAGAAATCCAATAATATTATTGCCCTAGTTGAGCAATCCAAGCATATTTCCATTTGTATGGGATTTAAATTGTCCTAAGCATGTACCTTAATTGTGCACTTATCTAGGTTTTCTGCCATTGAATTTCTCTGTATTTTTGATGTGACAGATTACTAATTACACAAGTACATATTATAATTAAAAGCATTAGAAATGGGGACATTTTCAAAAATCCATACAAACTCTCTGTCTGGTCTTTACAGTTCATTGGCTATGACTAATTCTTCTGTATATCCAGTTACAGATGATGCAGTTTATATTATAATTAAAAGCGTTAAAAATGTGGACTTTTTCAAAAATCCTCACTGGTGCAAGAACATTCGCCTATGCAATTATTGTAATTGTGAAAAAGTCCTTAGCGGCATTTGTAAAATCCAGCTGCATTTGGGAGATTTTCCTAGCAATTGAACCATAAAGACCTATTTGAACGGTTTTCAGCCCCTCCTCTCCTTTCATCTTCTTATATGTTTTGAATACGTTGTGTTTTGTTTTCACTTCTAATGCCTAGTCTTCTAGATCCCCATAGCTGCAGCAACAGAAATGTTGGCTTGCACTATCCCAGTTGGAGTGGCAACCTATGCCTGCCAAGCAAGACAAAGCCAACTGGCTATGTCTCCTGCCAATGCAAATACACCCTGCCCCCCTGCAAACATTCTATTAAGGAAGCTGGACACAGAACTACAACTGCTTAGCCTGCTTCTGCTGCTTCTGAAAATGTCCTTAGATAAATGCCATGTTAGAAGACACAGGTGATCCTGCATGGAGAGGGGAATCCTTGCCGGTTGAGCAATGCCAATCCATTGCTGGACTAGCAGCATAGGCAGTGCTGGTGGCTGATATGATGTTAGACTGAAAATAAGTGAAAAGATCCATGTATCTAATCCTATGCATGACTCTGCTTATTCAGGGGCTCAGAAGATCAAGTCACCAGGCTGCAGTTTGGGGGGGGCTCCAAGGACACCTCTGGAGCTTTCCCATCCACCTCAATAAGGAATCCTGCATACGGAATTCTATTGTAAAAAGGACAATAGGTTGGGGTGTATGTGTATAGAACTAAGTTTTATCATCATCATCTTCTTCTTTATCATCATCATCATCATCTTGTTGCTGCTATAGGAAGGATCCAATGAGCTTGGAACACCTTTTGGTTATTTATTTATTTATTTATTTTATTTATATACCACCCTTCCAAAATGGCTCAGGGCAGTTCACAGCATGATAAAAACAATTAAAACAAATTAACAATTAAAATCAAACTATTAAAACACAATAAAACCAATAAAACAGCTAAAAGCAACTGAAAATAAGGGCAACAATTTAAAACAATTTAAAACAGTTAATCATTTAAAACCCTGGAAGGCCAGGCCAAATAGGTAGGTTTTAAGGGCTCTCCTGAAGGATGGCAATGATCTCAAATTACGAATTTCTGCCGGGAGTGCATTCCACAGGCCCAGATGCAGCTACAGAGAAGGCCCGCCTCTGCGTCTCCACCAGACGAACCAGTGGCAACTGGAGACAGACCTCCTCAGATGATCTTAAGGTGCGGTGGGGATCATGTAAAAGAAGGCGCTCTCTTAGATAACTAAGATAACTAAGCCGTTCAGGGCTTTAAAGGTAATAACCAGTGCTTTGTATTTTGCCCAGAAACATATGGGCAGCTAGTGTAGCTGTTTCAAAACAGGCATAATATGGTCTCTCCAGGTTGCCCCAGAGACCAACCTGGCTGCCACATTCTGAACTAACTGAAATTTCCGGACTACGTACAAAGGCAGCCCCACATAGAGCGCATTGCAGTAGTCAAGCCAGGAGGTTACCAGCTGATGCACCACTGTTTTGAGGTCATCCTCTCCAAGGAATGGGCTCAGCTGTTGAATCAGCCGAAGCTGATAGAAAGCACTCCTGGCCATGGCCTCCACCTGAGATACCAGGGTGAGGCCAGGGTCCAGGAATACTCACGTCCAGGTTAAGCATTATATAAATGCAGGTTAAGGACAGATTTATACTCAAGTGTTAATAAGGCCACATTCTCACAACTAGAACAATTGTGGTTAAAAAGCTAACAGCAATCAGCCAGCCCCATGCACTCCCTGTTTAATGATCCTGGTTAAGTGCTGGTTAACTGCAGCGATTTAACTGGGATTGCCCAGAAAACCAAATTCTCACAACATGCTCTGCAGGAGCACACAGGGCTGGCCAATCATGGTTAAAGAACCACAAACAACATTTATATACCACTTTTCAACAAAGATTTCCAAAGCGGTTTACATGGATAAATAATAAATAAATAAAATGGATCCCTGTCCCCAACGGACTCACAATATAAATCTTAATCTTTAACCGCAATCGTTCTGGTTCTAAGAACATGGCCAGACTCAAATAAAATAATTGGTCAGGATTTGGTCTAAAGGCAAATGAGACAGCCATATTACTAAAGCTAAACAGGTCTGGGTCTGGCCAGTGGTGCATGGATGAGCGTAATAGTGAACCACATTTATGACCACCACCACTTTCATTTGGTTCCAGCATGGAATTATTTTTCCATTTAGTTCTAGCATGGGGGAAAAGTGGGATACAAATGTAATGAAACAAACCACTCCGCATCACAAAATGACCATGAAAGCAAATCACAGCAATGCCAGTGGTCCACCAACCATAGCCAACAGCTACCAGAAAATGAACGAATAGGGGCGGCTCTTCTATGAGCTGAAGTGAGTTTCCGTTTCTGAGTAGGATGATAGAGAGGATGCTCTACCCCCCATATTTCTAAGATCCACATTAATTCATTTCCATCATCCACATTCCTCCCTCTATCTTTTTATCCCTCAGTCTTAAAGTGAGCTACGATTGTAAAAAAAAAAAAAGGGGGGGGGGTCCATCACAATACAACAATGAAGAGAGAAAGGTTTATGATGGTCAGAATGAGAAACTGGACACACGATCCTGGAGCCGAGCTGTGGTGCTGGGTTTAGCATCGTAGCACCACCAGGACCCACGTGGATCCCAGCAGTTCTCACAAAACCAAACCTGGTCTTGGCTGCTCATGAGAACAGCCTCAATGAGTAAAACAGAAGCAGATCCAGCACTGCAGCAGTGGGTAAAGGAGTACATTCACAACTTTCATTGGGCTTTTAAAAAAAACACCTTTACTTTTATTTTGGCAATAAGGATTTGTTTTTAATAGTAACAAATTGCAGCAAACATGTGATAAAACACCCTGAGCCCTTTCTCACGATCAGAGGAAGGGCTCAAAAGAGGCAAAGGGAGGAAGCCCCGAAACACATACCTGCCCTGCAGATGATCCTCTCTGCCTTGATGGACAAGTGGGTCGCTTGCACAGATGATTGCCAACTCAGAGCCATGTGGCACCAACACACAATCTGTTAGCCAGGATTTGGGGCGCACCTGAACCCTAAACCCTGGCTAACAGCTGGGGCACCCAACAGGGTTTGCCACCATGCCGTTGCCGGGAGCTGCATGCCTCCCAGTCGTTCCCATGCACCGGTAGAACCGAGCTGAGCTTTCCTAGCCCGATTTTGCTTGTCCGTGTGAATAGCCCCGCTGTTGGGTTATGGATGTAAAAAAGACCAAAGTTGCTGTTACATGCTTCATATTGCTTTCAGAAGGAGCTCTCAGTTCATAAGCAGTGATCTCTTATGTTGAAAAAATGGGGCAGTAAAACTCATTAATAAACATTCTATCAATAAACTTTGACTGGTTTTCTAAATGGCATTTCAAACTAGTCATGCCAGTGGTGGTTGTCCAGCCTGTATTAGCAGAGTGAACATTGAACATAAGAACAGCCCTGCTGGATCAGGCTCAAGGCCCATCTAGTCCAGCATCCTGTTTCACACAGTGGCCCACCAGATGCCGCTGGAAGCCACAGACAGGAGTTGAGGGCGTGCCCTCTCACCTGCCATTACTCCCCTGCAACATTGCGTGATTATGTTCTCCTCGGAAAGTACAAAAGCTAGTTTTCCTTGGAACCCTATGGCTTGGAAACACCTCAGCACATCTCAGCGATCAAGGGTTATGTTACAGAAGGGACTAGGTTGGCGAGATCAGAAAGACCAGGTTGGACATTTGACCAGTGTCACATCACAGAACTCCCGTGCCAAAGAGCCTGAATGAAATGACATGAACTCATCTGTGACCACTGTCGAAAAGCGGGGACTTTTGAACAATGGAAGCACCTGCCAGATTGCTGTCCTGTTCCTCAGTAAAGTTACCAACAGCCCCTCACTGTTCCGTCATGTGTCTGGCACAAGGCCCCTATTGTTACAATCCACTCTCCCTCCAATAATTTCTCCTCCAAATGACACTGCAACACCACAGGTCATTTCAAGGGGGCTGAAAAAGAAAGATTTTTTTTTTTTGCATCTGTTTTTGTAGGCACCAAAGGGGAGAAGAAGGGGGGAAAGGGATTGGGGGGAGGGGGGGTAAAACCCCTTGATAGCTGGCAAATGGTAATCACAGAATGTCTCTATTGTTTGTGCCTGAACAAACAAGTATACTACATGAGAGTTTGCATTGTCCTGAAGGCAATCTGCCACCAGTTCTCCGCTTTGCTCATATGCTCCAAAGCAGGTGGGGGGCAGGGAACACACCACAATGATGATAGTTAGGAAACATTAGTGGGAGTTTAATGACCGCCTCCCAACTAATGGATAGCAAGGAGCATATGGCACCGCATGTCCCCTCCACAGATTGATTAAAAACCATTCTTCGCATCAAGGTAAGTTTGTTTTAAAAGGTCCGTGTTTTCAGATGGTCCTTCATGATCCTATGAGGGGAGAGGGTTTCATTTAACAGCAGGAACGGGAATTGCAGATTCATTCTCAGGTTATATTTGATTGTCTATTGCATGATTTCAAGATTAGTATCTACTACTACTACTACTACTACTACTACTATTTATATACCGCTTTTCAACCAAAGTTCTCAAGTAGTTTACATGGAAAAATAAATACATACAGTAAATAAGATGGTCCCCTGTCCCCAAAGGACTCACAATCTAAAAAGAAACATAAGGCAGATACCAACAACAGCCACTGGAGGAATGCTGCGCTGGGGTTGGATAAGGCCAGTTGCTCTCCCCCTGCTATATATAAGAGAATCACCACTTTAAAAGGTGTCTCTCTGCTCAGTTAGCCGGGACTTGTTCTCAGTTATGGACTTCCTTTTTGACTTGCAAAATGTGCTGAAACACTTTGGGCAGCGTCCAGACTAAGGTGGTTGTAATGAAGACTGATTGAAATGAGGGGAGAATAGGAATACAGCCCAACGTGATTCAGTTTCATGGCGGCTTGGGTGTACTCTTGGATCTGGCACTCCTCTGGGATGTCTACCTAGCCACAACTGCCTTTTTAGTAGCTGTGGTTGGTTCACCAGTTGCGTTCCTTCCTGGACTGGAATGACCTGGCCATAGTAATTAATGCCTTAGTGACATTTTGATTAGATTAATGTAATGCACTCTACATGGAACTGCCTTGAAAGGTGCTTGGAAATTATAACTGCTGATGCACAATGTATTGCTAGGCTGAAGTGAGGCAGGACTGAGAACATATAATGCCAATTTTAACATATCTTCACTGGCTTCAAGTATTGGGCCCAGTTCAAAGCACTGGTTCTGACCTTTAGACTGGTCTAAACAGTCTAGACCAGGGATTCTCAACGCTGGGTCCCCAGGTGTTATTGGACTTCCACTCCCATAATCCCCAACCAAAGGCCACTGGGACTGGGGATTATGAGAGTTGAAGTCCAATACCATGTGGGGACCCAACGTTGAGAATGCCTGGTCTAGACCAGAGCTGCACAGTTTTGGCCCTCAGCTGCTTTTGGACTACAGCTCCCATCATCCCCAGCCTCAGGGGCCAATAAGAATTGTGGTTCAACGTCTGCAGGAAGGCCAAAGCTGCTCAGCTGTGGTCCAGACCCAAGATACATTAAGGAACACTATAAAGATATCTCACATTATTTTCCTTGGGGGCTTTGCTCTATGTTCCCCGTCATCTGAGATATGGAACTCCTCTCCAAAGGATGTTTGTTCTGCTACATCTCTGTTGGATTTCAGCCTCCCAGGTAAAGGTTGTTTTATTTCAGTGGGCTTAGGGACAATTTCAGCTATATTTTATGGTTTTGCTCTTATTTTTGCTGGCTTCTTGTGCTCATTTAGTTATGACTGTTGTGTATCAGTTTGTGGTGATTGTTTTTTTGATGATTTTTTACTTAATATTTTAATAAAATTGTGGATTCTGTGGAATGTGTTAACTGGCATGTAGTTTGTTTTTCTTCATCAAAATGTGGGTTATAACAGTTTTTTGCATATTATAAATAAATAAAGGGAATCACCTATTTTATTCTCAACTTGCCACAACTATCATATATTTTAATGCATTCCATTTTAGCAGTCTGATTGATATTAGTAGCTTGGGCATTTGAGATAATGCTTTTTACAGAATTGCTTTAGCTGAGTATAACTGGATTATTTGTTATTTCCTTTCAGAAACAACAAGATCCACTGCAGGGACAAAAAAACAAATAAAACAGATAACAGCACAGAGAGTGCAGTTCCTGTATCTGGCAAGAATTACTTATGTAGCCACACTATCTAACATGCAAAGAGACACAGCAACATGCTGGAAGTAGTTTTAAAATGGTGATTTTGAAACTGAAAGACATCAAGGCCACAGTCAGAGAGTCTAGATTTGCAATACACACAATGAGACATGTGGCCTCGGGATTGCTATGATTTGTTTTCACATATAAAATGTACTTGAATATATGACACACACATGAATAAAATTATGCGTTATCCTAGCTGGCCGGGCAGTGCTACCTTTTTTCATCACTCTATTCATACATACCCCAAATATTCAAGGAGGTCATTCTCACGACCTGTGAGCAGGGTGGGGAGAGTGGGGGGGGGTCTGGATTGGTCCTACTTTCCCCCCCAGATGATCTTTGTTTTTGTGGGACACACAGATCATGCTCCCACACAAGACGTGCTGCTCCTGGAAGCGCAGCATTCTGGAGACTAAGGGACCACAGCCTGGCCTCTAGATATCCCTCAATGCACCATGCAAGGAGCATGGTACATTGGGGAATTCCCCTGCAAGCCAGGCAACCTGAGCAGACATATGACAGGGAACCCAGGGAGAAAGGCACACTCGCACCCTTCTTCCTGGGTAAAAATCTGGGGGGAAACCACAGGCTACCTAGCATGGCAGCACCAGGTTTGGCCCTGATCCCGGCACTTCATACGAGCAGTCCTACCCCAGTAGTGTTGTGCCAGCATGGGTAGGGCTGCTCATGTGAACAGGCTTAAGGCCTTTCCAGGCTCCATTGCACTCTGTAATAACCCCTAATAAAAGCCAATTCAGATAACCAAAAGTGACATGTTGGCTGCATTCAGATGTAACAGTTAACCACAGTTAATCATGGCTGGGGTTCCAATTCTTAACTCCAATTTGCACTGCAGACGTTCACCAAACCACGGTCAGCCAAACTCCACTTGCGGGTGAGGATGCCCACTCCCTGCTGCTTAGCCTCCGAGGCTGGTCATAGCCAGATCCACAGCCCGACTGTGGGCAAAGCATCACTTTGTTAGTGGCTCATCCACAATCTCGAAGAGGAATGCTGAGCGTGACCATGCATTTCCGGAGTGCTCTGCCCACCCACGGCAGGGAAATGGCACTGAAAGCCCTTTAAATGCCCTGCAATGTCAACGTTTCTTCTGCCAGCCATTGCACCTCCAAGTAGCCTCGCAGCCTGGAAGCACCACACAAGCACGAATTCCCCGGTAGTTTGGGGGCCGAGGGTTGGAATTCTGCTTTCTTTGCTGGAGGGGAGTAGAAAATACACATTTGCCAGAGTGGGCTATGCAGATGGGGAAGCGCAAAGAATGCCGGGAGTCGGGTCTGTCCTACCATAACCTGGGAAGCTGTCGCAAGGGGTGATCCTATCAAAGCAGCTCATCAAGACCCAAGCAAATTCCTTCTGTCTGGCAGGTTGCATCTGGGTGGACTGGCAATTTCCCAACCTCTCTGTGAAGAAGCTAGAACTTGGCTGCTAGGGAATCCCTGCTGGGGGGCTGCCTTTCAAAACATGCCAATAGGAACCCCAGCCCAAGCATTTGCATGGATGGTGTGGACAAGGGGCTGTGGCATGGACCCTTAAACCCATTCAAAATTCCTGGGTCCAGCCCAGCATGGGTCTGCTGATCTCCAGACTCAGAGATTTCCGGGAGTAGAAAGCCCCAGTTACCAGCTTCCCTGGGATGACTGCATTGCCCGGGGGGGTGAGGGGGGCAGGCAGGGGTGCGCATCTCCACATGGGCAGGTGGACAGGCAAGGGACACATTTTTGCAGCTGCTTGGCCCCGGTACCCAAGACGTGGAAAGCTGTTTCCAGGGCACCCCTCCAGACAGTCGCCATCCAAAAAGCAACCTTGCTCTATTTAGAGCCCCAATGGCCTGACACACTCATGAGAGGACTGTTCATGAGAGAAGGGGATGTTTTGCTGTCTGTATTCATTTCAGATTTGTCCAGGCAATTCTCTCCCCTCCCCTCTGGTAGTCCTTCTCATGAGTTGTCTGGGGGTGTTCCCATGGCCTGGCACTCTCTTGGTGCAGGCTCTGATGGTGGTGTATTGCCAATATAGCCACCCAGCCCTGCTCATGAGTAAGCCAGAGGGCATGCACCCCAAAAGGGGGAAGGGGCTGGGCCCTACTTCCCCAACCTATATGTGAAAAAAGTAAAATGCTGCTGCTCCTAAATCTGGCATCCCCTCAAAGATGGACAGGAGCACCCCCGCTAAAAAAAAAATCTTTTGTTGAGAAGGAATGCCCAGCACATGTTGCCTATTCCTGCCATGAGGAGGCCATTTGACAGAGCATGCCAGCTTGCATGGGCAATGTGGTCACAGGTCTTGGGCATGGACCTTTAAACCCAGTCAAAGCTCTCAGGCTAGGTCTGACATGGTGCTGTATGCAGATCTCCCGGCACATGGATTCCTGGGAGTGGAGATCCCCAGTTTCCAGCTGGCCAGGAGCAGTGGGCATGCCCTTTGGAGTCTTGGGCAGTGGTGTCCATCCCCACATGGGCGTGCGGGCTGGCTGGGCACAGGGTTTGATTGTGGCTTGGCAGCAGTCGCCACGACTGGGACAGCATTCACCCAAGTGCCCATCCTTGCAGCTTTCCTGCGCACTGCCACTCTCATGAGAGGGTGTTTCGTGTGGCAATGGGCTCGGTTTCCAGCACTGTTCCCTCTAAGGCGTGCACACATGCATGCGCTCACAAGTTTTTGGATGTCCACTCAGTTCATTTTCAATGCTGCTCAGGTTGAATCAGGAAGGCCCCATTCTGAATGCACGTGCACACACAATATCTTGATACTGCCGCCCAGAACAAACGCATTCCACACACTGATGGAAAAAATTAGAGGGGCCACTGGTTTCCAGTGTGATGATGTCCAAGATAGGACATCACAGGTGGACCTTCTCATGAACAAGACTTGGGGGGCAAATCTCCCCACCTGGGGAAGAGGTTGGACAATCCATCCCCAACCTATATGTGCAAAAAAAAAAAAACACCTTTGCTGCTCTGCCTTTTATACCCAACCCTGAGGATGCCTCCCGCCCCGCCCCCCCAACAGTTTCTCTTCTCCCAGAGCCATGATGGGGTGCCCTGTTCATGTTGCCGCTTGGAGTGTTTGTGCTTGTGACCATACATGACTGCTGCTCCCTTCTCAGGGAGCAAAGCACTTAGTGCCCATCCAGTCATCCTGTCCCCTTCCCCCAATGATTGCCAGGTGGGGGGAGCAAAGGACAGAGTAGGAATTGGGCTGACCCCAAGCAACTGCATAGCTTGACAGACTGGCCAGACCAGGGGTGTGACAGCATCCCTGTAGCCTGGCAACTCCATAGCCGCATAGCTGACAGGAGGGGCACGGCTGGTTTTCCATGAGGCTTCCAACGAGACGTGTCAAAAGCATGGAACAGCTGAGTCCCTAAACAACACAGACCTTTATGAATGGGGTTTGGAATTCAGTGCACAACCGCCATTATAGCTGCACTAGGAGTCAGACGTAACTCCTCGAACCTTATCAATAACTGAAGGTTCCAACTGGAGTTTAACAAGGCAAACCAGAGTTAGCTTTTGGGCTGTAACTGCGGTTTCACACGTTCAGGCATAACAGAGTTACAACTTTAGCCAGGTTTAACTATGGTTAGCCGTTACATCTGAATGCGGCTGTTGAGAAGGTGCATATTGTGGGCTAATGCCATATTCAATATAGTTGGAGTGACCATCTATATATATAATTCTCTAAGGCTAATCCCATGTGTGGCAGCTCTCGCAAGAGTCTGCTAGCAGAAGCACCATGATTAGGTGATTAGGCAGTGGGGATTCCATTTGCAGATAGGGAGGAGGAGTCGGAAATTGTTAAGGACAGTTGGAATGCAACTGCTACTGGTCAGAAGATGTTCTTGATTGTGGAGGATAGATAGATAGATAGATAGATAGATAGATAGATAGATAGATAGATAGATAGATAGATAGATAGATGGATGACAAGGGTCTTGAAGGATTGTGGGGAAGTAAGGATTGAAGAGAAGGATTGTGGGGAAGTAAGGAGCTCCTTCAAGAGAAGGAGGTTGCCGTTGTGTGACTTAAATGAGGAAACAAGATGAACAAGATCTGTTAACTCAGGGAGGGAGAGGAGAACGACAGAGAGAAACAACAAGTGGAGGAGAGAGAAAGAGAGAAAAAGAAGGTAAGGGAAGAGAGAAAGAAGGAAGGGTGAGGGATGGACCCAAACTGTCAGAAGCCTGATGGGAATGAGTGGCCATGGCGGTGCCTACTGGCAGCAAGGAAGGGCCCAGTTAGGGGTGTGCATGAAACTAACTGATCTGGTTTGGTTTGAATTTGAACTGGACTCAAACCTGACTGGCCCAGTTAAGTTTTGCAGACTCTAGAACTCCCCACCTCTGGTCCAGTTCAGGTGGGGGGTTGCGCTTTTTTAAAATAAAAAAAAATTAAGCTTTCTCCCCTCCGGGGGGTTCATTGGGGTGGGGTGGGGGTTTCTGTGGAGGTTCCCCCTCCCCCCCACCAGCCTTCAAAATGCCTCCCTCCGGCCCATTCGGGCCAGTTTTGGGGCATGTTCGGGTCTCCATATATTTGCACAGTGGCCATTTGGGATGCTGCCACACATGCGCAAATGGCCTCTGCAAAGCCCTGGCCCATGACAGGCTTCACAGAGGCCACTTGTGCATACGCGGTGGCTTCCAAAATGCCAGCAGCACAAATATATGGAGGCCCAAACGGGCCAGAGGGAGGCATTTTGAAGGCTGGTGGGGGGAAGGGGAACCACCCCAACAAACTCCCTCGGAGGGGAGAAAGGTTAAAAAATATATTTTTAAAAAAGAACCGCGGACTGGTCAGGGGGGGTTGGTCCCAGTCCGGATGGAACCGGGGAAGGGGGGTTCGGTTCAACCTAGAACCATAGAACCCCCAAATAAAAACCCCAAAGCCCCAAACCAGTTCTCAGATCCCTAGGCCCAGTCAACCACTGCTGCTGTTTGCGGCTACCGAGGCCATTGGCGGTGGGAGACAGGCACACAAGGGATGGGCCCAGGCCTGTCAGCGGCCTGAGGGCAACGAGCGACCATGGCAGTGGCAGCCCGGTCAACTGCTGCTGCTGCTGCTCCTATGGGGAGGAGCAGGAGCAGGGCTCGGGTGAGGGTGGGGAGGTCTCTGGGAATAGGGGGCTGCAGCTTGGCCAGTAGGCACCAGCAATGCTGCAGGTGCAATCAAGAAGGGTGAGGGGGGTAGAGTAAAGGGATGGAGGAGTGACCAAGAGGGGTGAAGGGGATGGAAGCAAGGGGGTGGAGGAGGAGGAGGAGGACAGGAGTGTGGCTCAGGTGAGGGTGGAGAGATCTCTGAGGTGTGTGGGGCAATCAAGTACTAGCACGCAGATACCTGTGTGGATTAAGCTAGTATATATTATTTCACCATGTGTACAGTTCACAAGCAAAGCCTATTTATCAGACTATGAGACAGTCTGATAAATACTTTAAAGTCTTGTAAATCTGAGTTGTTTACATGGCAACTTTACCAACCCATAAACTCTGCACAGTTCTGTTCACATTCTTAACTGGATCCCAGTCCGTTTCCAGGCCCAATTCAAAGTGCTACTGTTAACCTTTAAAGTCCTAAATGGCTTTGGACCAGGTTACTGGAGAGAGTGCCTTGCTCCATATGTCCCACTCAGACATTAAGATCTTCTTTGGAGGCCCTCCTCCTAGTGCCCCTGCTGAATGAGGTGAGGTGGGTGGCTTCTAGAGAAAGGACCTTTTTGGTGGTTGCACCCCGTTTATGGGGTGCAACCTACCCAGTGAGGTTTGCCTTGCTTCATTCCTTTGTTCTTATAGACACCAGGCGAAGATCTTTTTGTTCACTCAAGCCTTTTACATTTTAGATTTTGATCTGATTTTAACTTATTTTTTAACATGTCTTTTAAATTGTTCTGTATTGTATTTTATATTTGGTATTTCCTTTCTCTCCCTTTTTTGGTCTGTTATGATTTAATGTGATATGCATTTTTATTTCATGTTTTAATGTGTTGTAAGCCGCCCAGATAACAATTTGAATGGGGCAGCTAACAAATAAAGTGTATGTATGTATGCATGTATGTATTAACATGGCATTTTGGTTACATATATTGGCTGACACCCTGACTAATGCTGTGTGCATGCTTGCTTCTAACAATAGCACACATGCAGCAGATAATCCCCATGCTCCCAAAGCACAGGCACTCTTGCACAAGGAAGTGGCTATTTTCAGTGGTCTTCCTGTGCTCTCAAAGTGCTCTGTTACAGCAGAAATACATGGAACATGGTGCCACTGCAAGAGAGCACAGGAAGAATGCCCAAAACAGACACACTGCCATGCTTCAGAAGCATGGGGGCTAGCAATGCATACATAATGCTGTTAGAAGCATGCACACAGCATTAGTCAAGATGTCACGTCAGCGATTGTCCTCAACATAGACTGACCCAGATTTTTGCAACAAATTTAGCTCCACTAGCTGATAAAGACACTGAGGCTTGCTAAAATATCTAGCTACTTCTTATTGGTCCTCCTGAACTGATCCACCCAGTATATTCAGAGCAACAGTATTCTGTTGAAAAGTATTCTGTCATGACCAGAGAAGCCTTCTGTAGCAAATTGCCACTCTCAGACCACCAGCTTAAAAAAAATATCTAAACGTTTTAAACAAACCTGCATCACTGGTAAATCATGGGGTGTTCTGCCCCATGATACGTGGATGGTACAGACAGTACTGGTGGTGGCTCATTATGCAGTTCACAGAATTCACCAACATCTGAAGGACACATAAAAGGCAAGGAAACCCCATCAATCTTTCCATCCAACATGCATGGGCACAACCAGATGAGTTTCAAAAAAATCTTTTAAAACTTTATTTTTGAGCCTCTGTTTGGTAGTGGTGTGGCCACCCGTGCATCAGCAAAGGTGCAACTGGCATTTGCAAGCTTCTCCCCCTCTAGCCCCTGAAGAAGAGTGCAGAGTAAGGAAATGGGGGAGGGGAGGCATTCCGAGCCGACGGGACCGCAGCTACCTTCCTATTCGTACTTTTCCGTCTATGTTCTTTGGGACCTTCCTCCGTAAGTGGGAGGCCGGGAGAAGAGAGCTGCGTTGGCTGGGCAGGGAAATGAAGCAATATAAAATGGGGAGGGCTAGGGGCTGAGGAGAAATGAATGGAGGCTAATACTGAAGAACAATTAATGTAGGGGATTTGGGTGGATGTAAGAGTTCATTCATTGATTTGCTGTTGATCTGTATGGAGCATTGTTAGGGATGGCTTAAATTAACGGAAGAAGAATTTATTTGGGGAAGATCTGGTTTGTCTTCTTTGAAACTGATGTGCCTCAGCAAATGTGGGGTCATAGGAGTTGTTAATCTGAAGCTAAATAGAGTTCACCTCAATCTTTCTGTTATGGTGGAATGGGTTGGGATTACTTGGCCCTCAGTCAGCACTATGGATGGATCTCCTCATCAATCTTCTGTAAGTTTGAAAAGCAGCAGGGGACTAGGATGTGGCCCCTGTGGCCTTGGAGAAGGAGAGTTTAATACTTTCTTCTTTGTCATTTGTCCTCACTGAAACCAGCCTTCCACTCAAGTAGCCTAGGTCCTCTAGACTGAGAGAGAGAGAGAGAGAGAGAGAGAGAGAGAGATTTTTGTGCCTGTCTTCTTTCTCCCAGCTCTGAAGCTCTGAAGGTGAGAGCAGCTTGGCAGAGTGGGTGACACCTCAACTTTCTGAAGGCACAGGCAGATACTGTATAGTACTTACTATCAACCATCTGATCATTAAAGATTGCAACCTTATGGCTGACATGATGTGTAGCATTATGGAGCCATAATCCTGTGTCTTTGCGGGTTTTCTGTGGACTTCAAAGGCAGCCTCAATACTGTTTTGAAGCAGCAATTGTTGAAGCAGCATTTCCACAGGTTTCCCCACTGTCATGAATGGGAAAAGCTCCAAAAACTCTGCTTCCACAATCACTGCTTCAAAATGGTGTCAGAGCAGCCTTTGACATCCACAGCAGCCCAATGTGCAGCATTATGACTCCATAACATAATGTGCACAACATGTGAGCCACTGACTGGGAAATGAAGCCCCACAGGTCTCAATGATGCTTATTTCATAGTAAACATGCATAGGATCGAGCTACTTCATACGTTCAGTGCTTCTGCATGTACAACTCACACACTTACTTCAGTGTAAATCCCACTAGGTTCAATGGGGCTACCTCCCAAATAAGTTTTCATAGGATCAGGCTTTACCTCTGCCAGTCAGGAAAACCCAGACACAGTAAAGAAGTTGTCCATATTCACAGAAGAATTTCTGTATCTGCATGATGCTACAAGGTAATTCTCATTGCACCGTTAGAAAATGTGAGCACGTAACTGGATTCCGTTCACTTTGCCAAGCTTGTCTGCTTTTTCACCTCAATAGAAACAGCTATTATACTTGCCTTTATATAGTACTATAATGTAGTGTCCAGCTTTGGGGAGGAGGAATTCTCCAAAGTGCCCTTTCTGCTCTCTCGCAGTAAATTATAGGCACGGGCGTTGCCTCAGAGTTGGGGAAGGAAGGAAGTTTATTCAGTCCCCGCCTTCACCTATCAGTGGGAGCCAAAAGCCTGAGCACCACTCCAGGAGACTGTCAGGCTCACAAACCCCATCCCGACTGGTCTGCTCATCCTGGGCAGCCTCTGCCTTAAATAAACCCCTGCATCTCGGAGACTCCTCCCTGCTTTTGGCCGGCTCCGTCTTCCCTGGCCAGGCACGTGTCCTGGACACCCAATCCCTGGCCTCCAAAGGGGGCTCATTCCCCAACTCCACACCCCACCTTATCATTCCTTCAGCTGTTTGCAGCTGTGGAGCTGCTATCCTGGCTATTCCCTCTCCACCAATCTGCTGCCTCTTGGGCAACACTTGCCCATCCCCCGGCAGCTGTTGCACGTCTCTCTGAATCCTCTCTGGCTTCTGAGAGGTAATTGCCGGGGCTGTCCTGGCGTCTGGAACCCCCGGCTTCTCTAGGCACTCTACCGGCTGGCTGGGCACACCTCCCTGTCTCAGGGAGGAGGGGAGAAAACCCCGACATATAGTACTGTAATATAATAGTATAATAGGTTCTATTATACTTTCAAATGTTAGATGTTTATACTTGAGTAATATTTGTGTTCAGCTGAAAGTTTAAATGTTCTGGTCTAATGTTTCCTTACTAAAAACTGTACAGGGTTGAGAATGGTAACTTCATCATTCAATATAACAAAAATGTATGTGGATTGAAATCCCATAAACCAAATGTCAAATTTGGCCCTTGCATCTTCCCTTGTTTTGTTCATTATCCTATCCACCCACCCATGCCCACTTATTGCAGCTTTTTTTAGTACTGCTCCCCATTGGTTTATGTCATCCCAGGAGAGCAACAAACATTCATAGACACAGGAAAAAGAAAATATGCATTATGGGACAAAGGCGAGGCAATGCAAGCGAAATGTGCTGTAAGCAATATGTACCAAAATGACACAAAACAGCAGATGGATTTCCTGTAATGCAAATATGCCCTTGGTATAACCTCATTGCATCAATACATGCTATCTTGGAAGGAATTTCTACAAGAAAAAGATCCCTGCAAAAGACGCAATCACTTGGGAATATTTTGCTGTATTTGACTTCCATCTATCTTTTCTTGATGCTATCCTGCTTTATTAGAGCTAGTCAGCCAAATTACCCTGGGAACAGAATACAGTTTTTAGACATTTCCCACAGATGACAAGCAGGTGCTCTCTCTCGGTCTCTCTTGCTCTGGAAAGCTGATTTGTGGAGCTTACCATCATAGCAACCATGCCATGCCTCATGGGAAATACAGTTCTATATGGATAAACTGCAGCAATAAATGACATTTTATCCCTAAAGCACTTCATTTTCCAATTTTGAATGGTGCTTTCTCACACAACTCATCACAGATTTTTCCCCATTGCTCCATGTGTTGTGATGGAAGGAGAAACCATATGTTATGCTGTAGACTCTAGAGCAGGGCACCAGAGAAACAAAAGATCCCTCTAGCACATGGTACAATTTTGGAGGAATTCTCCAAGAAGCATGCCTTTGTGCTCTGGCTTCCTTTGAAATGCCTTCTGAGAAAGCAGCTGTTACCTCATCTCACATGACAGAGAAGTGGCAACCATGTTACCACCTATGGAGGATTTCTCGTCTTTATAGCCAGCCTCACCTGAGGAGCAGAATAACTACGTTCTCTTGGCCTGTGAATACTAACAGCTGCCTCTGTAGGCCTGTTCAGACACAAGGGAAGAGCAGAATGGTGTTGTTTGGCCCCACCCCCAACTTCCACATTTTGCTTGGGTTGTAAGCTCAGAACCCCTGTGTGGACAAGGAGGTGTATGTGCATAGGCTCTGTGCTAACAAACCATGCAGCGTCAGAAGTTGGGCCAGCAGGCATGGTCTCAAACCTGCCTCCCTTTATTTCATTAATGTATGTAATGGATTTATATCTCATGCTTCAACATGAGATAAGTGCTCTCAAGAATAAGTGAGGCGTTTGATTAAATAAATGTCACACAGAAGAAGTAAATACAAAGGTCATACACACGACCAAACCTGCTGGCGACCAATCCAATGGCCTGACTTCCTATGTTCCTTTGAGGTGAATTGAGGTGGTTGTCTCGGGCAGCAGATCATTTGTGGCCCCAGCGGGGTGGCAAGATATTCCCCACACTGCCATCAGAGCTGTCAAGGCCGAACCGACCCTTGCAGGTTTGCAAGGAATGCCTTTCACACTTCCTACAAAGCTTGCAAGAGAGAAGAGAAGGGGTGGGTGAAGGGGTTCTCTCCACCCCACCACTTTCAAAGCTTTCAAGGGTCAGTTTTCAAAGGGGGCTGATCCCCATCAAGGGTGCAAGGCAATGCAGCATTTGGTGCTTAGCCTCAGGCATCATAGTACCTTGGGCAGCCCCTGGTTTTAAACATTTTAAAGGCCTGGGAAAATAAAAGGACTTCACCTGGCATCCGAATAGGCACCAGACCAGCTGTTCTGGAGAGACTGTGCCATAGTCCGGGCATCATGGCCAAAAGAGCCCTCTCACCAGTTGCCACCCAGCTCATCTCAGACGGCAAAGGCACCCAGGGGAGAAACTTCTGGCGATGACTGCAGTGTCTTGGAGGAGGACTAAACACCCCTTCTTCCAGCATTGGTTCTCTGATGAAATTAGTAGCTTGCTGCTGCTGCTGCTGCTGCTTTGACAGAAAGAAAATCTCAGATCCAGTCACAACCTCCTAAGTCACATGTAGTCTGGCCCTTAAAGACCAGCTTTAGGATCACTTCTAAAGTTGACCTAAGACTGTAGCTTCCCTAAGATGGTCTGTATGTGTATACAGGTATCTATAGTGCATACTGATTTTTGAATGACTGTACGAGTGTACATGTTAAAAGTCAACTCAAGGACGGAACTCCTCAAAAATGACAAATGTAGTTTACATTGACATGCATTAACACAATATTTTAATAACTGTATGCACGCAGAGATCAACAGCCATGTATTTGAACTGTGCACATGATGCATGCAATGTGTGAAGAGGATGGTGAAGGGATGGTGAATTCTAGAGATGTCTTCATTTCCAGAACCTTAGATATTAAGACTATTTCAGGGGCAATTGGAAGAATATCTTGCAGGATAGCACTCATTTGGTCTGGGGAAGCTGATCATGGCACATCCCCTTGCCATTTATAAAACCTTTCCTTTTGCTGATCCCTTATGGTCATAAAAGGCCATTTTTTCTTCCTCTTTTATGGTATGTCAAGTGGGGGGCTGTTGACCTGAACTTTGCTATCTCTCCTAGTGATCTGATTAACATATGGACACACTCTGCCTTGCTAAAAACAGGAAATCAATTTGAAAGGCAAGACAAATATTATGTGCTCCCTTCCCATCTGCTCTGATAGGCGAACATGCCTGCTTTCAGCTGCGATAGAGGATTATTGATTGAGGGTATTTATAGTGCAGGCTCCACTATCAGCAGAGTTCTCCAAGGGCCGGAGGAAGCAGAGTCTGACCCCACGGGCTGTTTAAATGTGCAGTCGCTTCTAAAAATGTTGGCTTTTCTCATTCAAGGTGACAGCAATACTATTTCATGTCCTGCCTCAAGATAGCATTTCCTGGTTGTCATCTACTTGGGGGCTGATTGTGGCTAAATTAAATGTAATTCTAAGAGGTCCCTCCTGCCTGAGGAGTGACCCTGGTGGTCTGCTTCCAAGCTACCGCTTTGACCTTGTGTGTCCACAGGCAACTTTTATCAATGACAGCACCGTGGTATACAGCAGCTCAGTGCTTCTGTTCATTACTGTGTTGTACCATTTATATTTATTTTTCTAAAATGAGAGGCGTTGGGGCTTAAGCCTGCATGGATGTCATGCCCTCTGACCTGGAAGACTACCCCCTAATCCCAGATGTGTAGGGCCATTTGGGGAAGGGCAGGAGTTCAGACACAGGGAAAGCCTGAGGAGCAACTCTTTACTTAAATTTTGGAGAGAGAGAGAGGAAAGCCACTGGATGGGGTGGGGGGAGACAAAAAAATTTTTTAATTGAAGTTATATGATTAATTAAAATAATGATAATGATAATGATAAAAACAACTTTGTTAGCCACCCTATAACAAATGGTTATCTGGCAGCTCACAACACAGCATTAAAACATGAAATAAAAAACAACTTTGTTAGCCACCGTATAATGAATTGTTATCTGGCAGCTCACAACACAGCATTAAAACGTGAAATAAAAAACAACTTTGTTAGCCACCGTATAATGAATTGTTATCTAGCGGCTCACAAAACAGCATTAAAACGTGAAATAAAAACACACAACACATTAAATCATAACAGATAAAAAGGGAGGGAAGAAAATACAAATGCAATACAAAGCGATTTAAAATTCATTTTAAAACAGTTAAAAATCAAATTTGAAAATCAAAATTTAAAGGCCCAAGTGAACAAAAAGGCACCAGGACAGCCACCACCTCACCTGCATCTGATGAAAAAGAGCAATACAACTGAGTGTCACCCGCATACTGATGACACCTCAGGCCAAATATCTGGATATGAGTTATTAGGTTTGGTTAGGGGGTCAGTAAAATGAGAGAGGGAACTCCTCAATGGTTAGGGGGGGGATCTGTACTCCTCAGGAGAGCAGTGGGACAGTTCTCTCTCCCCTCCTATGTTTCCTCAGAAGCACCTATAGCCCTATTCAGACATTGTGCAATGCGAGTGTAAAGATGTCAGTACACTTGCACATGTGTTTGTATGAATGACTGTACCTGTGTTCATTTTAAAAGTGAACCTGGATACAGGCCCTTCAAATGCATGGTACAAGTAGGAAGTTACTTCTGTACATATTCAACATAACATGAATGACTGTACCTGTGTACAGATCTGTACCTGCATACACTGTACACCCATTGTACTGGTTGAATTGAATGTGTGAATGGGCCTTATATCTCTGATTATTGTGAGGTGTTAGAAGTAGGTAACCACTACAAATTAGTAAGTAACCACCACCATAAAGTTGACTGCTTGTATGAAGTTTCATTGTTAATATAGTCAAGGGCAGGCCTTTTAACTTCACTGTGAATCTTCTCACTGACCCTTCCTCCATCAGTATATGTGTATGAGTACACACACATACACAAACACAACTCCTTGCTCCCACTATCAAAACCTAAAATGATGCCCATGCAGAAGAAGAACTGGGTGGCCAGGATTCTAGAATGTGAGGAGAACCCGCCTCCCCCACAACGTTCAAAAGTTGCCTCTGCAGACAAATGTCGAAAGTGCAAAGGGTCAGGAGGCAGAGCCAAGCAGTGTGTCACACACAGAGGGCATGGCTTGCTGACACGTGCCCATTGTCTCCCCACCACATGTTTTCTCTACACAAGAACATACTGTATGAAGACAGAAGTCATCCTAAAATGAAAGCTAAAATCAAATTGAGTGGTCACATAATTTAAAACTAACAAACTAACTCTTCAGTGTACTCTATTAGGAAAAATAAAGGGACAAAAGGCATCTCACAAAATCAGGATTGGCTGCTGAGCCCAGAAAACTCCTATTCTGATAAAGGTTATCTTCATAATATGTCATAGGGCAGAGTTAAGGTGAATGAGCTGACTGTATGTGTTCAAATCAGATGAACTTTACTTTTTCTGTCATCGTAATATTTTAGAGTAAAGTGAACTTTTATGGGTTCTTTTTCAGAAATACTTCCCCAGGCACCACACTTCTATCCTCCACATGTTCCCTCACTCAGATAGTCATGAAGCCCTTATGGAATGAATCATGAGATGACGTTAGTCCACTCTGTACAGTGAGATTCCATCCTTCAGGTGTTATTAAGATTCTCTGTTTCTTAATTGAACCAGAATTGCCTTTAACAAGATTTAGTTGGTAAAACTTTTCCAGCCATGAAGATCAAGCGATGGGGGAAACTTCATTTTATTCATGCCTTTATGTCAGGCTAGGCTGCTCTTCAAAGCACAGAGACAGTAAAGCTATAAACTTGAGCACCCTTGCTAGGGAGGGAGTTCCACTGAAATCAGTGGGCCTTACTTTCAAGTAGACATGCAATGCATAGGATCTCGCTGCATATAATCTGGCAATTCAGGCTATGGGGTATGGCTGCCTGTGCCGGTCACATGTCCCTTTATGCCAACCACACAGGAGTGAACAGGTTTCCGATTATAATGGCATTTACGTGCGCCAAGTCCTGTTACTGTCATTGTGACTCAAACTCTTCAATGCATACACAGAAAGGCAGCATCTTTGAAAGACAGCTACTGTGGCATCAGTCACAGGTTGTTTGTTTGTCTTCCGTTGATATATACAACATGATGCCATCCAGCTGGAAAGGACAGGAATGTGAATGGGAGGCAGCGGATCTTAGACTGACCGCAGGTGGATTAAACCTTCAGAACGTACAGCTGGGAAGAAATCTTCATTTCTGTTTACCCTGCCCTGCTTTTGCCTACCCAACAAAGTGTCAGCCAGAGACATTTTTAAGTCAGTGCACTATGAGTGGGCAAAAGCAGGGAGCTGAACCTCCACATCCATGCTTTCCTTCCTGAATCTATGGTTTGCATTTCTCTCCCAATCAGGTCTGGATGAATCAATGGTTTGCATTTCTCTCCCAATCGGGTCCGTATTAAACTAGTGCAGGGCCTGTAGCATATGTTATAAAGGGGCCCTAAATTTTTAAAAAATGCACATAAATATTAAAAACATAAATTATTTACTTGCATAGTAAAGTAATTCAATTTTTTCATTTGCTATATTTTGGAGTATGGGAGACCAAGCCACAAACTTGCACTTACTACAACAGTGAACATTTATATAAACTTTTTCGATCAAAATTCTCAAAGTGGTTTACACAGAAAAATAAAGAGTGGATAGATGATTCTCTGTCTCCAAAGGGCTCACATTCTAAAAAGAAAAATGTGGTAGGCACCAGCAACAGCCACTGGACAAATGCTGTGCTGGGCCTTCTCTTAAAAGACACATTTAGCAGAAAAGGGATATTTTATCTAACATGGACCAAAAAAACAGGTAAAGTTTTAACTTTAATTAGGAACATAGGAAATTGCCATATACTGAGTCAGACCATTGGTCTATCTAGCTCAGTATTGTCTTCACAGACTGGCAGCAGCTTCTCCAAGGTTGCAGGCAGGAATCTCTCTCAGCCCTATCTTGGAGATGCCAGGGAGGGAACTTGAAACCTTCTGCTCTTCCCAGAGCGGCTTCATCCCCTGAGGGGAATATCTTGCAATGCTCACACTTCTAGTCTCCCATTCATATGCAACCAGGGCAGACCCTGCTTAGCTATGAGGACAAGTCATGCTTGCTACCACAAGACCAGCTGTCCTCTCCTGTTGGAAGAGGAGAGTTGGAATTCCCAGTTGGAAGCCAAGCGTGTGGGGCCCTCAAAAACGTGGGGCCCATAGCAAATGCTACATTTGCTACTACGTTAATTCACCATAGCTCCCAATGGCACTGCAAGATCGGCCAGGGGAAGAGGAAATCCTCAGCTGGGAAAGACACTATTTTTTAAAAAAATAAGGTTCAGGTAGGAAAGTGCAAGTGGGGGAGAAGCTCAGCGCCCCCCCCCCACACACACACATTTCCTGTTGTCCATCCCTGCTTTAGAGCAGGGCTGCACAACTTCAGCACTCCATTGGTTCTTGGGCTACCTCTCCCAACAACCCTGACTATTGGCCACTGTGACTGGGGATGATGGGAGCTGTAATCCAACAAGAACTGCAGAGCTGTAGTTGTGCAGCCCTGCTTTAGAGGGCCTGGCTGAGTGAGAACCTGTTGCCACCTCAACTTGTACCATCAAAAGACTTAGGCTTGGGAAGACTCAGACCAATTCTCTAGGTTTTGTTGCCCTCATTTTTGAAGCCACCCAAAATTAGTGCTAAGCGACCTAATGGCGCAGCAGGAAAATGACTTGACTAGCAAGCCAGAGGTTGCCGGTTCAAATCCCGGTTGGTATGTTTCCCAGACCGTGGGAAACACCTATATTTGGCAGCAGCAATATAGGAAAATGCTGAAAGGCATCATCTCATACTGTGTGTGGGAGATGGCAATGGTAAAACCCTCCAGTTTACCCGTGGGGCTCTGTGGTTGTCAGGAGTCCACACTGACTCGATGGCACACTTTACCTTTAAAATTAGTGCTATGGGGAGCCTCTCTTTCCCCTCTCCCCCCCCCCACCATACACAGAACTGGAATTAGGCCGTAATTGGAAATCCTAACATCTGGAAGAGTGCACATCTGGAAATCATCACTCCAGTTGAAATGCTTGCAAGTTGAATAAAGGTCCTTATCAGACTTCCGCTCTCCAGATTCCTTTCAACTCCCTCATTTTATGGCCCCCATCTTTACAAGGTGTGTCCACCTCTACTCTATTTTATGCCCCATAGCAACAGGCATTATAAGTCACTCCTGCCCAGTGAAATTTTGCGGTCCCTTTGAAAATAGTATTTAATCAAGCATGACCAATTATATTGTTACACAACAGGACTCCAAGGCAGCAATAGCTTTGTGAGGCTGAACCCCAGAACCTATTTTCAGTGCCAGAGATCAACCCTGAAACATATGCTAACCCCTGCTAACTTGGCAAAGAGGCACCTTTTAACATGGTGATTCTCTTTATTTAGCAGTGGGAGAGTAACTGGCCCTATCTACCCTCAGCACAGTACTTCCAGTGACTGTTGCTGGTGTCTGTCTTATGTTTCTTTTTAGATTGTGAGCCCTTTGGGGACAGGGATCCATCCTATTTATTTATTATTTCTCTGTGTAAACTGCCCTGAGCCATTTTTGGAAGGGTGGTATAGAAATTGAATGAATGAAATGAAATATGATGCAATGATCAAGAGGGAATGTTTTTCTCTCTTCATTTGGGATGCTGTTCACATATACATAGCTCATCTGATGACTGCATGACTTGAATGTGTGAAAAAGTGTTCTCCAAGAAATCAAAGCAGAAAGAACTCTCCTATACCTTGAGGCTACTATACAATTCAATATAATCCATTTACACATTCAGCTGAGAAACATGAAATGAAGTGGTGAACATTCATGTGTGATGTGTGATGACACAGTTCATCCTGAGAAAGTGTAACCAGTCCTTATATACCTGTACTTAGACAAAAGAGCCTCCAGATACGACAAGGTAAGAGTTGACTTCCTCCAGACCCCTGGGGGCCCCCTAAATCCTTTTTAGTCTGTCCTGGGTGGTGTAGTTTGTGCCTTCAAAAACCTAAGTGTTAAACAAGTTGTTCTAGTAAGAACTAATCAACCTACTTTCCTTTCACTGTCTCTACAACTGGACTAAATTTGGTTCAA
This sequence comes from Hemicordylus capensis, assembly GCF_027244095.1. Taxonomy (NCBI): domain Eukaryota; kingdom Metazoa; phylum Chordata; class Lepidosauria; order Squamata; family Cordylidae; genus Hemicordylus; species Hemicordylus capensis. Next base: position 100,005,303 of record NC_069657.1, read on the forward strand.
ATAGAGGTCCACAAGTTAGATTTATTGTACCTCAAATGTTCATGCGTCCACCATCTTGGATTGAGGTGGATGTTGTCATTACAAATTACACCATTGAGGTGTCCCTGTGTGTCACTCACTACAACTGTACCAAATTTGGTTCAAATCACTCAGACGGTCCTCAGGTTAGTGTACTTGCACCTCAAAAGTTTACATGTCCGCCATCTTGAATTGGAGTGAATTAAATCATCACATTCTTCACCGTTGAGGTGTCCCTATGTGTCCCTACAGCTGTAGCAAATTTGATTCAAATCAGTAAAGCGGTTCACAAGTTAGCTCACTTGCACCTCAAAAGTTTATGGTTCAGGGTGGATGACATCATCACAAACTACACCACGGAGGTGTCCCTGTGTGTCACTCACTATAGCTGTACCTAATTTGGTTCAAATCAGTTAGACAGTCCAGAAGTTAGCCCACTTGCGCCTCAAAGGTTTATGCATCCACTGTCTTGAGTCGGTGTGGATGACATCATCACAGACTACACCACTGAGGTGTCCCTATGTGTCCCTACAGCTGTAGCAAATTTGGTCCAAATCAATTAAGAGGTTCACAAGTTAACCCACTTGCGCCTCACAAGTTTATGCGCCCACCATCTTGAATTGGTGTGGATGACATCATCACAAACTATGCCATTGAGGTGCCCCTGTGTGTCACTCACTGCAACTCTACCCAATTTAGTTCATATGGGTTAGGCAGTCCACAAATTAGCCCACTTGCACCTCCAATGTTCATGTGGCTGCCATTTTGAACTGGCATGGATGACATCATCACACACCATACCATTAGGGTCTTCCTATGTGTCCCTACAGCTGTAGCAAATTTGGTTGAAATTGGTTAAGCAGTTCACAAGTTAGCCCACTTGCGCCTCAAAGGTTTACACATCTGCCATCTTGAATCAGTGTGCATCAGAAACTATGCCATTGAGGTGTTCCTGTGTGTCACTCACTGCAACTGTACCTAATTTGGTTTAAATTGATTAGACAGACCACAGATTAGCCCGCTTGTGCCTCAGATGTCACACAGTCACATTCATATTGGTTCATATTGGTCCAGGTGTTGGAAGTTGATGGGAGGAGGACACACGAACACACACACAGAATGCCGGGTGATCTCATAATCCTACTAGAAAGTAGGCTAATAAAAATGATGTTTAACTTGCAGTAGGGGGTGGGGGAGGTCTTTAGGTCCAGGCTCCAACATTACCTAGATACACCTCTGACTTCTGGTATCTTCCATTTTAGAAATTCAACATAGTTGAATTCAGGTTTGTTTTCACTATCAGCCCTCCTGAGATCACAAGCAAATTATTCAGTAGGTGCCTATGACATGCATGCAGCCTCATTCCAACTGGCAGCCACAATACCCTATTTGCAAAAAGGATTGCATTTTCCTAAGTAAAAAATGTGGCACAATGCAATATATTCACTAGTGAAGAGCAAATGCTTTGGCACTTATCTCATTTTGGCTCAGACACAATCTGACTTCTTCCCAAAGAAGTCAATAAGATTTTTTGCTGCCCGAAAAAATCAGGAGGTGCACATCTGCATCTGATCTCTACTCAGGACCAGCGATGGAAACCTGCTTTTGCACATGAATTTTCCTCATTGACTGGGGTAACTTGGACTTTCTGCACAATTTGATGTGCACACCTGATATGGCACATACAGAACCTACAAGATAAGGTGCCTATTCAGGGCTGGCCATGAAACAGCAGGAAGTGGAATGCCGGCACTGATGATCTGAAACTATGCAAGTTCAGGGAACAAGGGTGAGAAATTGAAAGATGAACTTCTTTTAATGTGTCTGGACTTCTTGATCCACTGCTCCCTAAAGGACTGCAGTGATCCCAGTATAATTATACAAAGTTGATTGGTGCAATCAGCACGGGACTCGTGACTTTGCAATCCCATATAATCCTCCCCACAAATTACCTTTTGAACATCAGAAGTCTTGAAGTTTCAAGAAATTCCAGGCATGCTTTCCCTAGCTTAATGTGTGTTCCTTGTTCAGACAGAGAGCATTTCACAGGAGTCAGTGGAACAGAAATATAAACAAACCTCTGTGCCCTGAGAAGGCCTCTGGAATGCCAAACACCAACCCCTGCTCTCTGTCACCGATACCTGCACCTCCATGGGCCACCACTGGTGGCTGCAGTTTTTAAATTGCATGCTGGGTCTCTCTCCAGTGATTTATCACCCCTTAATAGTTTTTCTGTTGAGGATTCCCAGTTGGCAGCTCAATTTCCCAGTGCAATACCACCTTGGGAGGAAAGCAAAGAGGAAAATTTCATCCATGAGGAAAGCCAAAAAATGAATTAATGCCATTTAAGAAAAATATCTGTCATTGACAGAGTTTTTCAGCAAATAATTAGTGGGACCATACATCTCTGAAGGGATTATTAAAGGATTGGAAAGTTCAAATATTTGAGGACTACTCTTAATATTCCAAATAGTGGGCCCTTTTAGCAATCATTTTTTGCACAGTAAAAAATTTATAACATGACTCAGTACACCCTATCCTAGCATATATCTCAATAGGATGCCATTTTGAAGGAAGAATCAAGTTACTTCTGGGCTGAGCAAGGGATTTTTTTTCCAGTTAGCAGAGGGAAGTTATTTTTCCAGGGTCAGGTTTGGAGTCCTTAAAATAAGATGAAAGAATCCTTTCACTGTGATTTCAGTGGAGCTAGGATTTTGCATATGAAGAAATAACAGTATTCCAGATGTCCCGCTTGCCTTCACCTAAAATCTTTTGGCGGTAAAATAATATTATCCCCCATTTTTCTCAGGGACATAGAGGAAAGGAAGAATAGAAATTATTTGCTTGTAGTCATACCATTACCAGATATTTCAAATTATGTATAGCAATTACAGCAAAAGATAACATCAAATTGCTTCAAAATGTACAACATTCTGACACCATTTCAGCAACTGGCAGGGGGATATAAACATCAGATGAGGGTAACAAATTCTGCACTCACTCCATCCTCTCGTGCCACCCTGGCTACCACCTACTTAATGATCAAAGATCTAGGACAGCACCAGGGCACTGCAAGTGAAATTTTAAGATGATGACTCATAAGTGAAGTGATTCTGGGTACTAGTCTACTGTGCATCCCACCATGATGCCATCTGGACAGTACCCAACTCTAGGAAACTGAAATTTCTTTCCAGTTAGTGAAAGAGAGCTTTATTTCCTGCACACGAAAATGGTGGCTATATCCAAGCAGTGATATGTAGTGCAATTTTGATTGATTGTTTAAGTGCCGTCATGTCTGTGTCGTCTCTTAGCGACCACATAGATAGATTCTCTCCAGGATGATCGGTCTTCAACTTGGCCTTTAAGGTCTCTCAGTATCTCATTGATTGCTGTCATAATCGAGTCCATCCACCTTGCTGCTGGTCATCCTCTTCTTCTCTTTCCTTCAATTTTTCCCAGCATTGTGGTCTTCTCAAGGGAGCCTGGCAGGTGTGTAGCCAGCATTGGGGGACTGGGTTCAAAGACCCTGGGCCGCCACCCCCAGACACATCCAACACAGGGGGCGTGGTTTATCGCCTGAATGGGGCCACACAGCCCCATATGGGAGTTAAATGATCAATGCTCTCCCTGCTCTTCCTGCCTTTTCCTTTAAGGCAGGGAGAGCCACTCCTGGCCACGCCACAAACACAGTGCTGGCCTCAACCTAACTCCCTAACAGGGCCACGGGGCCCCATTCTGGAGCTAGACCACGCCCCCATGTCTGACATCAGACATAGGGGCGGGGCAAGGGAGGCCATTGCAGCAGCCGCCGCTGGCCTCCCTCCACTAGTGGAGCTAGGTTTTCACATAATGAGTCCAAAGTATGATTGTTTGAGCCTGGTCATTTGTGCCTTGAGTGATAATTCTGGATTGATTTGTTCTATGATCCATTTGTTTGTTTTCCTGGCTGTCCATGGTATCCTCATAAATCTCCTCCAGCACCAAAGTTCAAAAGCATCAATATGTGCAATAGTCAGCCTTAAAGCTGTAATCTGGCCAGGCTTAGAACTTGAGAGACTTTGGTCCATGTCATCATGTTCAGGCATCATTTCTTGACAAAGGTAATTTGCAAGTCACAAAAGGGGAAGCTGTTGCATGCCCCTCAGGGATGGGGTCTACTTCTTCTGGCTGTTCCTTGGCCCCACCACATTCTGTCCAATGCCCTCTGCTCTGGCTAATGCGGGGCATGCAACTGGCAATCTATTCTGACTGAAGCATATGATGAGCCTAAGTGTTTGCCTTCCCTGAAGCAGATATCAGAATGAGTCTTCAGGATAGCCTGCAGACCACACCAATCCAAATCTGAAACATTGCTGCTAAAGATGGCTGTGTCCATTTAACCAAAACAATCATTGCTGGTTTATGTATGTTAGATTATCGTCAATTCATTCATCTTGTGCTCTTTAATTCTGTAGAGCAGGCAGCAGACTAAATAGAAATTCTTGGCAATATTTTTCTTGTCTTAAAAAAAAAAAATAAGGTTGCAATCCTGGGCACTCTTACCATGCTAAAGACTACATTGTTGGAGGGGCAGCAGTAACCCTGATTACCAAGTGATTAGCAGAACAAAAGACATATGGGTTCTGCTGCCAAAGTATGCATGAGAACCTCATCAATAGGGCATTTAGCCAAAGCCATAAAGCTTTAACCAAGTCAGGATTAGAACTCAGAAATTCTTGCTTCTCACTCTTGTGCTCAGCTTCAGTATTTCACACATGTAATCAAGCAGCAAGCCTCCTAACTCAGTGATCATGGTTTGTGCATATGTGTGTGTGTACACACACACACACACACACACATATCAGAATCAGGGATATTTCAGGGCTAAGGTCCTACACAGTAACAGGTGCTAAATAAATGCAGGCTACACATAAGGGCTTGGTCTGAGCTTGACAAAGCAAATGGGCATATTCTTTGCAAATTTACAGCTCTCCCTAGGATGAGATGGAAGTGCTAAAAGCTTAAGCTGATACACAGGAGGCTTGTTTATTGCATTGTACAGACCAGAGAGGAATTTCCTGCGCATGGTGCCAAAGACAGAGTGCACAAAAATTCCTCTGAAGTCTGTGGATAGCATTGAACAGGCTCCCTTCTGTATTAGCTTTACTCCTCGTATATCTGGGTTTCAGATTTTAACACAGTTGTATGGGTGGGGGAGCCATGATGCCAATCTATAGTTTAGCCAATTAGGAACTGCAGTCTGAGAAAGAAAGAAAATGATTGGAAGGCAAGATTGCTGGTGTGGGGGGCTGTTCTACCTTTGGTCTGTCAATGACATCATTCTCTGTGCTGTCTCCATCACAATTTTCTAGAACAGGATTAAAGTGATGACAGATTCCATTCCAAAACTCCCAGGCAGCTCTTTACATAGCTGTTAGCAGAACAAAAGCATTACATGAGATTTCCTCTCTCCGTCCAACAGCATTTGATGCTCTCTAATCCTCACCTTGGGAAAAGCACTGGAGAGCCATATGCACTTGCTGACATCACACAGGATGTCTTGTCTTGGAGCTGAAATGAATGAACTGGGGGAGCTAGGGGGGTGCAGAAAGGGAGGCACTGTCTTCAGACCAGTTGCTTTCGGTCCAGAGGCGAAGGTCATGTCCACAGTCCAAGAGCTGATGTCAGTAGATTGTACTCAGCAGACCATACATATAACTTTACAGGAGCAATACACAAAGGGAAGAAAATAACTGACATGTTTTTCTCCAGCAGTTGAATAAAGTGTAAGACAAGTGCAGATTAAAATGATAGGATTGTAATTAACACCTTTTTATATCTGTAAAGGATCACTCAATTGTACATTACTATAATCATAAGGTGTCACAGTTGAAGCAGCCCGGACTGCTCAAACCCTTACTGGACACACACTTCTAGTTTCACCGCCCACATCCCCTTTCTAGAGGGAAAGCTTCCCTGCTTAGCTCAAAAACAGGGTTGACCTCAAAATATATCCAGAAGTGTCTTACAACCCCTTAAACTAGAATGGAGCCTATGCAGGCAACATGAGGAGGCAAACCTGATATTCAAAAGTCAGCACAGTCAACCTTATAATAAAATCAGAATTAAAAATCCATTTTATTTAAGTAAATATTAAAGGAGGAAAGTTACAGGCATCAAGAGATGCAAAAAGGCAAATAGTCAAAATATACAAACAAGGTGCCCTTTTCATCCTGCCTGATGTTAGGCAGGAGACTAAGAGATCTTAGTTTTCAGGATGAAGTTCAAAAATAAAAACCTTGCATCATGAATGGTGCTTTCCTCCACCCAGCCAGGCAGATAGCTTTCTGCATGTTCTCTGAAGCCAGGCAGCCAGGACTCCGCAGAAAGCCCAACAAAGGGTAATCACTAAGGAATACAATACAGAACTTGTGAGCCTCCCCTATTTGCATTGATGACTTGGTGCTTAGCACTAGTTGGAATGTTTCTTGAAACAGAAGAACATGCAAAAGTCACCTGATGGACAGCTGAGCTGACTGCATGAGACAAGGAATATTGTAAAAGCATTCATGAGGTCAGGCCAGTTCAAAATGGAGTTTCAAAATAAAGGAAACTTCAGGCCTTTGGGCCAACTAAAGGCTGGTTTCATGACAGCTAGATTATTTTCTTTTCTCCCTCTGCTCTACTGTAGACCACAGACTTGAAGATATTATGTATGCTTTTCTGTTCAGCCATTTTGGGGGCTTCAGCCCTATGTATACATACCTGTGAGTAAGATCCACTGAAAATAGTAGTTCTTACTTCTGAGTAAACATGCATAGGATTGCTCAGTTCAGGGCCAGATTTAGGGATGGATGAGCCTACCTGAGGGGGTACCAAAGACACTCCTTGCCCCGGGTGCCATTTATCCTAGGGCCGCTCTGGATCACATTCGGACATCTAATAGCATGGAAATGACACATCTAAATGATGCTATAAATCTCCTGCACATGGAAATTAGCATGTTAAGGGAAAGGATAGGCTAGAACACTTCACCATACCCTCATTCCCTAAATCCTCCATCCCCTAAAGTAGGAAATACAACAATTTGACCTTTCAAATGTAAAAATGATAAGAATATATATATTTAAAACTCACATTTCAACCTATATACCATGAAGGATCACATTTAAAATGAAGCTATTCTAGACTCGACTCTTAGGGCAATGGTGGGATTATGACAACAAATGAGCCTGCGATTTCATTTCAGGCACCAAGGGAATAATGGACTAGAAGCAACAACAAAAACAAAACAAAACAAAAAGAAGGATGAGTGGAGAGATCTAATGAATGTTCTTCTCTTTGAAAACTGATCTCTGTAGCTGAGATTTAGAGTTGCTGCACAGCTGACCGATACAAATGGTTGTAGATAAGATAGATAGCATCAAGATTGATGGTTTGCTGTTGATGGGTCTAGCTCTTTAAGCTGTGCTCTTGCTGGAATGCAAGTTCCCAGCTCTAAACCAATTATAGGAGGACTCCCAGAAGAAAAAGAGAGCGCCGTGGTATTTGCCCATTATTCAAACACCCCAAGAAGGGAACTCTTTTTTTCCTGCTTGCAGTCACATGGCAATTAATATAGACCTTTCCCCATTTTATTTCATATGTAGATGCACACATCTTTTAAACAGTAGGTTTCCTTGGCCTGAAGGAGATTCTCCATTTTATTGTTTTCCCACTTGTTTCACTATATAGAGCTGGGCGTTTCACTATATTTAACTGTTGCTACCACAAACATACAGCTGTCCAATGTACAAAAAAAAAGGTTCTTCATTACAAGAGAAAAACCAAAAATCCAGTTTGCCTATAGAATCAGTCCTATTAGAACACAGCAAGAACCATTGCCAAGGCTTGGCTGGTCTGTTATTAAGCTGCTAGGACCAATCACAGAGTTTCTAAGATTATTGTCTATATCATTCTAATAATGGCATCTCCTTGTGTTCTGATTCCTGCTTCAGGGTCACTTGCATCTACAAAGAGAAAAACATTATTTATGAAATGTTTGTGTCATCTTTTTTAAAAAATAAAATAAAATAATAAGGATAGCCTCAACATCCTAACCTAAAAGAGATGCATTTGCAAATAAGGAGACAATACTGCAAGCTCACAGTCTGGTAAACTTTACCACATTCCTCCATAACCCACTTTATGCATTACTAGCCAGATGATAAACAGAGACTCCTCTAAGAAGCTTTGAGAGAGGTGAGGTTCAGAATGTTACACTAATCCTAGTGATTCCACAGGTGATTGTTAAAGAATACACAGCAGACTTCCTTACCACTTTTCAGAAGAGAAATCAAGAATATGTGAATGATAACAATGCTTACTGTCCTCTATACCATTATATTACTCTTACCTGAGAGCAAATAAATTTGTCTATATGCTGCTTAGCGAGCATAATGGATGAGGTTCTCACAATTGTAGTAACAATGTTTTGCTTGCATTATAAATGGAGATTTTACTGGGGGGAAATAGCCACATTATGTTTGGTGTGGGCCATAAAGTTATCATAACCTTTCTGCATAACCACTTTTCTGTGCAACAATTGCACTTTGTTTCCCATTTGTTGCGTATAGTCCCTGCATTAGAGCTGCACCAGATATTCTCCCATTTTGCGTAGAAGCTAGCAATTTTGATGAGACAGAAAATTCTCCATAGATTGTGTGAAGATTCTCCTTTCTTTCCTTTATCCTGTTCAGTGCTATTCTCCAGCTGCTGCTGCTGCTGCTTCTCCTTTCCGGGATCGCTCGCTATGGGTTCTCAAACCGAGATTACACAGCAAATGGGATGACATCATAAAACTACTTTATCTTAGTCTATCAGATTTGGCTACATGGTGATTTTATAGAAGGCAAGTGAAGGCAATGTAAATGAACAGGACACACACACCCCTGCTAACTGAGCAAAGAGGCACTTTTCAACAAAAGTTCCCACTTTGGGAACTTTTGTTGAAAAGTGGTATATAAATATTTGTTGTATTTGTATAAAAGCGTGCTGGTGTTGTTTGGCACTATTGAAGAAGCTTGCCCCCAACTGTGCTGCATTGGCTAGGAGGCAAACTGGATGTGCACCTACTTGTATTAATAAGAGTCATATTTAAAATTGGAAGTGCCTCTTATTTGACTATAAGAAACTGCAAAAGTCCAGATTCTGATCAGGGCTGCGATTCACAAGGGAGGTGGAATCTGCCCTGTTTTCCCGATGAAAACCACCCCTGAAGCTACTAAATGCCCCTGGAACAGCTTGTTTGTTTTTCAATTTATATACTGCCTTTCATAAAACTCATCCTGCCAGAAATATATAGGTAACCATTGTAATGCTTTTAAAATAGGAGTGATATGGTCTCTTCAGGTTGCCATTGAGACCAGCCTGGCTGTCACAGTTTGTACCAATTACACTTTCCATACTAAGTATACAGGCAGCCCCTCATAGAGAGCATTGAAGTAGTCAAATCTGGAGGTTACCAGCAAGTATACCATTGTTTTTAGGTCATTCTCCTCCAAAAATGGCTGTAGCCAAAGCTGATAAAAAGCACCACTGGCCACTGCCTCAGTCTGAGGAACCAGAGAAAGACCTGGATCAAATGTGCCTAGGTTAAGAAGTACTCCCAAACTTTTATAGGCTGCTGTAAATGACTGCAAAAATTGTCATTGCATTTAGCCTCTTAAAAGTGAACAGTGAGGCTATTCCCACGGTCTCCCAAAAGCGGGCTAAAGGAGCCCAGCCCATGATTTGGGGCTATCGTGTGCTGCAATGGGAGCCACATGGCTCCCGTCAGCTAGCCATGTTAAGTCCCCCTCCCCTTAAATGAGGTTAATGGAGAGATCACTCCGTTAATCTTGTTTTTGTGCTCGTGTGTCGCTGCGGCACGCGGCGTTACACAAATAGCCTCCTGGGCTCAGGGGTCTCTCCAGGATGCCCTGCAGGCCACGTGGCCCCCAATCCCCGCAGCCCCCACCAGTTCCGTGACGGAGCCGGCAGTCGTGTGGGCGGCCGATCCAGCCGCCCAGCTACAAGCGGCTGTGCATGTGCAGGAAGAGCGGGCTAAGCCCGCTCTCCCCACAAAACCCCATCAGGTGTTTTGCACATGTCGTGTGAAGCGCCTCTGTGTGTTACAAAAAGCAATGACATGTGTTACATAAAAAGTGTGTTACATAAAGCAAACTGTGTGTTATAAAAGTAAGTAGCCCTGACACCAGTGTTCCCTTGTGTGCACATAAGTTTTTTTATGTCCACTCAGTTAATTTTAGATCCCATTCAGGTTGAACCAGGAAGGTCCCACTCTGAATGCATGCACTGCCTTGATACTGCCACCCAGAACAAATGTCATTCCCCACATAAATTTGGGGGGGGGGGTAGATGGAACATTGCCTGACACCATTTTTTAATTAAGTAGCTTCAGGAGGGGGTGATTCGACATGGAAAAGACATGGCAGACATGCTACATTTTTACCTGCTCACTCTTTCTCTGATCCAAATCACTCTTCCCCATTTGCTTCCCGCACCCCATCCCATCTATGTTTGCTATAGTTTACTGCTCACTGGAACCCTGCAGAGGGAAGGGAAACAGTTTGTACAATTTGGATTGTTAGATAGGTTTAGGATAAAACTGCACATTCTATTCCATTGCTATCCGTGGGAATTAATCATGACTAACTTATGCTGGGTTGTGCCTATGGGTTATGACGAAAACCCTTTTTTAATTAAACAAATTAAAATATCGAGCAGTATCTAGACTAATTTAGCCATGACTAAGTCCCATTGACATTAATGGGAATTAAGTTAATCATGACTCATTTGTCCCATTGAGTTCAATGGTGCTTAGTCATGACTAACTAGTCTGGTTACCTGCAGAAACTAAGGATTGCTATGTTGTATCATATGATTATTTGTTTCATATATTATTATGAAGTTCATCCAAAACCTATCAAGACCCTAATAACGTTTGAGAGAAAAATTACACAGTTTTGCAACTGGTAAAATTGTCATAAAATCCTAAATAAGCAATATATGAGCAATAACCAAAATGCAGATAAATGTGGGCTTTGGGATGCTCTGAGGGACAATTACTATCAAAGAGCAGAGCAATAACTTATTCGTATGACATAAATAAGAAAATATGTTAATTACTCAGTAGCTGACTTTAATTAACAGATGAGATATGGTTAGTATATTATATCACTAATGAGGAATGTTTCCTGTTTGTTTCATTTGTCTCTGAACTAATATACTGCTCCCTGCCATATGAACATACAGTATTATCTTGTTTCTCAGAATGCCCTGAGGGATGACAGTGACATTTTGGATCATCAGACATCTGGATAAAAAGAGGTTACATCATGCATATGCTCCAACTCACCCTATTTACCAGCAAGAGCCCCTGTTTTCTGGTACCTGATAAAATCCTTGTCTCTGTTTTGTCTTCTGGAGAAATGCTTTTAAAAGTAATTAGCATGCTCAATCATGCACTAAAGTTCTTCAGGTTTCAGCTCACCTAGCCTCTCCAGATCTCTAGAGGTTAAATCGCTGAGTGGCTGGCAGATTCATCTTTATTCTACTGCACACACACGTCCCTGTTTGTACCTGTGAAATGATAATAAGCATGAGGCTTGTAACTCAGGGCTACGTATGGAGCAGTGGTTCCCAACCAGGGTTCCTCCAGATGGTGCTGAATTACAACTCCCATCATTCCCAGCTACAATTCATTGTGGCTGGGGGTGATGGGAGTTGTAGTTCAGCAGCATCTAGAGAGGAACTCTGGTTGGGAACCACTAGTATGAAGAAAGGAAAATGAATTTGTGATACTTAAGTATGGTACAATTGAAGAATGGATTTATGAGGGCTCAAACACATAGAATAAGAAATAACGTATGAGAAAAAGAAATAGATATTGTAGGAGTTGTATTTGTCATTATTTAAATCTCTGCCTTGTCAAATGTCAAAGATTGCAAGAAAAATCCTTGGTAAAAACACAAACTTTCACACACAAACATGTTTATAACAAAATGCAATATGTATTAAATATCTCTCTGTATATAGAGCCTCACTGACTGAGCTTCTGTACTTATATTGAGCTAAGCCCCAATATATATACTGAGGCTTACTCAGAATATCAAAATTGTAAAAGTATGTACACACACCATACATATAGCTGAAATCTGGTGCACGTGTGCAGCTCAACATACCATGATTTCAAAAAAGATTGGGGAAGTAATGTAATAACATCAGTAATAAGTAATAACATCATCAATCCTCTAGGAAGGACTAAGCAAGTGAAGACACAGTTGGAATGGAATGTTGAGCTATGGGATTTCAAACACATATGCAGCTGCCTGAGGTTCAGCTCATTCCTCACTATGTGGAGAAACCCAGTGCTTTATGTAACTGAGGTGTACATGAAGACAGCTACCTTCCATTACTACAGTCTTAGTGAACTGAAATTGATGTGCCATCTCCATGTCCTATGAAGTTCTCAGCTATGTTTCGATGCAGCAATATACCTTTGTACTCAACTGCATGTAAGGGGAGAAAACTATATTTGCTTGTGTATACTGACTCCTGATTTAGTTTGGAACTGGCTTTGTGTAGGCATGCCTATTGATTCTCTCAAAAACAAAAAACAAAACAAAAAGCCTAAAGCTGGAAAATAAACCAAAATCATATATACCTTTGAAAAAGAGCAAAATGTATTCAGCGCTCAATTCTTGCACCTAGCTATTTCATCTCCTAAGGGAGTACAAACTCAGCAGTTTCAAAGCATGTGGACTTGCACTGCCCTCAGAGAAACCAAGGACCTCCAAAAAGCATCTAAGGTTTCCACACCTATTTATAAAACTGGAATCAAACGCCAGTTTAAGGTATAAAGATCGATGGCAGTACTTCCAGTGACTGTGACTGGACAGTGACTGTGCTTCCATTGGCCAGGTGAGTCATAACATCTAGCTCTCTCTGCCCCAAGTAAAGTTTTTTCAGACACTATCCAAACTAACAGCATGCTCTTTATGTAGGGTAGCAACTCTTGCCAGTTACATCATTTTCTTCTAAGCCCTCATTTGTGATGGGGCAGTTTATTGTATGCAGTTGGCAGACAAGGCAGGCATTGGGCCCCCAGCTGTTCAGATTCCTTCTATGAGAGTCAACATAATGGCACCACCCCCATCTAATGTCTCCAGCCTCTCATTGCTGTTTCTTGGTGGTAATGGACATACCTAAAGTAATTGTACCACCTGTTGCATTGCCAGTTCTCTTTATGGAAGCCCCACTGAACACTTCGTTTACATCGTTTGACAGTAATTGCTTGAGAGAATGTCACTAAAATGATATTGCAAATAAAGTTGTAGGTTTGTTTTAATCAGTAACAATATTCATTCAAAATGGAATCACGGGCTTGTCCATAATTAGTCCTCCCACCTTTAATGCAGGTCCATTGTACAATCCTAGCAAATACATTTGAAAATGAGCACATTTTAACACTATCTTCCAGTTCCAGAGTTGGAGCAAAGATATAACTGTCTGCAATGGGCATTTAGTATTTTAATATAATAGAAAGTTTCCTATTGATTATATAACTGCATTTTGAAAGCAAGTTAAATGACACTTGTGAAGTCATTATCAAGGAAGCAAGTTGGGGACAAGTGGGGAGGACTCAAAGCAGATTGTGTCTGCAAATTCAACAATTTAGATAACTAAGTCCTGGGGTCATCTATCACACAAATAGCATTCCAAGAGGTTGATGGCATATCAGATATGAACTTCTTTTGCCAATGTGGGAATTTGTTGCCATATCTCAGGATGCATCCTTTATGTTTTGCTGCCCAATTAGGTAACACTATAGCCTGTGATAAATAAATTTCATTGAACTTTATTGTTCTTTTGTTTATCTTATTGGCATTTTTAATATATGCATTTTTCTGCCAGAAAATGGTCAAGCAGAAATACCAGTTAGAGCATCCCCTATGCCAGACGTAGGAATTCTAAGCAATGTCTAAGCAACCTATCCAATCATGTGACAACATAACTATATTCCCAATAAAAGGAACAGATGAATGTATGGTAATGTGTTACTAATAAAATGCACCAACATACTGCATTGCACTTGATATAGAATTGTACATGCTTAATTCTCATTGAAATTAATGCAACCTGTTGAGGTAGTAATGGCAAAGCAATCAACTCTGCACTTCTTACATTCCCCATCCCCATTATAAGGCACCGTGCATGCCACAGTTCATTTGTAGACCAGAGCAGATGGGTAGTTGCCTTTTTTTCTGTACTTGAGAAATCATTACAGAAACCTCTAGGGAAACCTCACTCCACTGCAAGAATCAGCAGGACTAAGCTAGATGGAGCAATGATATAATAGCCTAACGCAGAAAAACAGCTAATTTCTCCAAAACAGAAAATAGAGGGGGAAATGCATATCAAGAAGCAGCAATTCATTCAGAGCCACTAAGGATATTCATAAGAGTTTTTACAGCCCACGTATTAAGGCTTATACCTATGTTGATTTGGAATGGCTCACTCTGAAATGAAATGTTCACTTCCAGGCAGAGGCGCTCAGTCTTCGGGGCTGATGTCCAGAGCCTCAACTCCCCCTCTGGGCCCCTAAATCCTCTTTAGTCTGTCCCGGGTGGTGTGGTCACCCACCAGAGCATGATGATGCTTAATTTTCAGGGGAAGGGGGCCTCCAAAGGCCTTTAGTTCCAGGCTCCAAAATTACCTAGATGCACCTCTGCTTCTAGGTATGTTCTAGGTTGCTGAAAGACACACACATCAATACTTCAGAAGGATGCCGATCTCCATGGTTCAGGTTGACATGGCAGTTGTTGCAAACAGACACAGTTATTGTAGCCATAGGCAGTAGGTCAGCAACTTATCCAACAGGAAGGAAGTTGTCACATATAAGTTGTCAAGGCAATGGAACTCAGTCAATCGGACTGTCTGGACCCTTAACAATAGGATTATATTCAGAGTCCAAAATACTTAGAGAGCCAGTGACTGCAGGTTCTTTCCAAAAACAATATCATGAATTACTTAGGTAGGAGAACTATGGTACTTTGCAGTTCTCTGCTTATTAAAGGCTAGACCTCTTTTAAAATGGCCCCTAAACTGGGTTGACCCTACCAAGAAAAGAGTTGTTAACTAGCCCCTTTGAAAAGTAAAATTTGTCCTGTTCTGTGACATTGTCCAGTGAGGCACCATTTGTTCATTGAAAATGCATATGAGCTCTTTCAAGAGTCCTTCCTCTTTTCAGGAAACCTACGAGACGGTTTGTAATCTAAATAAGCACTGAGACAGGACCATAAAATGAATCTTATTAATATAATTACGACCACTAAAATCATCAAAGGACCTGATCCCATATTTAAGCTAGAATAACAAGGTAATGAGGGGAAAAAGATACTACCACTAATATCACTACTCTGGGAGATCTAATTATATAATGTAGTATTCAGGCTGTGTAGCAAACCAAGCCATTCCTGTAACATTCCAATCAAAGTGATCTCACTAGCATGTGAGAGAAGAGTCCAGCTGACAGATTTGGGACATGTAATGTACTATTTAGTCAAGAGGCCCCATGTGCTATTCATAAAGAATTAACAACTCTTATATTGACAATGACAGTATTGTCAGAAGATCTTTGGAAGGGGAAGCGGGGGGGACCTCCATAAACTCTCTCTCTCTCCCTCTCTGTGAAGTTAGACTTTTTTCAGATTCTTTTTTTCCAGTGCTGATGTAATCTCCAAACATCTCCAACAGCAGCTGCTTAGCGAAACCGGGCACCTTCTCCCTAGTCCTTTTCAGAAGCACACGCGGCACTTTCCAGCCCCCTCAAGACAATTGGGGCCTTTCTTTTGCCAATTAGCTATCACTTCAAGAGCCTCCGCGCTGTCCAACGGGCTTTTAAAAATGGTCTTTGCAGGAAACAACACTGGAGGGGCTTTTTCTTTTCCTTTCCTAGACAAATTAAAAAGGGAAGAAGGGAGGGAGAAGAGGGGGAAAGCAAATCAGAGCACAGAAGTTTCCCAAAATGCATTGCTCATCAATTAGTACAGTGCCACATGCAAAAGCACCCATGAGAGTCAATCTCATAGCTAAGAAAGAGGGGAGGGGGGAAATGCTCACTTTCTCTTTGGGAGACAGTTTGTTTCGGACGGTATGTTAAGCAGGTTCGTTTCACAGAAAGGACTGTTTGTTATAGCAAAGCTCAGAGTTACAAAAACTGCAGGAGAAAAGAAGTTCTTGGAAGACTGATCTTTGTTTCTATGTGTTAGGTGCATTGTGATTTGTAGCAAAATGCAGTCAGAAAACTAAGCTTAGAAGGGCTTGATTTTGCTAACTTTGGATGAAGATGAATGGAAAATTATAAAAATACCAAGACCCCCATATTAATTAAGTAGAGTGACTACGTTTTCAAGGATCTCAGTTAAGCTAGGACAGATATGACCATAGAACCTCTTTCAGTAGGCCTATCATGGTGGAGTATGTTATGAGGCTCACTTCCTTGACAGTAATATGGCAGGGGAATACGACTTCATTTGGTCATGCTTCCTTCCTCTGTAGGAAATCTCCTTTGGTCCCTGCCACAACCATAAATCAACAGGTGTTGCCAGCTGAGCTAGTGTTAAACAATTATTTCCCAGCTAACCCTTAGTTTGGTTCATTTCATTTGCTTGTCTTTTTTTTTTTTTTTAACCTAGAAGAGCCTGGAGGATGTCATTACCATCACCATGATGGATATTGCCCTGAGATGGTATGGATAAACAACTCTACAATGTTCGAGTCACATTTCTACCAGAAAGAACTCAATGTGACATACAAAACAAACCAGTACATACAATGATATAATAATGAGTTCCAAGCAAATTCAGGAGCTTATGACAACCAATCCAGTGCTAGTGACACATGGTTATATGTGACGAGTGTGGCAGCACATGAGGATCCACATCCCTATCCACTTCCAACAACCAGACAAGCACTGAAGCATTCAGTGAAGGATTCCCCTCTCAGATGGGTGTTCTAGGTGCCCGTCTCTGTGTCTCCTCAAGCTCCATAGAGCCTGAGGAGACACACAAGCATGGCAACTGGGTTAAGGGAGTGCTTGCTCCCTTAAACTCAGCCTAAGAGTCAGGCTTAAGATCAAGGTGAGGCTGGGTGGGAGTGCAGGGATCCTGGTGCTCCACATGAGCAGCTTAGCCCTAACCCAGTTTTCATATGCATCAAATATCACAATGAGCTGGGTCTCATGATCGATGAGACTCGGAGGTCATTCACACAATCAAAACCTGTGCTCTATCTGGGTTTGGGAGCTGTATATGCTCACAATTTTTGGTTGTGTGGGAGCAAGGTTAGAGGAAACCCTGGGTACCTTGCTCCCACACAACCAAAAATTGTGAGCATATACAGCTCCCAAACCCAGATAGAGCACAGGTTTTGATTGTGTGAATGACCTCAACGTTTGTGCAGCAGAGCGGGGAGCCCACTCTCCCCGCTCACGACCAGGGAGGGAGCCCTGGGTGGCTGGATTGGCCGCCGACACGATTGCTGGCTCCGTGACGGAGCCGGTGGGGGCTGGGTGGAGCGGGGGCCGATCAGCCCTCGGAAGCTCAAGCATGCCCTGCGCTAGTGTTCAGGGCATGCTGGCAAGACTCCCGGAGCCGGGAAGTGGCTTTTCGCCTCCCCTCCTGGGGTCTCCTCATGAGTAGGCATGGAGCCGCGCCACGGCTACTCATGATAAAAAAACCCCAGGTTTGTGGAGCACTCGATCTGCAAACCCAGTTTTAGGGGAGGGGTATTTAGGTGGGTTAACCACCTGGGAGCCACCAGGCTCGCTTGCGAGCCCAGTGGCTTCCACAATCAGCCAAAATCGGGCTAGGCTCCCCTAGACCGATTTTGGCTGATCGTGGGAATAGCCCCAATGTATTTTTACATTCCCTCTTTTTTTCTTCTAAGTGACTTCAGGAAGAAAAAGAGACTCGATAAGAAACTTTTGACAATCTCGTCTCTGACCCATCACTGCTGTCCATCCCATCTTTAGCCTCCTGTGAAACAGAGGACTGGAGTTACAGCTCTGGATCTCCAAACATAAGTTTAAAGGAATATGCACATGGGATCCCCATCCTATCCGTAAACAAACCTTTATGCATATGATGAAGTTTAAGCAACTAGTAAAGTAAAATAAAGTGTGCCGTCAAGTTAGTTTCTACTCCTGGCAACCACGGAGCCATGTGGTTGTCTTTGGTAGAATACAGGAGAGGTTTACCATTGCCATCTTCCGTGCAGTATGAGATGATGCCTTTCAGCATCTTCCTATATCGCTGCTGCCCGATATAGGTGTTTCCCATAGTCTGGGAAACATACCAACCTGGTGCTAAACACCATGTAAATGAAAACAGTGCAGTGTAGTGTATAACTGAGTTCCAAATCTTCAACTTTAAAAGTTTGTTAAACTTGGTGTTTTTGGTGTTACCTGTCATTGTGGTTTATGTTTGTTGCATTCACAGTTAGAAGAAACGCTAGGAGGTCTGGTAAGAACATTAATATTCAGTGGCCAACATCCTGACTAATGAAGCACTGGTTATTTATTTATTTTTATTTTTATTTATTTTTACATTTTTATACCGCCTTTCGTTAAAAGAAAACCCCAAGGCGGTGATGTGATGTTGCACACACTACAACAAAAATGTGATTTTCTCTTTCTCTCTGAAGCCCACTGTGACTCCTGAAAATATGTCCCTGAGCAGTGGCGTAACTAGGGAAAACGGTGCCCAGGGCAAGCACTGAAATTGCGCCCCCCCCCCCACCGCACCCCCCCGCCACCCCCCCAACATACATCTGATTGACACACATGTTTCAGAAAACTTTTATTTTAAAATTTTAAACAATTACAAAAATTACCAATATCATACATGTGGTCAAGCTCCTATCTACCACTTCAGATTTATTTTCTAAAACTATCCAAATTGTGGGGCTATCATTAATTTGTTTGGATAGCTCAGGTTAAAATGCTGGAAAACGACAAATTTCAGTATGCTGGGGCTCATGAAATCCCCAAATATTATGCGGAGTTGTACTTGGAAAAACTAAAAGAAGTGCCTGTCTAATTTTCTGCTATGCATTGTAGCATCACGATTACATACGTTTTAAAAATAAATGGAGAATTTGACTTTTCCCAGATACTCTGAAAATAATTAAATGATATGCAGAGTAAACTGTGTCACTGCTTGGAATATATTCTACTATTTCAGAAAGACAGTAAAAATGAGAGAAAGAGCAAGAAACTCCCAGTGGGCCTTAATACTAAGGATTTCACATTGATTCAAAGACAAACTGACCATTAATAGCCATATTATTAAGACATCACATTTAACTCACTTATCACAAGAAGCAAAGTAAGAGCAAATGGATACAAGCTTAGCTCATAAACTTCAGCTCAGTATTCACAAGCCCTTATTCTCTGTACATAGTGCCAGTCTGAATATGTGTACAGTGACATATTATATTAATATTTTTTTTTAAAAAGAAAGAAAGAAAGAAAATTACCTGTAGCCCCTTCGGGGGACATCTTAAAGGCTGGGGGGGTCTGCAAAGTTTCCCCCTCCTCCCACTGGCCTCTAGGGCCTCACAGGCACCATTTGAGCATGTGCAGTGGTCATTTTTAAAAATATTTTTTTTAAAAAATGGCCACTGAAAACAAAATGGCCACTGTGCATGCTCAAATGGCCTCTGCGAGGTGTGGCATGCCCTAGGGCCTCACAGAGGCCATTTGAGCATGCCCAGTGGCCATTTTGTTTTTGGTGGCCATTTTTTTTAATTATTTAATTTTAAGAAATTGCGCCCCCCTTCAAGTGGCGCCCGGGGCACGTGCCCCCCCTGCCCCTCCATAGATACGCCCCTGTCCCTGAGCTATGTGCAGCCCTCCGGGACATATTTTCAGGAGTCACTGTGGACTTCTGGAGGGATCGACAAAAATCCACTCCCCTGTAGCGTGTGTGTAGCATTAGCAACACCAGCACTTCATTAATCTGGATGTCAACCAGTGTAGAAGAATATTATAACTTTGATCAACACTACTTGCAATAAGAAAGTAGCACAATATGGGACTACCCATTTGGATATCTGTATCAAATTCATCCTTTGTTAGTATTTTGATTGCTGCCATCTTCCCAGAATATTTGGTGACAAATGTTGAAATATCTCCATTAAATATCTTGGTATGGCAACGAAATTCAGTCATGAACTTCCATCAAAATTCCCTTTTGGTTCAGTAGTGCAAGGACTTAATATCTCGAGGACATGTTCCATCCTTAGCTAAAAATGACTCAATTATATATGCACATTCTACAACTGATACACTTTTATCTTGTAACTGCATTATAAAAGTTACAATATACGTGCTAACCAGTGTGCAACAAAATTAGCCAGGGACCTCGCTCCAGTGGGTTAAACCCAGTCCCATTGCTCCCTCTGCATTGCTGATGTCTCTTTATGAGTGTCTATAATATCAGTTAACTGCTGCTTAGTTGTTTTATTATCTGTGCTAGATTGTGCTTTTGTGCGTGTGCTTCTAAAAAAGCTTGTAAAAAATCACCTTTTATGACAACACTGAAACTGAGATAAGTAACTCCTGCAGCTGCATCAGCCATTTCAGATTTATCATCATTCCCAGCTTCAGTCTTCTCATATGGCACACACAACAGAAATAAATATTTAAGGTTTCTTGAACAACTTGGAAACCCCTGAGACTTCCACTATCAGTCTTGCTCATTTTCAAGAAAATTTAAAAAGACACATTGCACCGAATTAACAATTGAAAGGACTAAAGGAGGGATTTCTAATTGTACACGACCAGATTATGTACCATAGAAGAATCTTCATTCTTCTTAGTAATCCATTTAAGGAAACATCAAGAGTGTATTACACTATAAAGAGTTATTGCCTCTTCCCGCAAGGAACTTTGGGAATTATAGTTCTGTGAGAAGAGGCTAGGAATGTCTAACAGAGAATTCTCCACTTCCACAAACTACAATTCCCATTATTCTTGGAGGGAAGCCATCAAAATTACGGCTTTATGTGATTTTTTTATGTGTGTTTCCATTGTGTGTTTTGTTTTACTGTTTTAATGTTGTGAGCCACCCAGAGAACAGTTTGTTATTGAGTAGCCATATAAATGAAGTTGTTATTTAAACTGATATCAAACTGAGAGCATTTCATAATGTATATAATGGTTTGGCAAATTAGTTTGGCAGCTCTGTACATGATATGAGAAACATACTCACAGAGAGATTTCTTTAACAAAATGAACAGCAAAATGAACAGATTTCTTTAACAAAATAAAATCCAGAAAAGCACATGCGTGGCTGACTTGGATGTGCATCCCCATCTGGCTACATCCCCATTAGCATTGCAATGCTAATCTGTGTCCTAATCGACTAGCTGGATGCATCCTTTTATGTAAATAAGGGTACACACATACCTATTCAGCATCACGAGTTGTTACATATTACTAGCTTCTTTTACTACAGTGGCATTGTGGCTGCATAGACTTCTATCAATTTATCTGCACAACTATTAAGTCTGAAGCATACCCACGTACCTGCATTGTCATAGGTTTATGCTGCATACCATTATTAATAGATTCAGCATGTTATCTTCAAGCCTTTAACTTAAAACCTATTCTGAAATAAAAGAAACCAGGATGATGATTTCCAAGCAGCTGTGATCAGATAGACAACTACCATTTAGGTGTTTGTCTATCTGATCACAAACACCTTCTAATCCACCAACTATTTGCACTACACTCCAAAAATAGATGAAATTATTTTTAATATAGAAGTGTATATAAGTTATAGATCCACAGTCCATCAGCATTTAGGCTTTTGTCCCAACCCAACCACTTCATAGGCAATAAAGAGCATTGGGCTAATGAAAATATTATCTCAACAGAATAGAAAATAATTAAAGAAAGTAGGATATTTACCTTACTTTATGAGTCACATATTCAGGGAAGGTGCAAAAGGGACCAACAGAGAATTAGCAAGGTTCTTTTGGCTAATATAGGAGTCTCAGTGTTTTACCATAAGGATTGAAAAAACAGATGACCAGTACTTATCTCTTAGCATCACAGGTTTCCTGCATTTATCAGACTGGAAAGGTAAAGGCATCTCATTTCAACGTATTTACCTAAGGCCCCACAATTCCCTGTACAAAGAAGTGAAAACAATACAGTCTTTTAGAAGAGTCCTGTTAAAAGTCAAATCAAGGATTTTTATCTTTAAAGGACAAAATCTGAAATGTTGACAAAGTCAACAACTGTTTCAAGACCTTGTGATTATATATATGCTCCAAGTTCTTTCAATGTTACATTGTGCCTAGAAGGGCACAAACCACGTGCCTATGACTTGGTCCGCAGCAATGAAAATGATCACAAAAGTACTGAAAGAAGAACCATGCATTGAGAGAAAATAGGGCTGCTTCCACACTAGGGCCAGTTAATAGGGCCAAAGTGTTGCTTTCTGGCTATCAGTTATAAACAGAATTAAAATGGTGGCTCCACACAGCATTTAAATTAGTGCTATATTTCCCAGACTGTGGGAAACACCTATATCAGGCAGCAGAGATATAGGAAGATGCTGAAAGGCATCATCTCATACTGTGCAGGAGGTGGTAATGGTAAACCCCTCCTGTATTCTACCAAAGAAAACCACAGGGCTCTGTGGTTGCCAGGAGTCGACACTGACTCAACGGCACAACTTTACCTTTATATTTCAGGGAGGCAGTCATCTGAGGAAGCAACTCCGAGAACTGGGAGGGACAGAAAGGGTTAATCCTGAGGCTTTTTAAAAGGTTTTTGAGCACTTCCTTTCTGTGATGAAACAAAGTGCTTGTTGTGCTTAAGTGCAAATACTGGTGGGTCTTTAAAATAAGTAGTGCTGCACTCTTTAAAGATCCAAACGAGGGAAGAGGTTAGGCTTCCTCTTGCACCAAGCCTTTTCCCACCTACTCCAGTGCTCCGTGCACGTAGGGTTGCCATGTCCCCCGGAATTTAGGGTAGCCCCCAGATATTGGTTCCTCCACCAGGCTGCTAATTTCCAACTGGATTTACACAGATTTCTAATGTGCTACCCGGATTGCCCAGATTTTACTCTGGATCCAATCACATGGGAAAGGAAAGTATACAAATCTGCCAAATAAATACATAAAATGCAAATTAGTTGCTGCATCATGTGCATAATATGTACATTAGGCGACCTGGATTTGGGAAGCTTGAATATGGCAACCCTACGTGCAAGTGAGAGGGAGTTCCTCCTTCCCTCTGTCTCACATGGAGCTGTAAAGCTTGGGTGGCAGCCAGCAAAGACCTCTCACTGCTTTCCAAGTTCCTTGGCTCCACAGGAATCAGAGAAGAAAGGCAGGAATCTCCCTCACTAGCACTGAACCTTGGAGAGGTTTGCACAACAGTGAGATGGGTCCCTCCCTCCTTTCTCCGACTCCTGTGGAGCCACAGAGCTTAGAGAGCACTAAGGTCTTGCTGGGCTGGCTGCTTTCCAAGCTCCACAGATCCATATGAGTCAGAGGAGGCTGGACGAAGGAAGTGGAATTTCTCCACTTGCACTGAAGAACAGGAAGGCCCTGCCACAGTGCTAACTAAAACAAAAAAGGTAATTTAGTTTCAATGCAACAAGGAAGTGTGCTTGGGGATGGAATGGCTGTACATTTAATGGGAGAAGGGATGGCGCACAATGATAATATGCTCCTGCCAGAGATCAGTGCCTGCTGCTCTTTTGCTTCTTTCCAAAATGTTGAAATAAATACGCTCCCAAATGGAATGGAAGAAGAATGGAAACAAACACGGCAACAGTAATCATCATCTGGGTGCCCTGTAAAAAGTGAGTTTAAAGAATGGCAATTCCAGAGTAAAGCAGCATCCTAGTATGGAAGCATCTTAAAAGAGAAAATATGCACAATTAATATTATTGTATTCTTCTTATTATTATTTTTTTAATGGACAAGATCTTGTATGTAAACTTGTATGTTTTTGTTGGACTCTCAGAGATGTAACCTTTCTGTTTCTACTTATAATACTAATAAAAGCATTTAAAAACAAAGAGAGAGAGAGAGAAAAGATGCAAGAATGGCTTTTCTTCCAATTCAATATGGTTCATTTTAGCATTATGGTCAAATCTGGATTACATTGTGCTTGTGGTGGTGAAACCTTGGACACCAATTAACCTAAGCAGGTATAGTAGCAAGGGACATTCATTTGTTCAGGAACAAAGTAGCTTGCAGTCTAAATTTTTTGAGGGAAGTGTAAGTTGTCAGTTTGAATGGGATTAAATCCCCCACAGAGGCAGGACTTGAGGCCCCAGGATGTAGAAAAGCTAAGGGACAGGAATCCCAGAAGCAAGGATGCTGAAGGAAGGTTACAGAACAGGCAAGGGAGTGAGAAAAAGTGGAACTGGAAGGAAGGGTATGTGTGACTCATAAAGGGGACTATAAATAAACTTCTTCACAATACTTAAGGTAAGGAGGGGCTGTGTGCTATAGAATAGAGTATAAGGAAGGCTGGTCAAGAGATGGGTGCTTCAAGGAAGTGGTTGCTATGTCTAGCAACCATTCTGCCTGTGGTAGCTTCTACTTTCACTGCAGCATTGTGATCTGGCAATCCTAAAGTAAAGCAAAAGACAAGAAGTATGGGGTTGAATTTCAGATATTGATCTGAATTAACTAGCCATTTTTTTCTGACTGCAGGTTTCTCTTCATTTGAGTCTGGTCTTACCGATCCCAGAATCTATTTCCAGCTGACAAGCGTGTCAGCTGTAGACTACTTGGCCATGGGCCCACCGAAATAGAAGGGGCCCATTTGAAATGGCAGAGTATTGAACTCATTGCTACAGAGCTTTCTAGCTAAACACCCCTCTCCCCTTATCTCCTTGGCATGCAACTCCATGGAAGGCATGGAGGAGTCAGGAAATTGTGAGAAAGGTCACAATATATTTCTGGGGACCCACACAAACCTGTCCATGTAAAAAATAATAACAAAATCGCAAAATCAGGATTTTTAATTATAATATTTTATTATCTTGTTATTGCATATTAACAAAGTAAGTTCAATATTGATGTTATGTTATAACAACTCTTGCAGGGGAGGGGTGCTTGTGTGAGCCCAAGACTTACTTTGCTGTTACCCTGCTGACTGTACTCTCAGAAGAGCAGTGTAAAAAGAGACTGTTTTTCAGAAGTGTCTGAAAAAACCTAGACTATATTTCCAGAAGTAAACATCCATAAATATGGAGGTAAGAACTTGTGTAAGTAAGAGTCAAGCTAGCTATGAAATATGATACAGCTTTGAATTCCAGGCTTGGGATACTCCATGTTATGTCTTCAATCCAGTGCAGTCGGAGGACCCCAATTAGGATTGAGATCATATTGTTGTGGAGGGGGATTTAACCCCTTCTTCTGACACCATTTTCATGACAAAAACCACCCTTGTTTGTCCAAATGCTGCTATGTGCATTAAACAGTAAACACATTAAACACTGTGTAAGCTATAGTTTGGGAAGTTCTTGCATCAAATTTCACCTCAGTCACAACTCAACAAGTGGTTTTAGGCAAACCACAATCATTCACCTTCAGGGCCAGACTACATGCTACATTCAAATGTGTGTACCTTTTTTAAAAAAAGCTAGTAAACCTATACAGTTGCAAGTTCTAACAGGGAAGTGGCATGGGGAAGGACCTTTCTATCATTTTTCCTTCTCAACGTTGACCCAACTGTTTTTGTCCCCCATGCACTGCAGGTTGAAAAGTATCTGGGTGGAGACTACTATGAGAAAACAAAATGGCCAGAAAATAAATAAAATTAAAGAAGCTCTTTCCTCTGCTCTTCCTCCAATAAAACTCAAAGCCTCGGAGACTGCTTTCAATAAAAGGTTAAATGCAGCTGTGCATAACATGTACTTGGGCCTTCAGCTTAACACCAAATGCAGTCAAAGCACCGCACATGTTTGAAGCTGCTATTTATCCCATGAGGATCCCAATAAATACCCATGGGATCCCTGCCTGTTTTGCCCTCCCTGAAAACAGTTACCCTCTGCCCCCAACACTGTGGGGGGCGGGTATCAGAGCCCTCTCTTTAAGGTTCCTATTAATACCTTTGTTTTAAAGAGCTGTAATTCACAGATCTCTAGTTTAGCCCTGAATAAGTTGTTATTTGGGCCTCCTCAAGTCAAGGCTAAAGCCAGTTTGGGGAAGTAGTAAAAAGTTGGCTTGGGAGAACAGGCTTGGCCACCACTCCTTCCTTTGTCTGTGGCAACGGCCTCAGTGCTAGACAAGAGGGCTGCAGTCGGATGAGGGGGAAACTCTCCACCCCCATCTACTTGGCCATTGACATTGTGCAGGGCAGAACATGTGGCCAGTCCTGCTTCTCCACTTGAGGGCTGAGTGTGTGGAGTGGGTGTGTGGCGTGAGAGGATAAAGGAAGATGGCGGTAGAGTGGGTGGGCTTGGGGAAAGCAACGGCGTACTTGTCAGGGTTTGAGCTAGTTATTAAATATTGGAGTTGCATCTTTGGAATGTGGACTTTGCATCAAGTATAATTCCCCACAAGAGCCTGCATAATCTCCAAATCTTAGATGATATATCCACACCACCACACCATCCATATCAAGGGGGGGAAAGCATTTAATAATTACAAAAGAAGGCAACTTATAATATAACTTAAGACAGGCCTGTAACTAGCCTAAAGGTTTAGGGAAGGCTACAAAAAATGGCGCGGAGGGGAGGTTTTACCACCACCCTAATTGCTGTCCATTTTATTACAATATCGCAGTTTAAAACTTATTTATTTGTAAAAACTAGTGGAACAGATAAACATTTAGGGGGGTGGTGCAGACTAAAGACAGAGAAGCTATTCTCACAACCAGGAGAAATCGAGCTAAGGGAGCCTTACTCGATTTCCCTTGGTTGTCTGCTGCCTCGGGAGCCACATGGCTCCTGGCAGCAAACTGCAAAAACTAACCCCCCCCTTAAACAAGGTTAGTGGAGCAAGCGCTCCACTAACCCCATTTTGTTGATCTTGTGCTGCCCCGGTGCGACTCCACGCCACGGCAACACACAAGGAGACTACCACCAGGAGGCTGAAACCCTGGGGTTCTCTCCAAAATGCCCTGCACACTTGTGCAGGGCATCCTGGAACTTCTGAGGACCAACTGGCCCCCGATCCCCGCCGCCTGGCTGTCATGTGGGCAGCTGATCTGGCTGCTCAGGGATGGCTCCCTGTCCTTGTGTGGGGAGAATGGGCTAAGCCTGCTCTCCCTGCACTACCCCGAATGGTGCTTCACACCGATCGTGTGAAGCACCTCAGTGATTCCCAAGTTTGGAAAACACAGTACATATTGAGGCTGTTCTCATGTGAACCATAACCCAGGCTAGAGAAGCCCAGCCTGGGTTAGGCTGCCCATGAGAACCGCTAGGATCTAGCCTGATCCCAGCAGGACAGCACCGCCTAGCCCAGCTTTTTAACCCAGCTTTTAGCAGGGGTTAAAGGCTCAAGCAAGCCCTTAACCCGGGCTCTGGGATTGTGCATTTGCTGGGGCTGCATTCAGCCCCAGCGGACACAGAGATGGGTGCCTAGAGCGCCCCTCTCCCGGGGGGAATCCCCAGTGCATGTTGCGCAGTGAATTGTGGGATATCCAGAGGCCAGGACACACTGTCCCAGCCTCCAAAGCTCTGCACTACACCATGCAGAGCAACATTTCAGCGATTGTCTGGGGAGACAGTGAGTTGGACCAGCCTTCCCCACTGCTTCCACCCAGTCGTGTGAATGGCCCCATCATGTTATTTCTTTAGATCTTATACAGTGGCAGCTGTTGAGGTGGTTTGCTGGTATATCCTGCCATTGCTGTGTGGAGCAATCAAGGGAGAAATCATGCCTTTGCCACCAACCATTAGGAAAAGGCAATAGAGGTGATGGAGATCCATCACACAAGCAGGTGGGTACTAATTAATTAGCAGGCAGTGCTAACCAGTCAGCAGCCTCCAACTTGCATAATGTTGACTGTGCAGTTTCTGCCTTCACTGTCATTTCCCGACAATTGCTAGTAGGGTAGGATTTCCCCACTTGATTGCCGCACAGTAGTGGTGGGATTTACCTGCCATCAAAGTGCATCACTGGCTGCCTTTGAAAATCACCCTACAATGGCAATGGGATATACCTACTGATGACCCACCTCTCCAGCCACTGTGGGTTTTTTCAAGGGCTGAAAACTGATACATAACTTTGCTCTGGGTGATCAAGCTGCTAACCAGAAATGCTGACAGGAAGCAGGAAGCATGTTCTTCTGGTTTTTGGAAAAACAGCATACCTGAATGACTTTTCCTCATTCCCTGATAGAACATACCATCAATCAAGAAGGCAAAAAGTAACTGTATCTTCTTACAGACACAAGCAACTTTGTGATTGCAGATCATTAAGATACTTGGCAGTCTAAAGACAATACCTTTAAAAATCACTGAACCCAAACTGCATTCACAGCTTTCCATGATGACAAATACCCTTTGAAGGAATTAATAAGCAAAGGTTTGTGCTAGCCGTGGCTTGAGAACAAGACCACCTTTAATTGATCCAGAGTCTCAAGAGAAGGGTCTTCAAGATTGTGTATTGTAAGGACATCAAAACAAGCATTTTGAAAAATCCCCCACAATGGGAAATGTGATTATTCAAGAGACAGAAAAAACTGTTGCTACAAGAAGAATCCTGTGCAGTTATTCTTTTATTTAGGTGTTTAAAACATTTGGTGGTTTTTCATAAAAATGAACTTTGAAAAGGAAGAAAGTGATCATCATAATCTTAACACAAATGTCAGCATGCATGAAAACAAGGATTCTTCAGGAGGAGATGAATTAATGGCAGAAAGAAATATTAATTAGAGAAATTGATAGAAGTAAAAAACTGTCGCCAGATCTGCATTGCTCTTTCTTCCTCGTCTTTAAATGGGAGAGGTGAGGAAAGAATTAACTGGAGGTGTGGGGGGAGGATGTGATCACATGGATCCATTTATAAATTCTCCACACCTCCCCTAATTCAGTGTTCATTACTGACACTTTTTTGATCAAGACAAGCCAGACATTTGTGAATAAATGAAGGAACACAATACCGAACTTCCGCAACCCCTGGGAAACCTGGAGGATAAAGGAAGATGAATTCCATTCTAGAGGAACAACAATCAGTCTGCTTAATGTTTCTCTTTCTAGTATTAAATATGTATGTATGTATGTTGCATGAATGCACACTGCAATGTTCAAATTGCAAATTATTTAAGGAAAGATTACATATAAGGAGGCTCTTGCTGATAGCCAGACATTTCATTTCGGAACCAAACCACCACATTTAACATTTTGTTATAGTGACCCATCAGAACATTGCCTATGGCTGAAAATATGTTTAGGTCAAATTTTTCTGTAGATGCACTACAGCAAACAAAACAATTTTGTGTTAACAGATGTTATCAAGGTGAGGTTCCTAGTTCATACAGTAACAGGGCTTCCAGAGATTCCACATGTGAAAGAACAGGGAAGCATCACTCCTGCCACTGAAAAAGCTGGCAGCAATGAAGGCAGCTAGCCAGGAAAAACAATGCAATACCAGGAAAGTTGTCATATCATATTGATATGACTAGTAGATGGCAGAAGAGCGCCAGAGCCTTAAGAAGTGTATAGTATACCGAATGACCCAGCAACCCCAAGCAAGGTGTCTCAGATGAAAGCCAAGATCACACTACCTCACTTTTGTGCAGTTTGACCCTGGGCACGCTTACTTAAATTGTGCTGTCGAGTCGGTGTCAACTCCTGGAGACCACAGAGCCCTGTGGTTGTCTTTGGTAGAATAAAGGAGGAGTTTACCATTGCCATCTCCCACACAATATGAGATGATGCCTTTCAGCACCTTCCTATATTGCTGCTGCCCGATTTCAGTGTTTCCCATAGTCTGGGAAACATACCAGCGGGGATTCAAACCGGCAACCTCTGGCTTGCTAGTCAAGTCATTTACAAACATATACATTTCACTAAGCTCAACAGGACTTGCTCCCCCAAAAATGTTGGTTACACCAGAAAGAGAAGTGGTGATCATTAAAATTACCCTTGTATGATGTTCATCATGATGATGTCCGTATGATGCTTGTATGATGTCCGTCATGTAACTGGGTCAGAACAGTCAAAGCAATGGATGGTCACCACTATGGCAGAAAGTTACAAACTTTGGCAAGAAGGTATTCTTTACATTTGAAACACTATTCTTGAAACACTATGTGCTGGTTTGGGCAATACTCCAACTATTCGTCCTAATCACATAGGACAGGAGCATGGGCACACATCTCTCCACCGGTGCACTGTTCCACGGTCATCTAATCGTGTAGGGAAGTGATTCATCTGAACTATTCCTCAATGTGTGGATTAAATACTGTTTTAAAGTTGTACGTGTGTTGAGGGGAGTTCAGATGCAAAATTAGGCTGAACGGCACATAAATTGGGGAAGAGCTGAATGGCACATAAATATGGGAAGACGTTTGTGCCCATGCTCCTGCCCCACATGATTAGGACAGGTTCGTGAACATATTGTCTGAAACTGACCTCGTAACACATTTGATTCTTGCAATATGACAGAAGGCAAAGCAAAAGGGCAGTCACAGAAGCAGGAAATCATCATAAAAGAAATATGCTGTCAATGTATTGGGGAATCGGAAATCATATGTGTTTTATGCTTCAGGCAGGGGCAGATCTACAATTGCGTGAATATGTGCAATATTCACCACTAGGGGAAGCTGCACCCACATTTCCAACTTTAATCATAATTCCCCGTAGGGATCAATGGGAGACTCAAAACTATTAATACCTCCCACATAGCTGGACAGAAAACCTTTTAATTTCACATGGCATTCCTACATGATGATGACATTAAATGGGTGGATGTTCAAGGAGATCAGCCCACCCTTTGATTTTAATGACTTTTTAAAACAAAGTTTTTTTGAAAGTGGCACGGCTGTAGATAACTGGTAGTTTTGCTAGCAGCATTACCATATTTTTCCCCCATTCACAACAATGGGTAAAAAGAATAGAACACTGTTGGTGCAACCAGTAGTTCTCCACAGCAGTGCCTCTGCTTCCAGGTCAACAGTAGCAGCACCACAGGTCTCAACAATGGTGATGGTCTTTCTCGGCTCTACCTGGAATGCTAGGGATTGAACCTGGGACTATTCTATATGCAATGCATGTGGTGTACCACTGAGCTACCTCACCATCCTTAAAGAGAGTAGCCTCTTTCAGCCAAGAAGATAGGTTTTTTCCATATGTCACATCAAATGGCAGTAGGGATGGCGCCAGTGACTGTAATCCTGCTCCACCCTCGACACACATGCAGGTGAATGCCTGGACATGTGTATGTCACAGCCCAAAGAACAATCATAGATAAAGGGAAAGAAAACAAGCCAGCTGTTGAGCAGCAACATGGATGGGGAACTCATGGTAGGGACAGTGGTCCAAGATACCCTAATGGTTAACATTTGTCCAGTAGAAATACATGTCTCATATTCAAGGTTTATGATGTAAGGTTTGATTAGCAAATTTGAGCCAGTGTGGCATAATGCTGACCTGCTACATTTTGGAAACCTAGTTCAGCTTCATATAATCATCACTCCACTATGAAACTCAATAGCTGGGCTTATTAAGGTCTCTCTCTCATTCTGCCTAACCTACTACACAGGAAAGTTATGAGGATAACATGCAACTTGGAGGAAGGGTGGGATACAAATGAATAAACTGGTTTCTCATGTGGAAATCCGCATGAGGTCTGCTTACTTCCATTTTCACCTGAGAAGATGTTTCTGTGAAAAGACACATTAAGGAATCTAAAGTTACCATTGCAGAGCAAAATGTTTTAAAACTCAACATACAAACTTTATGGTCTCAAACAAGATATGTGGGAATCAAATTTGAATTGGAATTGGAATCATTTGAAAGACAAATGATGAGGCCTGCTAATCAGCTTGGGCACGTGGTCAGAGAAGTTTGTGCCAGTTTCTTGTGCCAGTTTCCTGTAGGGATGTCTTGCTGTTAGTTATTGCATCTGTCAGCAGAGCTTATCTTCATCCTTGGCCCAAAGGCTTCGTAATCCAGAATGCAGCAGGTTTCCTTGAGGGGAAATGACAAGACAATCATATAATTAACATATATGGATAAAATATGAAATAGGCAAAGTGAATCCTTTCAGAATGTCTCTTTTCCCCCTTGGAGTAGAGAGAAATTTGCTGTACGTGAAAACTGTGAGGATGGGGCAGGGAGGGGGGAGAAGGGGAAGAGAAAAGAATTTGGACCTCTCCAACTTGTGGATCACAGCCCCAAGTTAGCAGTGAGTCTAAACAAGGCTGGTGTTAGCATTCAGAGCACACGTTGCCACAGAGTATGGGAAAAGGATAGAGCAGCCCAAAGAGCTGGCGCCACTAACTGACGAGCAGAGCACAAGTGATAAAGATTTACTGCAAGAGAGGAGGAAACAGTCCGCTGGCCCGATTAGAGCTGTGAATACTGAGTTGTTCAGGGAGGATTTTGCAGCTGACTGATCACAGGCTGGCGGAGCAGGCCTCGGACAACAGCTGCAAGGCTTGCTGGGCTGCGAAAACAAAGGGTGCCTAGCACGGTGCAAAGAAAGAGCTGACAGGTTGTTGTTAGCAGTGGCAAATGTGTGAGGTATGGCACTGTGTGTGAGAGACAGAGTGGGTTGCCATAGTGGGAAGGAAGGAAGGAAGTCTCAAGGAAGGAGGTGCAGGAGTAGCAAGTGGGTAGAGTGGGCGGGGGGGGGGAGAAATGGACATACCTTTTCCTAATTCCAGGCCAGTGTTTATGAGGAAGGCAATCACAAGACTGTTTTAATGCTGCTGGGATGAACTTGGCCATCCGTCACTGATAGGAAGAATCTGGTGGAATGGGCTGCAAGGTGTGCATAGCAGTAAACAAACTAATTAGACAATTAGCAGCCAATCTAAAGTTAGACTCCGTTTTCTCCTCCAGCAAGCTGAAAAGTAGGTGTCAGAGGTCTAAGTGGGTGCAGTTTCCCCCTTCATTCCTGAGGGTAGGAAAATGAACTCTCACTTGCCTGATTTACATGATGTTTTGAAAGATTTATTCTCCATCCTCAGCTTGCTGCCTTTTGTTTTTTATTTATTTAAGAGATCTCGATCATACCTTTCAAATTAGAAAAATCATGGTTTACAAATAAAACAACAACAATAATAAGCAATCAATTAAAAACAGCAATAAAAAAACAAGATTGCAAGATAAAACCTGGTTCTGCTTTTAACAGCAGACTGTATTAGAAGCAAGCAAAGCTTTTCCTGGCAGAAAGATAAAGCAATGAGAAAAGCTTCACCAAGCTACTGTGAAAAGCTGTTTCCTTTTTTATTCATTTAGGTACATTAGTTTGGAAATCAAGCTCTGCCATTCTGATAGATGGTGCTTTGGTGGTGCCTTCACCATCTCTGCATTCAGTCTGAAACTTTTTTTTTTTTTTTAAGTGTTAGGCTTTGCTGGGTCTTAGTATTTTTGCTGCAGCTTTTATTTATTTATTATTTTATTTTTACATTTTATATCCCGCTCTTCCTCCAAGAAGCCCAGAGCGGTGTACTACATACTTAGGTTTCTCGTCACAACAACCCTGTGAAGTAGGTTCGGCTGAGAGAGAAGTGACTGGCCCAGAGTCACCCAGCTAGTATCATGGCTGAATGGGGATTTGAACTCGGGTCTCCTCGGTCCTAGTCCAGCACTCTAGCTACTACACCACGCTGGCTCCCTTTTGCCATTTTTATTGTTTTATTATTGGCATTTTTAATACAATCTTATTGTTCTTTTTGAAAGTGTATGCTGCCCTGAGACTAGTGTCAATGAAGGGTGTTAGTTATAAACTAACTAACCCAGGGGCGTAGCAAGGTTGGAGTGGGCCCAGAGATAAGATGTTAAAATGCCCCCCCCCCCCTCCGCTGAAGCTCAGCTCATGAAGTAAAGAAATCTTAAATGAGGCTGGATAGTGGTAACAAAAAGCATAGTAAAGTGTGTGTGTGTGTGTGTGTGTGTGTGTGTGTGTGTGTGTGTGTATAACACCTATGTGCCACAGCCTTTCAATTTTATTGTCAATGTTGTTGCTGTTGTTGTAGATATCGTCGCAGAATATAGGCTGTTCCCAGTAAAGTTGCTTTTTGTAATTGGCTGACGGTGATTTCTGTGGCCCCTATGGTGTTGAGCTGCTCTTCAAATTGTTTTGGAATTGCACCTAAGGCGCCAATTACTACTGAGATTATTTTGGTCTTCTTCTGCCACAGCCTTTCAATTTCAATTTGTAGATCTTTGTATTTTGTGATTTTTTTCTATTTCTTTTTCTTTTATTCTGCTATCCCCTGGTATTGCTATGTCAATTATTTTGACTTGTTTTTCTTTGTTCTCAGCTACAGTTATATCTGGTGTATTGCATGGCAGATGTTTGTCTGTTTGTAGTCAGAAGCCCCATAATATTTTTGCATCTTCATTTTCTACCACTTTTTCAATTTTATGGTCCCACCAATGTTTGGCTACAGGTAGCTTGTATTTTTTGCAGATGTTCCAGTGTATCATCCCTGCTACCTTGTCATTGCCTTTGTTTGTAGTCAGTCTGTGCGATCTTTTTACAACAGCTTATCAGGTGGTCCACTGTTTCATCTGCTTCTTTACAAAAGCGACACTTGCTGTTTGTTGTTGATTTTTCTACTTTTGATCTTATTGCAGTAGTAGTAGTAGTAGTAGTAGTAGTAGTAGTAGTAGTAGTAGTATTTCTCTTAGCTGCCCACCATGGGGATGTGTGTCTTCAGGCTGGAACTCTCACGTGGAACTCTCGCAACATGCTGCAAGAGTTCCCGGCAAAGACAGGAGCAAGGATGAACAAATTGGGGCCCGATTGGGAAGGAGCCACATGAGGAAAGCGGCAGGCCCGGACACGATGAGGAGGCAGTGGCGGACGCAATGAGGAGGCAGCAGCCCCAGCCTTGGTGGTGAGGCGGCGTCAGGTCTGGCTGCGGTGGTGAGGTGGCAGCAGTTTTGGGCCCAGCCGTGGTAGCGAGGTGGCGGCGGGGTGAGGAGGCGGCTGGGCCACCAGGAAGAGGAGATGGCCCAGGAGGGGCCAGGCCAGCTTTAAAGCTGGCCAGAAACCACAGGCGGGGACGGGGGGAGGACCAGCCCGGGTGGGAAACACCAGCCCCAAATACCGCACAGATGTTCTGTGCAAGGTTGGCTAGGTGGTAGTAGTAGTAGTAGTACTTAAGAGCCAAACTACACATTAGGTTAAGAATGTTATTAGAGCTGATATATTTATCTTTTTCTTTACTAAATAGAAACCATGGGGGCCAGATGCAAATCAGGATTGTAGTGAGGGGGGGAAGGGGGCTTTGCCCCCACTGTGGTTCTGATCCATATCAGGTCTCCTCTCATGGCTGCCCGAGGAGGAAAGCTTCTATTGGCACCAATGAGAGCTTTCCTCCTGAAGCTCTTGATCCAGATTGCAAATGTCATCTGGATTAGGACTGTGGTGGGAGAGAGATTAAAGCCTCCCATGATGCAGACTCCGCTGACACAGAGACTGGATCTCTCCCTGCCCCACAAAGGCTCCTATTTTGTAAAGAAATATCAAGTATGTCAACTCTAATGACATCCTTAACATATTGTGTAGCTTGACACTTGGTTAGTTATTTTATAAGCTGCTTTTCACTGACAAGACTCTTGGGGCCACATCTGCTTTAAAGCAAAATAGCAAAGTCGTATGAAACAACTCGAATAATAAAACAGTAACAATTACAGAAACAGCAGCAAGCACACTAAAACCCAGCAGAATCATGGGGGTGTTTTTCCCCCCATTTGGACTGAATGCAGAGGTAGCAAAAGGGCTATCAAAGGACCATCCATTAAGGAGGGCAAAGATGCACATAGAAAGTTGAATTCTTTCAATGACAGGTGTAATTAAATAGCTTTGGGTCCTAGTGGAGCACTCAGAATAGCTTTGGATGTCATCTGAGCAGAGAAGAGATGTGTGATTGATGTGTGCCTCTAACATTACATCCAAAGGGGAACCTGCACATTTACCCCATGATAAAGCCGTGCACAAGCTATTCATACATCTGGAGCTAATGCATCTGCTCATGGGCAAGATGTGCATGCTCCCCTTTCAGATATTACACAGGAAGGGTGAAAATTAGGTACATAAGAGCTGATCTGGATGTGCAGCCTCTCACGGACTGGCAGAAAACAGCCTGCCTCTTCCCAGACCCCTTCAGAGGATAGTGAAGTTTTTCAAGGATGGTTGACGAAACTGGACCCAAGAAGCAGGCTGAGAGCGGAAGAATTCAAACTTGGGCAATAGGAAGACAGGGAGGCTGTTCTCACAAGCAGTCAAGCCCAGGCTTAAGCAGCCAACTTGGGCTTGGCTGCCTGTGAGAACTGCCAGAATCCACATGGATCCCGGTGGTGCCATGGCGCCAAACCCAGCACCGAAGTTTGGCTCTCAGCCAAGGTTGAGGGTACAAACACTCCCTTAACCAGGCTGCCAGTACTGGGTGCCAATGCAGGCTACTTGTACCTCACGCTGACAAAGAGACCCCCGCCTAGAGCACCCATCCCTTGAAGGAATCTGCCAGTGAACCATGCTCAGCACGTGGTGCACTGTGGGATACCCGGAGTCCAGGATAACAAGAGCAATCCGCCCTGCTCCACGCTGCACAGAGCAGTGGGGATCGTGTGGGAGTGTGGATCATACTCCCACCAAGCTCAGGATGCTCGTCTGGGGAGAAGGCAAGTTTTGCAAAACCTTTCTCCAGCCTGCCCACCCATCTGGTAAGTTGTGTGAATGACCCCAGGAGCTAGAATGTTGATAGGGAAAACAAAACTAGGGCTCTCCCTTCAATCAAATTTGGCAAGTCCTTAGTCATATATAAGGATAATCTATTGAACTGTATCCCCAAGACTACAGTATTTCTTTATTTTATTTATATACCACCTTTCTTTCATGATTAAACTGCAGGAGGCATGTGCAGGTTCCCAAGTGGTCTCTTATCCTCTCACCAAATGAGCCCTGATTAGTGCAAGGTCGGGCAAGGTGGTTACAACATGTGCCTTCAGACCAGACTCCTGATCCATGGAGTTTCCGATTTGCTTTCCACCTGAGACTTGAAGACAAAGTAAACACACGCTTCTGAAAAGTGACTGTTTCCCATAAGCATGGAGTGTCAATCACAATGCACTCCTGCAGTGAGTGGACCTTATCTCTGAAGTATGTAAAGTAGTTTGAAAAGGAAAGGAAAGGAAAGGAAATCAGGAATAGAGATAAAAACAACATGCAAACAGTAAACATCTACCTTTTCCTAGGTTTCATTGCTCACAAAATAGAAACCTGCACTTCTTACTATATCTTAAATAAAAGCCATGTCTTCCTTTAAAGTTCCTCAAGAAATCCTGTCCCCCCCCCCGACCCCCCAAATAGGTCTCAAATAAGGCAAACTTCCAACAAGGAACATCACTAGGCTTCTAAAACATTTCTGTCTCTGGTCTTGCAACATGTCAAAAATTCCAATGTGCAGAATACTCCACCTAGGGGTAGAAATTTCATCTCGTTCCCTTGTTTACCCCCAGCCTTTGCTTTTGGCTTGTCCTGGCCTCATTGCTGCATGACTGCAAGGAGACAGAAAAGATGCCTCTAGATTTAAACAGGCCACAGTTTTGTTTGAAATCAGCTGGTCAGGCTAATATATAACCTGAAAATCCTTTCCCAAAATGATGCTTTCCATATACAGACTAGGTTTTTAAGGGATCACATGAGTGACAGGGTTATGTTATAAGGGGACTGGTTATTCATGTTAATTTTTCCAAACGTGAATCCAAGACTAAGGTTTAATACTGTTCACTTACATGAACGGTATTGCTATCCTCATGGAATGTTTCCATTTGCACAGACACATGTAATATCTCCCTATTAAATCCATAGGACTTGCTCTGTAGTAGTCCCTGCACAATGGGATTCTCTTGTTCCATTGGGCACCTGCCTATACTTGTTTCCACTGGCAAGTGAAAATATTTCTGATGTTTTTGTAATTTTTTACTGTTCCTCCATCGCTGCTTATCTATGAATTGCTATTGTTGCCTTCTACGTTTATTTTAATGTGCTTTTATGTTTTATCTCTATCTATTCTTTTTTTTAATATTGTCAGTTACTTAGGCAGAAAAGTGACGGATGGACAATTATTAAAAAGCCAAGCTGTGAACATAAGATGTAAACAAAAGCTTGAAATCTCAATCATCTTTTGCAGGAAGAATAGAGTTTTTCCCCAGGTTGCAGAGAAAGAAAGTTCTTTTGGTATCCTCTGACCAGACAAGGGGATGTCACCCATGGGCTAACTCCTCTAGTTCGAGAGATAATTTAAGATATCTATTGGCCAATTCACACCTAACAGTAACCCTATGCAGCCATTCTATACCTGTACTGGGTTGCCAACTGTCTCGAATTAAGAGGGACATCCCTCATTTCAGGGAAGAAATGTTTGTCCCATTCAGGACTGTATTTCTCCCGCATTTTGGTGGCTGGGGGCGGGCAGAGGCAGGCTGGCAGCCAACCAGCGGGAAGAAGAAGAAGTAGCCTGCCTTATGTCTCTGCCTCCTTCCCAGTTTTTTTTTTTTAAACGCTAGGGCAAGAAATCTGCCTCAC
Organism: Hemicordylus capensis; assembly: GCF_027244095.1. Classification (NCBI taxonomy): domain Eukaryota; kingdom Metazoa; phylum Chordata; class Lepidosauria; order Squamata; family Cordylidae; genus Hemicordylus; species Hemicordylus capensis. The sequence continues at coordinate 100,044,102 of NC_069657.1, forward strand.
TGATTGGCTGCTGATTGACTTAGCAGCCAATCAGGGAGATGGATCTTTCACGCTGGTTTTTGATGGGGATGTGGAAGAGATGAGAGGAGTGCTGGCTGGGAAAGGAGGGAATGGCATGGGGAGCCCCAGGCTCCGGCACCAGCGAGGACAGGGACTGTGCTCATCCTCCTGGAACAGGTCAGTGCTAGGGGGGTCTGTTGGGAGGGGGTTGCAGCCTGCACCATGAGCCTGCACACAGCAACCACCCTTGGTCCCGACCCTAGCCCCTGCACAAATTGGAAGCTGAGCTCTGCCTCTGCTCTGCTCCCAGTGTTCCTCCGACAACATGCAATGTTCTTTCCTTCCATCCCCTCCCTCAAAGTCAACCCTTTGCACCTCTGTAAGTTGCTTCATTCTTTATTTATTTCCTTGGCTTCCCCTTGCTGATTGACCATGGCTGGCCCCAATGGGTAGGAAGGTGCTGCTATGCGGGCGGGGGGGGGCGGGGGTGAGCAAGGAGGTGAAAAGCCCACTGTGGGCTGCCTCTGCTTGGGGTTGGGGACTGTGAAAGGTGATTGGGGTAGGGGTTAAGCAAGGGAGACAGAAAACCAAGTTGCTTCTGCCTGGAGTGCACTGCAGTGAAGGGAGAGAGAGACACCCATTGAGGAATGATATATGAGGGTGTAATTAGTTACACTTTGGGTGTTCTCAGAAGAGCAATTAAACTTCTCCTTGCTTGAAGAAGCCTGTGCTTCAGTTAGCCCCCTAAAAACTGAGCAAAGAGGTGCCTTTTAAAGTGGTGACTCTCTTATATTTAGCAGGGGGGAAGCAACTGGCCATCAGAGAATCCAACACCAGACAATCCACATATGTTGGATTCTTTGATGCCACATAGATTATACATAAGGATTCATTATGTAGAATCTGTGTGCCATCAGGGAATCCAACACATGTGGATTCTCTGATGTCAATAGTATTGGATTATCTGATGGCACATAGATCCTACATAGGGATTCATTATGTAGAATCTATGTGATATCAAATAATCTAATCCCCATTATTCCCTATGGGAGAAATAATAAAACTGAGTGGTGTCTCAGAAGACAAACTATTTCAAAAATGGGGGGGGGGGGCACCAGAGCAAAATTGGCCAAGGGCGCCACAACCCCTTGTGCCAGCACTGGAAGCAGGTATGCATTCTCCATGTGGATTTTTCCCCCACTCTCTCGTCCCCCGGCCTTCTGTCTTTTCAATAGTGGAGCAAACTAAGACTGCTTTGCTACTCTTGTAGTGCCTTCGAAGAATTAGAAATGGGCATATTTATTGCGTGTGATGTTTGAATGGCTGAACTCTCTCTCTCTGGCTCCTATATTGAATTTATTTTGCCAGAGTTCTTCTTGCTGCAACAACCGAAACAGGGAATGGATGGTGGTTGGTGGGGAGACATTTAAAGTTATTTCTTTCCCCTGGTTCTTTTGTGCCAAAAAGGAGATGCTGCTGGCAAGGTAGGGAGGTCTTGTTGCTTTGTCTCCAGAGTCCAGCCAGAGTATGGCGACTGAAAGTTCCTCTGCTGCGAACTCACCTGGACCTTCCTGTGGGTGTAATTATTACTGCTGGAGGCGAAAAGAGCTCCTGCAAGTCATTGACTGTGGTGTGGCCAACTTGGGGCTCTTTTGCCATTGCTGGTGGACTATTGTTCCCATCATGCCCAGCTGTTATGGCTCAGGATGATGGGAATGATAGTCCAACAGCCGCTAGAAACTCCCAGGTTGGCTATCCTTGATCTGGGAAATAGTTTGGGTGAGCAAAAGGTAGATAAGGATTTGCTTGTAGGTTTCTGGGTGATGCATGGTTTTGACTCCCACCTGTCTTCTTAACATTGTTTATTTTGTTTTAAGGACTTGATTACCCTCCTCTCCACTTCCCCCTCTCGCCACCGCCATGAGCTTCTGCAACAGCAACCAGAACAGCTTACAAATAAACATCCACCATGGCACAGTGGGGAAGTGACTTGACTAACAAGCCAGAGATCCCCGCTGGTATCTTTCCCAGACTATGGGAAACACCTATATCGGGCAGCAGCAATATAGGAAGATGCTAAAAGGCATCATCACTTACTGCAATGGAGAAGGCATTGGTAAACCCCTCCTGTATTCTACCAAAGACAACCACAGGGCTCCGTAGTCACCAGGAGTTGACACAGACTCAATGGCACACTTTACCTTTATGAAGTGTAAAATACTTCATTTTGCTATGTAAACTATTTTGAGACCTGAAATGTGTTATAATATAATTATGTTCTAAATAATAACAATGCTGGCATTATTCAATATTTTTACATTTATATTCTGCTCATCCTCCAAGGAGCATGGATAGATAGATAGATAGATAGATAGATAGATAGATAGATAGATAGATAGATAGATAGATAGATAGATAGATATTCAATAGCATATACATCACTGATACTCAGTCTCTTGATTACCATTGCATACACCTCCCGACCCACCCCCACTGGCCCCAAACTTGTGTCCCTCATTCTGGCAATGAAATGTTGTCAACCCTACCTGGGTACCATGTACCAGCTACAGGGGAATGGGAGCATGGCAGCTATCCATGACTCAGGTGTCAACACACTCCATGGCCTCACTTCCTGCTGTCCCCAGGTTTAGCACTTGTTTGCAGAGGCAAACCGTAAACCTGGGAGAGTTTCTGGGTGTTGAATATTCCAAGTCACAGGGGAAGATTTGCCTTTGGTTCAACACTTGTCGCTGCAGACAAGTTTGGAACCCAGGGACAGCAGGGAATGTGGCCCCGAAGAATGGCTGAGACTCTGACTTAAGGGTGTATGTGCACAGTGAGAGAAAGTACCCATGCTACACAAGACTTACTGACTACTGCAGCACCAGTGCTCATGTGTGATTTTCACTCATCTCCTCTTCCCCTAGACGTGCCCTGTGCCACCTGAAAATATTCCCTGAAGGTTGTGCGGTCCTCAGGGACATAAGAGATGGACAAAATAAGAGACATTAGAGATGGACAAGATTTCTCTTACATAAGACATAACTATGACATGTCATGACTATGACATGACATGACATAACTATTGTTGGAAGTTAAAGGACTTTGCGCTGTCTCTTGTCTCAGACAGTGGAGGACAGATTAGTGGGTCAGAGGGCTAGAGGGTCAAGACATTGGTCACCCCTTCTCCACTGCTCTGACACTATCCCTTTGAAATGTAGATTGGTACTCTTAGGGATTAACTTCCTTCCTCTCTCTCTCCCCTACCTGTCCTTCTACCTTGCAACATGGCAAGCTCCTCTCCCTGCACCATGTGTGCAGAGAAGATGCAGAATCCAGCTGCATCCAGCTAGATAGATAGATTAGAGATCCTAACTCCTCACTTTCCTATCTAGAATGGAGTTCCTTAATAAATGCCTTTTATATTGATTTGAAACTATGAATTGGCTCCAAGTTACTTTACTCACAGCATACACGCATGCCTAAGCAAATTCCGCTGTGTTGTGCCTCTGTGCACTCTGCTATAATGAGAAAGGGGTTCTCTCACTACAGAGAATTTCCAACAACTATGACATAAGAGATGGACAAAATTCACTCCATGGCATGCAGATAAGTTCCACTGCACAAGTACATGTCACATAGTGCACATGAAGCTTTAGCCAGGATGCCAACCAATATTGTCCCCAAGGAGCATGGCTGGCCAGATCTTTTCCATTCCCCTGGGTTACCATGCACCCAGTTACAGAATATCCGTACAGGGCTATAGACTCCATGTGATCATTTCTAGAAGGTGTGAAACCACTGCCAGATTCACAGCTAATCCACTCTCACACGGAGGCACTGTTTTGGGGAAATATCCATGATTTCTGCAATGGCAGGAACTTGAAAATATATGTTGTAAAACTGGGTTTGCCATTGCATTCAAACTGCTGCCAATCTCAGCTCCCTGTACCTATATGACAACAGGTGTTTACAAATATGTGTGATTTTCTTGCTTGAGCTAAAAAATATCATGAGTGAAGCAGCCCATATTGTGAGGAGGGGTGACAATCTAAATCTAAATAAAAAGCTCTGAGGAAGGATTCTGAGGAAGGACTCTATTCCCAGCTATGACACCTCAGTAAAACTGCATGTGATTGCTTGCAAATTACTTGGCAGCAGAGGGAATTTGGGGTTCTCATCCAGGTGGGGGCGCTGTATTGTATTCCACATGGGATTATTCCACATTGGCAATTGTTTTCTTAAGAGCCCAAGGTCTCATAAGAAGCATCATTCTTAAGAAGCATCATTGTCTGTGGGACACAAAAATTTTCAAGTTGTGGTATACAAGAATAAAAATACAATAAAATATCATTGCACAGCAGTCCTGAACTGTTTAACTGGAGACAATAAGAAGGGGAGAAGCTGCATTTGCACATAACACAAAATTGGAGCTTGACAAACTGCACTTTCAAATTTGAAACCATGTATCGCATTGAAGATGTTCATTTGGGCAGCCCTGAACCCCTCCTCTGGGGGGTGACAGGGCACCCCAAAGTGGGTCTGGGACCATAGCAGGGATGGCCTCAATCATCCCAGACGTCCCCAAATTGATAGGAGTGATTGCTCTTTCTTTATGAATTTCTATAGATTTTTAAATAATATCTCATTGAAAATCATTGGATGTGGGCTAGTGGGTGAAAGGGTATATGCCATCAATTCCAATGAGATATTATTTAAAAATCTATAGAAATCATAAATAAAGAGCAATCACTCCTATCAATTTGGAGATGTCTAGAATGGATTGAGGCCATCCCTGCCATGGCCCCAGACCCACTTTGGGGTGCCCTGCCACCCCCACCCCAGAGAAGGGGTTCGGGGCTGCCCCAAATCTACATTATATCCTATGGGGAATTTTTTAATTCACCATTAATATTAGGAGCACCCAATTGCCTTGGGAATTGGTGGGTGGTGGGCACCCCTGGGTGCCCACCACCCACCCCAGTTTTTTTGCCCCTAAGTACTCCACATAGGAAATTATGGGCAATAATAACAAATATTTTTAAAATACATTAAAAAAAATATAGGAATGTCCAATTGCTTTGGGGTTTGGGTGGTAGTTGGCACCCATGAGTTTCAACCACCCAACCTACTTTTTGAGGTTCAAACCAGTTCGAACCAGTTCAAAAACGGTTCGAATTCAAACCAAACCAGGTAAACTGTTTTTGTGCACATTCCTATATCCTAGGCAGCCAGACTGGGATACAGCCTTGTTGCTGCTCACGTCACCAGACTGAGGGCAGAGCATCAGTGCATCATACAGGCGGCAGCCATTGGCCATGATTCCAAAGAGAGCATGTCAATAATGTTCAGCTCACTTCAGCCTTGCCAGCTGGCTTCCTTGAGCCGATGACAGTTTAACCCCTTCCTAACTGTATTCCCAGCTATGACACCTCAGTAAAACTACAGCATAATGTGTGATTGCTTGCAAATTACTTGGCAGTAGAGGGAATTTGGGGTTCTCATCCAGGTGGGGGCGCTGTATTGCAGGGGCGTATCTAGGGTGGGGTAGGCAGGGCACGTGCCCCGGGCACCACTTGAAGGGGGCGCCATTTTGTAAAATTAATATTTTTTTTTTAAAAAGGCTGCCGAAAACAAAATGGCAACCACGCATGCTCAGATGGCCTCTGTGAGGCCCTAGGCCATGCCAGGCCTTGCAGAAGTCATTTGAGCATGCACAGTGGCCATTTTGTTTCCAGTGACCATTTTTTTAAAAAAAGATTATTTTTAAACATGGCCACCGGACATGCTCAAATGGTCCCTGCGAGGCCCTAGAGGCCAGCAGGGGGAGGGCAGACCCCCCCACACAGCCTTTAGGAAGCCCCCCAAAAGGGCAACAGGTTAAAAAAAATTGGAAAAATTAATATAATATAAGATACTGTACACTTATTCAGATTGGCACTATGTACAGAGAATCAGGGCTTCTGAATAATGAGCTGAAGTTTATGAGCTAGGATTGTATTCATTTGCTCTTACTTTGTGATTTGCTCTTCTTGTGATAAGTGAGTTAAATGTGATGTCTTAATAATATGGTTATTAATGGTGAGTTTGTCTTTGAATCACTGTGAAATCCATAGTATTAAGGCCCACTGGGAGTTTCTTGCTCTCTTTCTCCCATTTTAACTGTCTTTCTGAAATACTAGAATATATTCCAAGCAGTGACACAGTTTACTCTGCATATCCTTTAATTATTTTCAGAATATCTGGGAAAAGTCAAATTCTCCATTGATTTTTAAAACTTATGTAATGGTGATGGTACAATACATAGTAGAGAATTAGACAGGCACTTCTGTTTAGTTTTCCAAGTACACCTCCACATAGTATTTGGGTATTTCATGAGCCCCAGCATACTGAAATTTGTAGTTCACCAGCATTTTTTGGTCTGGCTACGTCCACTGCTAAATAGTTTTTGAAATCTTAAAAGATTAACAAGCTTGACTTGTATTTTTCAGCTGATATTATGGTGAAGTTATCTGAAAGATGGGTGTCAGATGTTTGGACAAGGGGTGCAATTTCAGTGTTTGCCCTAGGCGCTATTTTCCCTAGATACGCCTCTGCTGTATTGTTCAAAACTGTGCATTTTGCTAAATGTGGATGACGTTGGGGTGGGGGCCCAGGGGAGGGCCACTGCCATTTTGTTCTCCATAGTTGCCAAAGAACTTGGTTTTCCCTCCCTCCACATCCTCTGCTCTCTGAACCTAGGGATCCATGGCCCTACACACCTCCAGCTTGAATAAAAGTAAGTCCTTTATACACCATATACCCCAACATGCCCTCCCCTCCCCATCCAAACCCCACATCATGCTCATCACCCTCCCCGCCACTGGACAGGAGAATCACATGTCCTCTGCTGCCCCATCCCATGCTCCAAAATGCTCGTCGCCCTCTCCACCACTGGCCAGCTGTGAGGGGGGGAGTTTTGCACTTGCATTTTGAAAGAAACATGCCAGTTTCACTTTTTTGACAGTAATATACTGGCAGCCCTTTCATTAACAAAGTAGGGACAGTATTTCCAATCTCTGACCCCACTGCTGCTGCAGGTGTGGGTGATGACACTGTGCTGGCATCTATATAATTAATTCTCTTAAATGTACCCATTGCTAATCCCATGCATGGCAGCTCTAGCAATAGTTTGGTGAGCTGCTGGATAGAGATGGGAACGGGGGGGGGATTTTGGCAGCCAGCCAGTGGGCCAGGAGTTAATGGTGGCGGCCGGCTGATGGCTGGCTAGCTGGGAAAACGACAGCACTGACAGGCAGAGAAGGCGGGGCGGCCGGCAGGAGGTTGGGCAGCCAGCGGGCAGGCGAAAAGCAGTTGGTTGGAAAGCGGAAAACCTGGTCAGTCAGGCAGCTGGGGGAGAGAAGAAGCCAGAAAGTGGCAGTGGGCTGAGAAGCAGCCAGCCGGCCAGAAAGTGGCAGAAAAAGGCAGCGTCAGGTGGGTGGGCCGGGAGCAGGCAGCAGGCCAGCCCGGCCGCCGGGAACTGCCAGGTGGGTGGGAGGAGGGAGCACCCAGCTTTCTGGCTGGCCTACCAGCCAGAAAACGTGGGCAGGTGGGGGGGAGAAGCAGGCCGTGAAGCAGAGATGGTAATGGGCTGGATGAGGGATAACAAACTGAGACTGAATCCAGATAAGTTGGAGGTACTCATTGTGAGGGGTCAAAACTCTAGAGATGAGTTTGATCTACCAGTTCTGAATGGTGTCACACTTACCCAGAAGGAACAGGTACGCAGTCTGGGGGTGCTTCTAGATCCGAGCCTCTCCCCGGTGTCCCATGTTGAGGCAGTGGCCAGAAGTGCCTTCTATCAGCTTCGGCTGATACACCAGCTGCATCTGTTTCTTGAGCTAAATGACCTCAGGACAGTGGTACACCTGCTGGTAACCTCCAGACTGGATTATTGCAATGCGCTCTGTGTGGGGCTGCCCTTTTGTGTAGTCCAGAAACTACAATTGGTACAGAATGCGGCAGCCAGGTTGGTCTTTGGATCATCTAGGAGAGACCATATTACTCCCATTTTGAAAGATCTACTCTGGTTGCTGATAAGTTTCTGGGCAAAATACAAGGTGCTGGTTATAACCTATAAAGCCCTAAATGGCTTGGGCCCTGAGTATTTAAGAGAATGTCTTCTTCGTTATGAACTCCACCGCTCATTGAGATCATCAGGAGAGGTCTGTCTGCAGTTGCCACCAGCTCATTTGGTGGCTAATCAGGGACGGGCCTTCTCCGCTGCTGCCCCAGAGCTTTGGAACGCGCTCCCTGCTGAAATAAGAGCCTCCCCATCTCTGACAACTTTTTAAAAGTCTTTAAAGATGCATCTATTCACCCAGGCTTTTAATGAAATACTGTCTTAATAGTCTTAACATTGTTTAAAAGGTTTGAACTCTTATAGTGTTTTAACTTTTGCTGTATCATTTATTTTATCTAGTGTTTTAATTTCTGTTGTAATGTACAGGTGAAACTCGGAAAATTAGAATATCGTGCAAAAGTCCATTAATTTCAGTAATGCAAATTAAAAGGTGAAACTGATATATGAGACAGACACATTACATGCAAAGCGAGATAAGTCAAGCCTTAATTTATTATAATTGTGATGATCATGGCATACAGCTCATGAAAACCCCAAATCCACAATCCCAGAAAATTAGAATATTATGCATGCCCTTGTGGAGACTGAATTGTGCATGCCACCCACTTGGGGCACCATGGGGTGGATGGTTGGACAGTAGTGCTGGCCACCCAAGTCTCACAGCCATGGGAACAAAGTTGTGGTGTTCCAGGGAGGGAGGGGGCTTCCATTCTTTGTGCCCTGCCTAGGGTATGGTTTCAGCCGGCTGCTTCTGAGGCTGCCACAGCCTCCTTCTTGCTTCATGCACATAAGGCACATGGGCAAGACAAGTTTTTGAAAGTTTTTAATAGTTCTGACAGTTTTTAAAAAGTCTTTAAAGACGCATCTGTTCACCCAGGCTTTTAACTGATAATTTTTTGATTGTTTTTAATGTTGTTTTAGAGCATTTTTTTTAAAAAAAATTAATTGTTGTGTTTTAAATTTTGTGTTTTTTTTTAAATAATGTTTTAGTGTTGTTTTTATCTGTTGTAAACCGCTCAGAGATGTAAGTTTTGGGCAGTATAAAAAAATATAAAATAAAAATAAATAAATAAATAAAAGTTTTTGGCCCCCTTGCAGCAAGCCCTACTTAGTTGTTGGAGGACTAACCCTTTTCTTTCAGTCTCCACACCTGGCTAGTACCTGGCTAGTACCTGGACCTCCCCTCCTTGGCAGGGGAGCCTCTGCAAGCCTGCCTCCCTCTTCTGTTTTTCCCCTAAGACTCTTATGGACATTGCTGGCACATCAATGTTTCTTCTTTGATACCTTCAGAGGTGCCATGGGCACACAGCCCCCCCCCACTTTGTTTCAGTGTCTCCCCCCCCCCCCGCCGCCGCTTTCCAGAATGGTGAGGAACTCCCATTTCCATTTGACTGCTGGCAATGGATGTGGGGGCTGAATGATAAAAATGGTCAACAATTTTAAGAACGAAGAACAAAGTTGTATTCAAATGAATAGACAGACAACATCCTCTTTGTTAACTTCTGAGAGATGGGGGAACAATTTCTTGGAATTTTTAAAACTCGTGGGTGTGGGCATGGGCATCGCTCTAGAAGCTATGTGTGGGCATGAAAGCTTGTGGTTTGGGGGCTGCAAACTTGGGGGGAGGGCTAGAACTATTGTTTAGTGCCTTCTAAACAAAGGGTAATGCAAGGTAGGGTGAAGCCATGCCCACTACCTGGCAATCACCTGTTCTGGGGCACACACTCAGAGGCCAACTGACAAGCCTACATGGTGGGGGAGGATTGGGTGGGGGTTTCCTCAGATTCCTCTCCACCCTGTTCTTGGGGAGCAGTGACTTGTGTGCCCTTCTCCTCCTGTCTCCCCAGTCTTTCCCTTTGCCTCAGAGCAGCCCAAGCATGATTGTGGGTGCACAGCAGCCTTCTTCTTGCGTGGGGAGGGGCAGGTGAGGGCAGCACATTTCCAGATATGTGCATGGGGCCCCTTGGGCCATGGGCTCCATGTTCACAGGGGTGCTTGCCTGCTGCCCTGACACTCCTGCTGGGCTGACACCTGATGGCCCTGCATGTGGACCCAGAGGGGGAGGCCTTAAGGGTGTATCAGGTGTGGATGGCAAGTGCCCAGCTGCAGAACCCTGAAGGTTCCTTGCAGTGGGCTGGGGGATGTGTGGGCCCATGTGTGTTCCTGTGGGGGTGCTGTACTCTTTGAGAGGCTGGAGTGGCCCGGGAGTGGCCCGCAGATGTGGGCAGGTAGGGCCCTGGCATCAGTACCTGGGGTTGGTAGAGTGGCTGATGAGGGAACATGGGAAGCTGCTGTATACTGAGTCAGACCATTGGGTCACTGAGTCATATCTAGCTCAGTATTGTCTTCACAGACTGGTAAAGGCTTCGCCAAGGTTGCAGGCAGGAATCTCTCTCAGCCCTATCTTGGAGAAGACAGGGAGGGAACTTGAAAACTTCTGCTCTTCTCAGAGCAGCTCCATCCCCTAAGGGGAATATCTTACAGTGCTCACACATGTAGTTTCCCATTCATATGCAACCAGGGCAGACCCTGCTTAGCTAGGGGGACAAGTAATGCATGCTACCACAAGACCAGCTCTCCTCTCCTAAGAGGGGTGAAGGGTGGTGAGTGGTTGGCGAGCCATTCTATAGAATTTGCCATGCTTTTAAGGCAGCTGGTGTAGTGCACTAACTGCCTCTCAGCTACCTCGTCAGACCTCTCCAAGGCACCCACCAGTTCCCTTACAGTGTCTTCGTAGGCATGCACCGTCTGAGCTGTGGCCTCCTCAAAGACTTGCCTGTCTTCCTCATGTCTTTCCTCCTCTCTTTCCCCATGGTCCATTTCATGCAGCATATCACAGGTGGCCTATGAGATCTCAGCGTGCTGCATGATCAGGTCCTTGGCAATCTGGAGACAATCAATACACCTCCTGTTGTGCAGCTGAGCTACACACTCACCATTGGTCATTGGCCTTCACGGGGCGAGATCTGGCTGATCCATGGGTGCAGCCGCATGGCTGTCATCACTGCTTCTTCAGGTACAGGTTGTGGCTGGCCACGATCCTCTCCTTCTCTGGTGATGCTGCAGAGAGGGGTCATGAAGAGGGAGAACAGATTTAGTTGAAATAAATCCTGTGGCATTAGCTTCCTAGGTGCACTGTCAGGTCAGGGAGTTCTCACCTTCCCCTCATGGGGTGTGCCCCATCACCACGACAACCCCCAGGACAGCATGAGCACAGGCTTGTGCTATCAGGAGAGGTGGGAGCTTGTACCACCCCCACCCACCCACCCCCGCCAACAGTGACAACAGTGGGTGCAGGTCAGGTATCTGGGTCTCATCATCATCATCATCATCAGAGTCGATAGAATAGATGCCAGACTGCAGTGGATGTCCAGTAGGATCCACAAACTGGACCAGTATGGGTTCTCCATGGACCCTGGCTTCTCTTGAGGTTTCCCAGGGCTTTGGCACACCTGCTTGCTGTTGGGCAGCAGCAGGTGCTCATGAGGGGCAAGGGAAGATGGAGCTTGTGGACACCTCAACTGCCCTGGAGATTGTGGACTGGCAGGTTGTTGTTGGCTGTAGTTGTTGGCTGTAGACCACCAGGCCAGGCAGAGGAGGATGCAGTTTTGAAAGATGTGACGGTGGACCCAGGTGCAGCTAGGGACCTCCATGGCAAGAGGAGGAAAAGTGGTCATTGTCGCACAGGCCATGATGGATACATCATCTGCTCAAACTGAGGCAGGGGCAGTGGAGTCAGTGGCTGGTGGTGCTGGGGTGGTAGTCATGGTGGCTGATTATTGAGCGGGCCTGCTTACCCCCTGCATGGCTTAAAAGGTGGACATCTGGCTAGCCCTCGGCTTCCTCTCTGATTCCAACAGGAGAAATGCCAGCATGTCGTAGTGGGCCATTGTCCAGAGAGTTTGTTGTGTGTGGTCACCTCTTTGAATTTTTTCTTTAGGTGCTGTAGCCTCTCCTTGGACTGGTTGGCAGTGCACTGGTACCCTCAGAGAGCCATCTTGCTGAAGTTCCAGCCGTAGGTGGCCTCATTGCAGAACTGGTTCTGCAGCTGAGCCTGCATCCCTCTAACTGGGATTCCCAGATGTTGTTGACCAAACTCTCATAATCCCCAAGCAAAAGCTCTTGCAGCTGGGGATGCTGGGAATTGTAGTCAACAACATCTGGGAATACCTGTTAGAAGGAACACTGCCTGCATCCCCTGGCTAGTCCACAGTTCCACAAAGACCCTGGTCACTGTCCAAGCTTCTCTTGGACTTTTCTGGAGGGATCCCCAGCATGACTGCTCCTCATGGCACTGGCAGTGCCAGACCCATCCCTGGATGGGTCTGGGCTGCCCTCTCTTTTATAGAGGTTCCGAAACTGGCATGAAATGGTGGTTATGGTGGTGTCCATGTTCAGACATCTTGGCAGTGAACCTTACTGCAAACTCAATGTTCACATTGGAGTTTGGCAAGGCAAACCATAGGTTGCTTTTGGCTCCAATCTGCAGTGGCACAAATTTGGATGTGATGGGGTTCCAATCTCTGCCCCTTTTAATTCCAGTTTTGTGTTATGTCTGAATTCAGCCAATGTCAGGCGCGTAACAATGATAGGGCAAGGGGAGACAGTTGTCTGGGGGCCCCACTGCCTGGAGGGGTACCCCAGGGGCACCTCACGTGACTCCCCATTGCCCCCTGCCCAGCCCCATAGCCTCTCAGCCACTTGCCCTGTTCGCCGTCTCTCCAGCTTGTTCTCCTGGCCGGCAATCCAGCAGCAGACAAGCTGCAAATTGCTCCTTTTCTCCCCGCCTCTCAGCTGATCGGCGGGTGGGCGGGGGCTTCCACGGAGGCCTCGTGTAGGCCTCTGTGGAGCCTGAACTCCAGTAGGGCCCAAGCCAGCCAGGAAGGAGGAGGCAGCCAGAGAGGCCTCCACTGTTCTCTGCAGCAGAAGACCCCTTGCTGCCAGGTAGAGTGTGAACTCCTTTTTGTGGTTACCTTCCCCACCCACCCCCACCCGGATATATAGGGATCTGCTTGCCATAGGGCTTTGATATGGGGGGGAGGGACTGAGAAGTCTCTGAATATTTATTTTTAAACAGCTTGGAAAATTTGCTGGCTTAAAAAAAACTATCCAAAAAGTCCTATAAGTGGCTTGTTTCATGGCAGAAAATTACAAAAACTTCTGGAAGAAACAGTATTATATTTATTTTATTCATTCATTCATTCATTTATAAATGCACTTATGTTCCAAGTTGTTTTGCAACCCAGAAGGTCTGAGTGAGAACTGTGAAGCATGTCTTCTGCTTTTATTTTATTTTATTTTATTTTTCTTGTGTGTGAACTGCTCCCCAATAACTTGCAGGGACTTCAGGGTAAATCTGGCCAACATGTGAATGCAGCACCTCTATTCTAGAGGAGATGTGTGTTAAAGGGCTTTAAAAGCCTCCCGTGAAAAATCTCCTGGAATCAAACTTGACTGAATTTGTTCAGAATTCTGAGAAAACAAACATAGGCTCACCCTGCATGGTTGAAAGTCTCCTTGGCTAATCTGCAGCGAGGGGCCCATTTTAATCATTCATCTTTCTAGTGTGTTCTAGGCATTAAAAGTAAAACAAATGTATAGTACTCAATGTATATCACTATATATTGTGACGTGTGCGTGTGTGTATTCAGTGAAATGTATTTCCAGGCAGCATACTTATTTTGGAATATCAGACTTAAATCCTTGGGGGCCTGGGGTGTGCGGAGGCCCTGGACTTTGAGTGGGGGGGGCCCATTTTAAAATCTTGTCTCTGGGCCCACTCCAACCTTGCTACGCCCCTGGCCAATGTGTCCTACTCCATAGGAAATGATGACTATTACCGTCACCTTCAGCCCTCTTTAAACCATTTGGCCCAGTTATGGCTTAGAGAGAAAATAGCGGTTCAGGCTGGTGGATTTTCACAACTCCTTAGCCTAGAAGTCAATTAGGGATTAAAAACATGGCATCACACCATGGCATTATAATTTCCTTCAGACGATCGGATGTACATCATATCAGCACTGAATAGCTATTTGCATTTTCTTCCTTTTGAGGAAGTGGATGTGCCAAATGCATTAAAATCTTTTTATTTGTCATGTTTGCATGACTACAACATGACAGTATGGAAGCAGGTGACTTCTTCAAGTAAGCAGGAACATCACAGCTTTCCGGCATACTGTATTTTGTCCTTTGTCTCTCACATCTGCCAGGGCAGTCGAGAGGATTCAGAAGCAGCATTATAATGTTCTGGAAGGCGACCAAATGACTTCTTTAAAAATAACCTCTCCTCAGCCCTCCGACAAGCCGTCGTTTTGAGTCCCCTGCTTCTTTTCTGCCTACTCTGCCATTTCAACTGCAAACTTTCTACATAAAATGTAAAGGTTCCCGAGACCATGTTAATTTTTCAAATAGCAATCCAATTACTGAGCAAATTGGCACAGGTGCCTAGTTACATAGTTACTTGGCACTGCCTCCACAACCTCCTGGCAGTGATGAATGTGCTCCCCTCAGCCCTCCTCCTCTGTCTGCTCTTGCCTCAGAGCCAACACCAGTGACCACAGAAGGAGAGTGCCTGGCAGCTGCAAGACCTGGGTGCCAAGAGGCAGATTGTATTCAGTGGCAGCAGGATCTGGGGCTGGGACTGGCTTCCTGGCTAGCCTTTTGTCAAGGCCTTTTTCTCTAGCCCTTGTGCTGGCTCTGACAGCCTGTACAAATGCCTGAGCGGAGCCAGTACGGAAGCTGGGAATGCACTGTCCAAAACAAGAGGAATTTTATTATATCAACTTTTATTGGATGCATAGCTTCCCCTATCTCATGGGCCTCAGAGCAGTAAGTAATGGCAATTCAGCCAGAGACCAAGGTAGCACAGTCCTCTAAGGGTTCACAACCTAAGGCTGGAGACAGAAAATTTTGAGAGAACTGCAAGTAGTTTCAGAAAAACATCACTTCCCATAATAGGAACATAGGAAGCTGCCATATACTGAGTCAGACCATAGGTCCATCCAGCTCAGTATTGTCCACACAGACTGGCAGTGGCTTGTCCGAGGTTGCAGACAGGAATCTCTCTCAGCCCTATCTTGGAGATGCCTGGGAGATAACTTGGAACCTTCTGCTCTTCCCAGAGCGGCTCCATCCACTAAGAGGAATATCTTACAGTGCTCACTACCAAGTCTTCCATTCATATGCAACCAGAGTGGACACTGCTTAGCTAAGGGGACAAGTCATGCTTGCTACCATAAGACCAGCTCTCCTCTAGATGCACACACACTCCTTTCTTTTCACTCACTGTTCCCTCTGGTCAAACAGGCTTTGCAAGTTTTTGAAACCAAACAAAAACCTGATGAACATGTTTGACCAAAGGTAGAAGTGGGATCCATGTGCACATTCTGAGAAGCAATCCTTCTTTCAAGGTACTTTCAGCTCTGAAAAAGTATCTGTCTGCAATCTATTCATCACTCTCTTTTTTCACACTCCTGTGACTACAGGAAAATGGGACTGTCTGCAAATTAAATACTGATCAGACTTTTCAAGCTGAAAATATGTCAAACATAGAAAAGAGCAGGCAGGTATGAGCAATAAAGGAAATCCCCTTCCTTCAGATTTGAGTTTTGAATAGCTCATGTGCCCCTACAACAATTTTGGCCAACCTTTTTGGTAAGTGTATTTTTATCTCTGTAATAGTTTGCCATAATATTCTATTGACTCTAACATTGGCTCTGTTTAATGTTATTGATTTGTTTCCAGTTATAAAACCTGTAATAATGAATTTCTTAACTGTGAGAAAGATTGTTTGGACTTGGAAATGGAAGAACTATCAATTACCATCGAAATTTCGGAGATGGACAAACTGTTTGACACAGTACACTATAGAAAGGGAGAAACTCAGTGTTTTGTATTGTTGGAAAAACTGGTGCTTTTAAAAAATTATTGGAACATTCACTGTCCACATATAAAGTCAGAAGGGAATTTGTTCTTAATAAAAATTAAATTTTTAAAAGGAAATGTTTCGGCCCAAATTTAACATCATTTACTGAAATCAATGAAGCATAATGTTAAGGAATGTGAAGGAACAATTGACAGCAATAGCTTTTTCCACCTTTAGACTTTTGTGCTCTGCGCAATCAAAATATGTTACTATAATGTTAAAGTTAATTTTTAAGTCACTATAATTTGTCAGTGTACAGCCTTGGATATGCCTTCTACAAAAACAGGGCTATCTTCTTCTTCTTCTTTAATTAGGAGTCGAGCAGGTCAGACCTTTTTGGAACCGCACCCTGGCATACCAAGAAGCTACTGAAGAGAATCCTTGTCATCTGACCAGCAATTCCCAGCTATGGATGACAATCTTGAAAACATCTGACTGGACTCTGAACTGCACATGCTAGAATATTAATGCACAAGTCACTTGCTTGGACTTTACCTGCAAACCCAGTTATTTGTTACCAGTGGAATTTTGCATGACGTTTTTGAAAGATACTAAGGTTCATTACACTGAATTTCCGGTCTTTGTGATTTAAACAGTAAAGTACACAACTATATTCTCATCACACAAGGCACATTGGTGTCAGTCCTATACTAGCCTTTCATGTGGTTCATCAAAACATCAAAATTACGTTTTGGACTAAGATCAGTTTTCTTTACCCAATCCCCACCCGCAAACCTACATTCTACACCACACTTAGCTGAAAAACATGACTGTTGGGCATCCAAGGTGTTTCTGGGACCCAGTGTCCCTGATTTCATTAAGTAACTGGTCATCCTTACCTAAGAATCTTCTTGTGTTAGTTAGTTAGTTAGTTAGTTATTGTTAAATTTATATACCGGACTGCTCAGTCAGGGAGGCCGCTGCTATGTGGGTGCCACCGCCAGGTTGCAGAGGTAGGCAGCCCGAACATGGGCTGCCTATGCCCTCCCTACACCACTGATTTGGGCTATTATATTAGAAATCAGAGTAGTATATGAAGATGACATGCTTCATATTATAGTGATAAAGAATCTCTTGGGTAATAGCAGTAATGAAGGCATCTGCAACCTGAATATTGTGCCCCCCTACCAGTGTTTCCTCTAATAGGGATTCCCAGATGCTGTTGACTACAACTCCCAGAATCCTCAAGCCAAAGCCATTGTAGCTGGGGATTCTGGGAGTTGTAGTCAACAATATCTACCCAAACTCATGCACTCATGATCTCATACACACTGCTACCCCAAGGTAGCCTGTATAGTTAAAATAATTTTAAATGTTTATTTGTTGGTGGTGACGCTGCTGCTTTTGTGTGCTGCATTTTTACTGTTTTATTAGCTGTTTGTTCTTAATTTTGATATATAGATTGTATTGTTCTTTATATGTTGGGATTATTTTTAATAATCCCAATAATCACCATGGGATGGTTTTTAATGAAAGGTGGTACAGTATTAAATAAATAAATCTGCAATACATGTGTGGTAAAATGTTCATTTCTTTAAGTTCAGTGATGCACTTTTTCTAACATTGCCACAATGGTGTATGAAGCAGGGGTGTATTCTGTGATCTCTCCTAGTGCTCAAGGTTCTTAAAACCAATTGCAACATCAAACATGGTTTGGGTAAATAGCATTCTATTTCAATGAGTGCCTCTCTCTCCCTCCAAATCCTCCTAACCATTAAACTATTCAGCACAGTCCCTGCATATGTCACTTAACTACAATAAAATAACATTGATGGCAACCAATAGTGGAGCTCTCCTGCCTGTAGTGCCTTAGTTTATACAGTTTTGAATATTTATTCAAGGCAAGACTGTCAGTTATATAAAGTAAGGTGAAATCTGGCAGGAGTGCTTAGCTCTGTCTTTCTGTCTCTTTGGGCTGGGTCCCTTCACATGTTTGCTTTTCATTTACTGGTTCACACATCCGAAATCCAACAATTTAATTCTAAAGAAAAAGGAGAAGCAAGCACGTGAGCCAGGTAGAAATACTTTGGAAGACCTGAAGATGGTCTTGATCTGCCATTTTGCTGCAGCAATGCTGGGATATCCACCATTCTTCTACCAAAAGTAATTGCACAGGTTTTTTCTATGCAGCATCTGAACCAACCATACTGTGAGAAATGCAGTTTCATTACTCTCCGTAAGGGTCCAGTCGAATTCTGGGATTGTTAGTACAACCATACATGCAGGGAAAATTCCAGGAGATTTGTCACACACACACACACACACACACACACACACTTGCAGACAGTGCATCTTCCAATATTTTCTGCAGGGACATCATGTGAAAAATGAGGGGGGCAGTTGCCAAAGCAAAGTTGTCCCTTTTACTGGCTTCCTTGCTAGATGAAAGTAGTGTCAGCCACCAGCACTCCACTTCTCCACCATGACCTCCTCAACCTGTGACTTTTTCCCTCCCAGCTGGCAATGGGGTGGGAGGTGGAGCAGCAGAGGTTGGAGGAAGCCTTGCAGTGTGGCAGCCTGCTCAATTCCTAGCTCACAGACAGTGCTGGCACTGCTGGAAACTGTATACAAGGGCTGTATGCAACAAGTTGGAACCCAGGACCCAGCAACAATGCAGGGATAGGAAATCGATCTTAAATGCCAGAGATTGCTGTTGCAATATGTGACACAATAAAAGGGTGCCTCTGGGCATGTGCTAAGTGCATTTCTGGCACACAGAACAGCCAGAGCCAGCTTTTGCAGCTAGAGTCCTTTTGCAGGACTTTCAGTTGAAAAGGCGTGAGTTCCATGCAGGCTTGAACCCAAGCACCTCCCTTTTTAAACCAGGCATGGCTGCAATTGTGTAGACAAGCACAAATTCCAGGAGCGTCAGTCTGGACTCTCTTGCAACTCACTTCAGCTGCTTGTTTACAGATTCAGCTGCTAAATCTGTAAACAAATCTGAGGTTGGAGTTAATTTAGAGGTAATAAGGAACTGCCTTATACCAACTCAGACCATGGAACTCAGTACTAACCAATCAGGCTCTAAAGCAGAGGTGTTTGTTCACCCTGCCGTTTGAGGTCATTCAACTAGAGAAGGCAGGAATTGAACACATTGAACCTCCTGGTGCAAATCACATGTTTCTCCTCATAGCTGTGGCTCTGCAGTACTGGACTGTAGAACAGACTCTCAATAGACCACTGAAATTAATGTAAGTTCAATGGACTATAATAGTGCATCCTGAGTAAGACACATGAAAGTGTGTTTGTGCTGATTATATCGCTCCAGGAGGCTACCCCTTTCTGTGGGGAGGAAGCCCGAAAGTGCTTACCTACCCGCAGAGAATCACTGCCTCCTCCCTGGGTGGCCGGATCGGCCGCCCACACAATTACCAGCTCCATCACAGAACCAGTTTGGGGCAGTGGGGATCGGAGGCCGCCCAGCTCCCAGAAGTCCCAGAATGCCCCATGTGAGTACATGGGACATTTTGGGGAGCCCCTCAACGCCAGGCGGCTTGTTGTAGCCTCCTGGTTGGGGATCTCCTCATGTGTCACCATGGCACACAGCCGCACCATGGCAACTCACGATCAGAGAAACAAGGTTAGCAGATTTAGGGGAGGGGGAATTGGACAGGCTAGCAGCCAGGAGCCGTGCGGCTCCCAGTGCTGCACACGACCATGAAAAACCAGGCTAGTCAACCTTAGCCCAGTTTTCCACAGTCGTGAGAATAGCCTCATTGTGATTTGCAAACCAGCTTCAAACCATGGTTTCAGATACTGATCTGTTGGCCCCAAATAACCATGCGTTGTGGGAAGACTTGGGGCACATTGGACATAGCATGAAACCTTGGGTAAATGAACCTGTGGTTAATCTGTGAAGCCAGGAATCATCCCATAGTTGAATGTTCAACTGTGGTTTGACAAACTCCAGATACTGAGCAGAGGGAACTCTCCCCCTTCCTGGTCCACTGAAGCTGCATCCCAGCAAGCTCTGTACCATGCATGCCACCAGACCAGGGACAAGGTGTCAGGACATCAATAAAGTGGCAACCATTGACTACAATTATAGGGGGCCCCACTGATGTGGGGCCTCCATATCATCCTGTCTCTACTCAACCCTTCCAGACTTCCAAGGAGTTGGTCCACTTCATGTGTCCATGTGGGTTTGAGTGCAGTGTTGGGAAAGACTGGGGCTGGATCCTACATCCATAGCCAAACTTGGTTGCCAGGGCGGGACCAGGGTTCTGGCATATGTAAACTGGCCACCACGGGGTATCCTGGGGCAGGACACCCACAGATTTGAGTGAACCCTGGCAAGCCAGGTGGCTGTGCAGGGCAAAAAAACCCAAACCCATGTATATGTGTTGCATGGAGACAAGACTGTCACAGGGAATGTTTGGACTAGGCATGTGCCCGAAACGTTTCGGAGGCCATTGTAAAGGCCTCCGAAACGTTTCGGGCTAGGGGCCGCTTCGGCGTTTCGGCGCCGGCAGGAGTAGAGCTTTAAGGGCGGGGAGGGTGTATTCACCCCTCCCGCCGCATTTCCCCCGCCGGCGTGCTGTTGGTTTTAAGCCCCTCGGGGCGGCAGCGTTCCTCCCTGCCACCCCGTTTCTGCCCTCGGCTGGAAGTGGCTGGAATGCGCGCCGCACGCCCCTCTGCCATGTGCGCGCACATGCACGCCGTGCGCACGCGCCACTTCCGGCCGAGGGCAGAAACGGGGCGGCAGGGAGGAACGCTGCCGCCCCGAGGGGCTTAAAACCGACAGCACGCCGGCGGGGGAAATGCGGCGGGAGGGGTGAATACACCCTCCCCGCCCTTAAAGCTCTACTCCCACCAGCACCGAAGATTGCCGTGCACATCCCTAGTTTGGACTCCAGGTTTGTGACAATTGCCAGGACCAGGAAAGGTCTTGCTAGGATACCCTTCCCCAGGGTTTGCATGAATCTAGCAACCAGGCTGGGTGGCACCAGCCCTCCAGCCCACATGTGTGTCTCCATGGCCAGACACTCATGAGAGAGCAGTCCTTGGAAGAAGGGAACGTATATCTATTGCATGTTTTATTGTCACTCAGGGCTTTCAAGCACATCCCTTTTGTCCCATTGGACGGTTCCACTCATGAGGTATGGCCAAGACTACATGCTTGCACCCCAGGGGAAGGGGCTGGGCACTCCTTCCCCACAAACTGGTACAATAAAATAAAATAAAACAAAAACAAAAACACTGAAAGAAACTAGGAGCTTAAAAAAAAAACACCTCAAACTTTGGGTTATCCCATTCATGAAAGCTTTTCCTTTGCTGGTACACACAATACTGCACCAGTGTGGTGTACCTCAAAGCTGCGGGGGGGGGGGCAAGGTTGGGCATGTGGACACACACACACACACACACACATATATATAGTGTGTGTGTGTGTGTGTGTGTGTGTGTACGCGCACAGAATTGAAGGCAGCCCTATATACAGCTGGAGGGAGAAGTTATATAATATAGTCTGTGCAAAGTTGAAGACAACTCTCTATACAGTTGGAGGGAGAAGTAAAACCCATGTGAACCTTAAAAATACAGACACTGTCCAGGCATCCAGGGAAATCAATGCCCTGCTGCCCAACCAGATAGTACACACAACACCTTTGAAATAATGCCTTGCTAAGCAGCTACGCTAGCTCAGGTGTGTTATTAATTAAAGGGTTCCTTGTGCATGTGCCCCCTCCCCTTCCCCAGATGGAAGCTGTCAAAATGTTGCATATGGCAATTCCAAGTACAAGTCCCACATTGCCTGGCATACACTGCAATTTGCTTAAGACTTCCAATCCAATGGGCAGAGACAGACACCAGATTTGTGGGGCTACATGTTGACTCTTTCTTTATATGACTAGACTGCAGCAAGTTGCCATGGCTGGGGTTTCTGCAAGTTAATGCACAAGGTCAGCATATTGGTATTTCTGTTAAGTGCCTTTGTATCGCTCCTCCAATAGCCTGGCATGTGTGTCCTTTGCGGGGGGAAACAACCTAGTTTGTTTATCTATTTATAATATTTTTATACCACCTGATATGTACATCTCTAGGCAGTGTACAAAGTTTAAAGCAATATAAAAAGTCACTGATTGAAATCCACAAACCACAATAAAAACAATCACATAAAATAGTTATTAAAACAAATTATTATAATTAATTCTAATTAAAAGCCTGCAAGAACAGGTGAGTCTTGAGGGTCTTCCTGAAAACAAACAGAGAAGGAGATGCTCTTATTTCAGCAGGGGGCATATTCCAAAGCCCTAGGGCAGCCACAGAGAAAGTCTGGTCCTGAGACGCCATCAAACGAGCTGGTGGCATCTGTAACTGAACCTCTCCAGAAGATCGTAACAGGCAGCAGGGTTCATGACAAAGAAGGTGCTCTGTTAAAAACCCTGGACCCAAGCCATTAAGGGCTTTATAGGTAATAACCAACACTTTGTATTTTACCCAGAAACATATTGGCAGCCAGTGCCATTCTTTTAAGATCAGTGTTATGTGGTCCCTTCATAGAATACATTTCAGTAGTCAAGCCTGGAGGTTACCAGCATATGTACCATTGTTATAAGATCATTTACCTCCAGAAATGAATGTTGCTGACATATTAGCCAAAGCTGATAAAAAGCGCTCCTGGCCACTGCCTCAACCTGAGAAACCAAGGAGAGCTTTGGGTCCAGGAGCACTCCCAAGCTACGTACAGGGGCGTAACTATAATAGGGCAAGGGGAGACAGTTGTCTGGGGGCCCACTGCCTTGGAGGGGCCCCCAGAGGCAAGTCACCCCCAACCGCACACCCGCCCGGGCTTCCTTCAGTTGTATTCATCCTCCAAACTGATGTGAGTGTTAAGACCTGGAGCTACCAGAACAGCATGTCTTTCTCTAGTACCATTCTAGGTGGCCAGATTTGGCTATTAAAAAGCCAAATTCTGGCTTACGGCCCATTTGACCCACAAGTATACCCCTTAGGTTCTGGCAACTCTGGACCATTAAATGACTTGCATCATCCACAAATTACAAAACTGTTACCACTATTCAGCCTCATTTAAGATTTCTTTACTTCATGAGCTGAGCTTCAGTGAGGGGGGGCCCATTTTAAAAACTTGTCTCTGGGCCCACTCCAACCTTGCTATGCCCCTGGCTACGTACCTGATCTTTCGGGTGGGAGTGTAACCGCATCCAGAACAGGTAGATCTAAACCATCTCTTGGGTCCAAGTGACACCATCTGGAATCTACCAGAGTGGTAGCAATAGCAATAGCAATAGCACTTAAATTTATATACCGCTCTATAGCCGGAGCTCTCTAAGCGGTTTACAATGATTTAGCATATTGCCCCCAACATTCTGGGTACTCATTTTACCGACCTCGGAAGGATGGAAGGCTGAGTCAACCTTGAGCCCCTGGTCAGGATCGAACTTGTAACCTTCTGGTTACAGGGCGGCAGTTTTACCACTGCGCCACCAGGGGCTCCTGGTAGGAACGGAACCACTGTAAAACAGTGACATCCAATCTCACTTCCCTCAGGCAGTCCAGAAGGATACCATGGTCGATGGTATCGAAAGGTGCAGAGAGATCCAAAAGGATCAGCAGAGTTACACTCCCTCTGTTGATACCCAAATGGAGATTATCCATTAGGCTGACCAGGGCAGTCTCAACTAGGCTTGTGCATTTCGATTCCGGTACAAAACATTTTGTGCCCGAAAATGGCAATTTAGGAGGTTTTGTAACCAAAACAAAATCAATAATTAAAAAAACAGAGATTTTTGTTTCCAAATCGAAATGACTGTGTTTGGGACAGAATGCTTTGTTCTTCGGAAAAGCATTGCAATTGAAATTGACTTTTCTGACTCTCTCCACTCAAGCTAAGGCACAGAGTGATTAGCAGAAGATAAGATACGCAAAAAGCTGTTGAGCATGAATGGTTAAGTATGTGCAGTGTGATTGAAATGCAAACTGACCTTGCAAAGGGATTTGGAAGACAGCATTTTGAGACAGAAATACCCAAATATCTTTGGGAGCTAAATGCAATTTCAAAGCTCTTGCTAAAAGCCATGGTATAAATTGTGTGGAGAAGCTTCTCGAGAAGCTGGTTAGGAAAGTTCTGAAATTACACAGGTTTTTCTTGCCAAAGGTTTAGAAAGAATCTCTTGACTTGTTCAGGGGTCTTTTGGAGAGCTATTTTGTTTTTCTTCTGATTTTTATGAGTTATAGTGGTGTCTAAGTTTTGTTGCCCAAGTTAAGCAGTCTAATGTAATTTAGGCCACAATGTAATTTGGTGGGACATGATGTCTAAGCCAGTGGTTCACAACTTTTGCCATTACAGGGACAGGTCATCCACATGGGACTACAGGAGACAAAAGGAGGGGGTGGGGAATACCCTGTCAATCTATTGACAGCCCCAGGAATCTTAGTTGCTTCTTTCTTTCTTGTAACCATGAACCATGGTTTTGCACTTTCTTAAATGCAGTGATGATAAATCTCAACAATTCTGAACAGTAGGCTGATTTGTTTGGGCTACGGCTCACTCCACTTCAGTTAAATGAACATTTGAAGCTGTTCCATAGTACCAAGGCCGTTCATTGGTCTATCTTGCTTTCTCAAATGACCTGTGGTCACTGTTCCATGGGGAGCGAGTGTTTTTATTGAAAGATTGCTTGAATCCACAAATGGGTTGTGCTGCTGTGCTAGCGCCACAGGGACAGGCTCCAACCAGCTGCAAAATTCTCAAATAACTGTGCCAAAAAATTAAGTGTTTTTGTTGTTCATCATTCTCTTCACTCTTTCAACTTGTTTATGTGGGGCTTCAGGGGCAAAACAGTGGGTTGGGTGGCAGTGCCCCAAGGGTGGTGCACCCAGATTCCAAATAGGGCAAAGGGCTGATTTCTTAGGAATTTTTGAGGTTTACGCATCTTTAAGATTTTTTCCCCATAGGGAATAATGGAAGTTTCAGCAGCCCCATAACTCTACCTGGGGGGTACTGGGATGGCCCGAAGCAAGTGGTGGTGTAGTGCACAGAGGGTGCCAACCACCCCACCCCACCCGGTTTGCTAACTCATTGGAGTACTGGACTTTGTTGTTTCTGAGGTGTTGAGTTTAGATTCTCTGGTAGCAAATGAGATTTTTAATGAAAAACCATGAATCCACTCTCATATGCTACTAGAGAATCTACTTTCAGAACACCTCTAGAACAACAAAACCCTGTACTTCATGGGTTGGCAACCCATGTGGGTGGGTGGCACCCTATGTGCACTACACCACCACTTGCTCTGAGCCACCTCAAGTGGAGTTATGGGACTGCAGAAACCTCCATTATACCCTACAAAGAAAATCTGAAAGACACATAACTTGATTAATTCTTTAAAAACCAGCCCTTTGCCAAATTCCTCTGAAAAAATTGTGGTAGCTTCCTTGTACCAACTGGGCACTACCACCAACCACACTCTGGGCCACCCCTCCCCCCCCTCGCATGAAGCTGTACTTTTCCTGAAACCACCATCATACCCTATGGGGAAAATTTGAAAGATGCGCAAATTAAAAAATTCACCAAAAATCAGCAGTTTGCCCAATTCCTTTGAAATTTTTGTGGTAGCTTCCACTCATTGGGCACTATAATCCCCACCCACTCTTTTGACCATGTGGCCCATTTTTATTCTGAATTAATTCAGATTCGGATTTGGATTAATTCAGATACAAAACAAAACTGGGGTGATTTGGAAGGCTTAATTTCATACAAAATACAAAATGGGGTTGATTCGGATTTGGTACAAATCAAAACAGAAAAAATACAAAACACGCAACCCTAGTCTCAACCCCATAACCCACACAAAAACCAGTTTGAAATGGGTCTAGATAATCTGCATCATCCAAAACCGCCTGGAGCTGAGAGGCCACCACTCTTGTCCAACCATGAAAGTTTAGAAACAGGTCTGTAATTAGCTTACTCAGAGGGATCCAATGCAGGTTTCTTCAAATAAGGTTTAATATTCATTCTTTCATTCATTCATTCATTCATTCGATTTCTATACCGCCCTTCCAAAAATGGCTCAGGAATATTAATATTAGCCTTCTTACGTCAAAGAGACATCCTGCCCTCCCTTAGAGAAGCAATTTATAATATTTACCAGACCCTCTCTGATAATATGATTATATACCACAGCCACCCCACCTCCCCACCCACATCCTCTCACCTGCTCCACCATGAAGTAACCCTCCAGGAGAAGCTGGGACCAAACCAGACCACTAGCCTCTCCCAACCAAGTTTCCATGATACATACCAGGTCAGCTCCTTCATCCATAGTTGTTCAATTTCTGCTGTTGCCAGGGCTTCATGTGTTTGTGCAGATACCTCTGCAGCCCTGAATTGTTGGAGATCTATCCTGCTGTGCCCGTCTTGTCATCCCATCCATTTATGTCCGGATGGACACAGGGGGCCCATGAGATGCAGGAGTATGTGGAGTTTCTCCAATGTGGTTCTTTCCTTTTAATTGGATGAATGCTTGGGACATGGCATCCTTGTTGCCAAGCAACAGCAGGAGGAGAGCAGAGACAGTGGAGGGTGGGGCAACAGCTCCAAGAGGCAGCCAGTGAGAAGCATGGCTGGCATAGAACTGACACATTTCTGGGTGCTTTGAGCCGTCCTCTATGGTTTCAGGAGGAGCCACAACATGAAATCCAGGTTACAGTGGCGGCAGAATTCAAACAAAACAATGGCTCTTTGGAACCTGAAGTTTCAGCAGCAAAACTAACTTCAAACTGAAGGTTCAGATTCAGGTTTGGGGTCGAAAACTAAGGCGTGGTTGGGGGCTGAAACCATGGATTCACACATTCGCATGACCAGAAACCCAAACCTTGCCTCTGGTTTACTGTTATGTCCAAACATGGCCTTGAGTTCAGACACATCATGAAAACATGGTTTAGCTAAACAAACTAAGGCCACCTTCAGACATCACACAGAACCTGAGGTAAAACCAACTCACGTTGGCCCCACATGACATGCAAATTATTGGAACCGTGGTTGCAGGACCCAACTGTGGTTCCGATTCCTCCCTCCAACCTCCGGATGAACTCTCAGTTTGAAGTGAGATACACTTACCAAACCAAGGGTCCGGAGGCTGCAGTGTATCGTCTGGTTTGGGCAACTCACCCAAATGCCCAACTTGGAGTTAAGGGAGGAAGCTGCTCCCACCACTTAAACTCAATTGGCCAGTGTGGCTATCCTCCTTGGTTCCAAGGAAGCCCACACAGCCAGTTCTGCCCCCTTTGCAGTCTCCCAGACTACAGATCATTATCATCTGGGAGCGTACTGGGAGTCTCAGAGGAAAACTGTGGGTCCGTTGAACTTGCAGGTTAAAAGGTACATCCAAAGGTTCCCAATGGTTTTATATTATGTCTGACTCAGCCACAGAGGCCTAGATAAGGGTAGGGCATCATGTGATTGAATGTTCTTGGTACAAAGCATCCCTTTTACATAGAAGAAATGTTCTATCTTAGCCTTCTCCCTAACCCTCTGGTTTTCTATGTCTAGGATTTTTTCTTGCTCATGGAGGAGTCTTCCATCATGTGAGTTCTTATCTTAGTGCCAAACTGGATGCTACATGGGAGAGATGTGACTGCATCTTCCTTTTTATTTTTAGTTTAAAAGTTTCAGCAATGGGAGCTCCAGATTTGATCAGTGCAGTAGTCCTTCTCTACAAATGGCACCCTTCTCACCTGTGCCATTTCCCCAAGCCCGCAGTGTTGGGCAAGGAATGCACCACAATTTTTCCCCTATTGGAAACTGGCAGCTTTGTGGATTGAGGAAGAACTGAAGTCCTCTTCCCCCTCACTGCTGCTATGATCAAATTCAGAACCTGACAGAGCTGTGTTAAAGTAAATATAAAGAATGTAAGAAAATCCACTCCTGGCTTACTCACATGATGTGTAGCTTGACCCTCAAGTTGTACACTCCAGACACACCTCGTGTGCTTTTTTCTGAATACTCGGCCAGAAGCACTCAGCCAAATACAAAAGTGGAGTGTAACTCCATTGCAGAGTCACTGTGAATCCATAGCAAATGTCAAATTGCAAAATGCCTAACTCGGCATTTTAAATTGCATGTAAATCATCATCTTGCTTGAGGAGACACATTAAGGCAGCATGCTTGTTTTTCCATTCCTGCTCGCACATAAAAGCAACTCTTTGCCAGGCAGCAATCACATGGCTTCGAGGTGCTAAGCTGGCAAAGGTGTTCAACTGGCATTTGGCATCTTACCTTGTTGGCAGCTTGCTCACTAAATGTGCTGACATGGAACTGTCAGCTTGTGGATCTGTCATGCAGTGAGGCTCCTGATAGCCTATCAGATGCTATATCCTCAGGACACTCTTTTCACTATAACATCCTTTGGAACAGAATGCAAGCACTGCAAAAGCAAGCACTCAACAGAAAGTCAGAGCACATGTTCCATTTGTCGCCATTCCATCATGGAAAGCAAGCCCTGCACCCTACCCATGTTGCATTCAAGATACCACTTGCCACTGCACACACCACAGATTCAGCTGATTCATCCTGATCTAGAGAGAGAGAGGCCAAGAACAGCATTAGTCAATGGTGCAACAGGTCTAGACTAAGATGTACTGGTACCCTTGGAGACCATCTCAAGCAACGTGACTCTCCAAACCAAAGCTAGCATGTTAAATTAGGCAGGCAAGCATGTCTTTAGCTTGCACAGACAACATCCTGCAATTCAGATGCCTTGTGGAAACTTCAAATGCCAAAAATAATCTTTGAGTTCAATCTTCTTTTGAGTGTGCAAAACTGATGGGGTTTTTTCTGAAAGGCTGTCATAGAGAAGAAGGAGTGGACTTGTTCTCTGTTATTCCTGAGGGCAGGGCTAGAACAAATGGGTTGAAATTACAAGGAAGCAGATTTTGGCTAGCTCTTAAGAATAAGAGCTTTTAAATAAAAGGAGAAGACAGCAATGGCAGCACGAGTCCCATGATAACACATGGGCCTCTGAGAGATGATGCTCCCATTTCCTAATGGGGGTCTCAAGAGAAGGTATCTTTAACTTCCCTGGTCAAATATATCACACGACTATTAATAACTGAGTGAAGTGAAAATGGCCATTCAGTGTAGGTCACAGATCCTCAAACCCATAATGTACAAAAGAATATCCATTTGTCCTAACCACTTGGTCTGCAATTCAAGAAGGAAAATTATGGTTTGTTCCTGGTTTATAACTTTGGCTGTAGGGTGAGCACAAACCAACATTTGCTGGTTTGGACAACATGGTAAACAATGGTTAGCCACAAGCCAGGAAAGAAGATCATGGTGCATATGGGGAGAAGGGAGCACATGAGCCCAACAGGCCTTCAAGGCTCACTCACTGAGGCTACTCACTGAGGGTAACCCAGGCGGCTCGTGTCATCTGGATCTCCAGGAGCCCTTGGCTGCCAGCTGCTCCAGAACATTTTAGCCCCACTTTCTAACTTGGCATTTAGCTGCAGTTTGTTTAACCTCGGCAGGCAATCATGTGCACAATCTCTGCCAAGTTAAAAGGCTGCCCCCTGCCCAGCCTGCTGCCATTTCCAGCAGCAAACTAGGAGGAGGAGGAGCTGCTCTTATGAGAGCAACCACAGCTTTCATGCCATGTGGCACTCTGGGATGCAGGAGGGGGGAGTCCTCCTGCTCCCAGCGCTTGTGCCACCACCACTTGTGCAACAGAGGGGAGGGCGGCCGCTGCTCTTCTGCCAGGGAAAGCAGGCCAGCTCCTGCCTTCCCTGCAACCCTTAACAGCAGCTGCCGGAGGTTGTGTGCAGGACCTCACAGTGTCAAAGCATGATTTAGCCTTACATTTGAACCAGGCCATAGAATAATAGAGAACAGACAGGTTGTTTATATTCACTGCCAGAGCTAAATTCCACTGGGGAGAAAAGGGCATTTTAAAGTGTGAAACTCAAAGGAAGCCTCAGTTTATAACTTTAAATAAGAACTTTTTTAAAGGTTTAAAACCAGATATGATCTTCTTACTTCTATGCCATCACACGACTTATTAGCAGTGCTCTTTTCTTTAAAAGCATGTTACTTCTTTGTACTTACTTTAAGTCTGAGAAGTTAATAGAGTTCCCAGGATTTACACCACTTTGTCACTATTTACACTGAGCAATGACATGACAAGAGGCTGGGAAAGCCAATAAACTCCTCCATTAATTAAAATAAATAATAAAAATAGCAATTGTGCCATGACGCAAAGGTAAAGTGGTGCTGTAAAGGGCTGCTAACTCTGGCCAATTTATATGCTAATTTGGGGAATGATTCTTCCTACATTAGGTAAGGAACTGAGGAATGTTCCAAAGGTCTGGACCCACCCCATCATTAACAGATTGGTAAGATCAGCATTAATACTAGCTACCAGTTTTAACACCGTGTGAACTTTCCTCTCTGCACACAGTATACTAATTTTGGCTATGTGTTTTATGTTGATCTAAGAAAATATAAATATGTTTTTCTCAAGTTTATCCTGCTTAACTTTTAGAAAAAGTGAACTGTAGAATGGGGAATCCATTACTGAGACATTTCCAAAGTACATAGACAGCAGAGGCTTTTCTAGCCGGATCTGGAAGGAAAAACAGAGTTGGCTATAATTTGTTAGTTTAATGGTCAAAGTCCTCCCTGAAATATTTTGTGGGTCATTTAGTTATGGGTTAATTTACATCACAGGGTGTCCAAGTATATGGCTCTCCTCGTGATAGCACCATCCATGAACAGGAGAGTAGCACTCCTGCAAGGATTCCATGTGAGTACAACTCTTCTAATCCTGGAAAGAGCTACAATGAACAGAACAGTCGTATGCTTGGATATGAAACCCAATATGATGATACTCATCATTGGTATGTGGTACATACCATGTGGCCTACCATTGGCTTCTCCAGCTGCACATTGGCCACTTATATAAAATACATGTGCAGTCCATTGTAGTGGGAGTCCAATCCATGACTTGCAAGAATGTAGGTACTAGACCAACACTTCCTTTCTGTTAGAGCTAACAGATTTCTGAGTAATACTTTAAAAGCTCATAAAAGTTTAAAGGATTTGTTACACTTCTTACAGATGTAAGATTTCCAGGAAGTGTTTCACACCTGGCATTTAGTTCACATCTCCTCTGGAATGGAGAATGTGTGTTCACATATCAGCCAAATTTATCCCAAAGTCCCTGCTAGTTATCGGGGAGCACTTCACACACAATTCGGGTTTTTCATTGCACGTTATTGAAGCTATTCCCATGATCACTGGAAAGCAGGCTAAGGGGCTAGGCCTGCTCTTCTTGCAGACCTGGAAGAAGCTCTTCTCACCAATCGTGAGAAGAACTTCATTGTGTAGCCCGATTTATATCGGGGTTAAAAGAAATCCACTTTGGGGGGCAACTTTGAACTCACCATGAAGCCTGGCAGAAAACCCATGGTAAAACCTGCTGCCTGGGAAAGCTCTTGATGATTACAAACTTATCAACAAAAAAGGAAAACTGAAGGGAAGTTTCAGACAAACATTTACTCTGGAAGTGTCACTTTTCATTCACACACTGTTTATTATCTACAAAATGTCATCAGAAATTGCACTCTTGTGTTCCCCCTATACTGCCTCCATTTCTTGTGGGAGCTCAGAAGTTGCTTCCACACTAGGGCCCTTTACCATTGCTGATATGAAGCTGATCACTTCTACAATCAGCTGAAAGTGAAATGATAACTGTAGTTCTATACCACACTTAATATAGCGCTTTATCCCAACTGCAAATTACACAGCTTGTTCCCACAGCAAAGGGGAATATTTACTGCATCAACCATAGCAAATAAAACAATAATCAGACATTTACTCATTTTTTAATTTTAATTTTATTACCAGAACTAGCACCTTTTGGTGGAGTTACCTCTTACCTTCTCCCCCCACAATTCAATATACAAGGCTCGTGTGCTTCATTGGGGTGAGGCACATAGAGGTAATTGTTAGGAGGGAAGGAGGAAGATAATTTGTTTCAACAAAGCAAAGGGAAGAGGCTGCTTCTAAAGAAGCTTCCATTCTGGCTCAATTCAACCAGATTCAGAAGGCCAAATCAAGCTGGAATTTTCAATCAAACTCATATTCCTCCCACTGTACTTACCAGGTGTGGTTGCTTCTGGTGGCAAGGGAGCAGCATCTTCCACATCTTCACTTTCAAAAAGGACTCCAAGAAGAGGGTTTCCCACCTGCTCTCTACATTTCTGAGAAAGGTACAGGGTATCTTGGGAAATGTAGACTTTTCAGGGGCTGTAGTCACTGCAGCAGTCCCTGAAAAGACTACAATCCTTAAGAGACTTTTCACCTTTCCCAGGTCTGGAAAAAGAGGGAAAGTGTGGGGGGGGGAGGGAAAAGTTGGAAAGGAAAATGAAAATAAAAACCTCTTCTGGGAGTTTGCTTTTATAGTGGTGTCACAGGAGACACTGACCAACATGAGGTACAGTGTTCCAGTACTAGAACACTCTGTGATGCTGTTAAGCACAAATGGCTGCACGAACAGCACTATCTCAATTAGTCCCATTCGCCCCAATGGGAATAACTACAGCAGCACTGCTTGCTGCTGGAAGCAACAGAAGGTTAAGAAAAATTAACAGAAGGTTAAGAGAGATTATGAGGCTATTCACACAACTGCTCGAAAGCAGGCTAAGGGAGCCCAGCCCACTTTCGAGCAGTTGTGAGAACCACCGGAAGCTGTGCGGCTTCCAGCGGTTAGCCAGCGTAATTACACACACCCCAAATGAGTGCTCTGCTAACCCCATGTTGGTGATCGTGAGTCACTGCGGCGTGGCTCCACGCTGCAGTGACTTACTAGAAGACTCCTGACTGGGTGGCTCCAACAAGCCTCCCAGCCTCGGGGGTTTCCCCAGAATGTCCCACGCACTCACACGGGGCGTTCTCAGACTTCTGAGGGCCAAGCAGCCCCCAATTCCCGCCACCCTTACCAGCTCCGTGATGGAGCCGCTAGTTGTATGGGGGGCCCATCCAGCTGCCCAGGGGCAGTTCCCTGCTCATCTGCAGGGAGACTCTCCCCACAGAGCCCACTAAGGCTCTACACACGGATCCTGTGTAGAGCCTCTATGTCTTCCTCTGCTCTATTTCCACACCTTATAATTACAGTGAGGTGGGGAATTCAGGCCAAACTGAAGTGAGCCAATTCTGCTGAAAGTGGGTACTAACTAGATTCACTAGGGTCAAACTGGATCAAATTCACCCACTTTGATTCAGCTATGGTTTAGTCACAGGACTGTTTTCCCTGAAAGCCATTGTCAGCAGTCACAGTTCAGATGCTCCTCTGAGCATTGCAACTGCAGGAATGCACAGAGAGCAAGACAAGAGGTTTCCATACATAGATACACACACACACACACACACCCCACATGGGAGGAGGGGCTTCAACTAGACCACCATGATTAACTTCTTTATTGCTTTTACAAACAGTCCTGCCACATCATCTCCTGAATCTTTTCACAAATCTATCAATTTGATCATTTATTTTATTTTATTAGCACTACTGCACTTTTTCAAAATAAAATTGTATATTTGTGCTATGACACAATTAAGAAAGGAGATTAAACACACACACACTGCAAGCTGTCTATGGGAGCAATTCTAGAAAGGGGCTCATGAGCTTTCCCCCTCTAAATGGCTCTCCTTCACTCACTCACTTCTTATGCAACCTTCTTCTCCCCAACCCTTGGAGCAGTACTCCTGTCCCTGAAATTCAGTCCATTAACCCCAACCTCTTCCCTACAGACACATCCCAGCAGAAAACAAGAGCTATCTAATTATGGATTGTGGCCAAGGAGGAAACAGGAAGCAATCAGTTAGGCAGAAGCCACCAGAAGAAGACATGTGATTACAGGGACAGTATGCCTGAAAAAGTCAGTTATGCCTCTTCAAAACAATGAGACAGTAGCGCCAAATGCACTACCCCCCCACCGCCACCCATATTTACACTTCTTTTGGGAGTTCAGAAAACCACCCTGAAAGCAGGGTGGGGGAAACACAAGAGGACAATAATTTGCTGATTATGTAATACACATGCCCTGAACAAAATGAGTGAACGAGTGGAAATTTTATTTATTATTTTATTTTATTTGTATACAGCCCCAAACTTCTGTTTCTGGGTGGTTTACATCAACATACAATAAAACCAGAATTCCTGAATAAATTCTAGTCTAGAAGCACTCAGAATAATCTGGCTTTTAACAGAAGAGCAGCACAATCTCAGCAGGTGTAGATCCTAATTTCCAATACTAATCCCTCATTGTCACAACTTGTTTGGCCCTTACATGTTCTAGCAAAGAGTCTTCAAAGCAGGTCACACACATGCAAAAGCTATACTG
Organism: Hemicordylus capensis; assembly: GCF_027244095.1. NCBI lineage: Eukaryota > Metazoa > Chordata > Lepidosauria > Squamata > Cordylidae > Hemicordylus > Hemicordylus capensis. Next base: position 100,078,508 of record NC_069657.1, read on the forward strand.
TCCCATGTCCACCTTTGGCAAAGAAAGTAGAGAAGAGATGCAGACTATATGGTGGGAGCTCAGAGAGAGAGCACTGACCTCATTCATTGGACTCAACAAAGACAGGGTCTAGCAGAAGATATTTTGATCCAATAAAGATATGGTTTCTATTTCTTAACTTTCCAGAGAGTTGCCCTTATTTGGGGAGAAAAGGACCCAAATGACATTGGAATGATGGAGTACTTAAACTGATTCTTAACTGGGCTCAGTTAGTGATGTGCACAAAACCACCTGGCCCGGTTCGGTTTGAGTTTGAATCGAACTCGAACCACACCAGGCCAGTTCGGTTTTGGCACCCTTCAAACCCCCCCCCCCCCAGTTTGGTTCAGTCGGGAGGGGGGGTCAACGAGTCTTTTCTTTTAAAAAAATTAACTTATCCACTCTCGGGGGGGTGTGCTTCTCCAAGGTGGCAGGGGAGTCCGCGGAAGTTCCCCAGCCACACAGGGTCCCACTGCACAGGCATGGTGGCCTCCAAAATGGCCATCGTGCCAGGGAATAGGCCGGAAAGCGCCAGAAATGCCCAAACCCGATGAATTTTAAAGGAAGGAAGGTCGGCGGGGGGAGGAAAACCTCCACGGACATTCCTGCCACCTAGGAGAAGAAAGGTGTTTTTTTTTTAATTTTAAAGGCTCATTGAACCCCCAAATGGGGAGGGGCATTAAGCTGAGAAAATGCAGGCAAGTTTACAGCATCATTCATTTCACAAGAGCAAATACATTTGGAGAAATTACTGGCAAATGAATGCTTGTCAGGAAGGAGGCTGACCTTGAGTAGCTATGCAAGATTTACCTGGTGTATCTGTGAAGTGTTAGCTTTTGGTACATGTAATTTTAAATGTACCCACCTAATTAATTAATTAATTAATTAATTAATTAATTTCTGTATGTAAGCCGCTTTGGGAACTTTGGTTGAAAAGTAATATATAAATACTCGTCGTATTCGTAATAGCACAGCGGTGAAGTATCCTGCCTAGAGAGCAGGAGGCTGTTGGTTCGAATCACTGCTGGTGTATTTCCCAGAATATGGGAAACTCCTGTATCGGGCAGCAGCGATATAGGAAGGTGCTGAAGGGCATCATCTCATACTGCGCAGAAGATGACAATGGTAAACCCCTCCTGTATTCTATCAAAAAAACCACATGGCTCTGTGGTCACCAGGAATTTGCACCGACTCGGCGGCACAACCAACTAACCAATTTTAAACTTAGCTGATGGAGTTGGAGGAAATAGATCAGACTGCATTTTCAAACCTGATATCCTCCAAATCCAGTTAAAGCAAGCAACACATGAACATGGGCAAACATATCTCCAAAGCAAAGAGACATGAGAGATCTGTAAAGGAACCACAACCATTCACTGCTCTCCAGGACAAGTCCACTGTGTGTTCCCAAATAGAATACACAAGTCCCCTTCCCACTGTGTGTGTTCTTGGCAAGAATGATAAAGGGGGCAATCATAGCACTGTCTTCAATTGCCTTGGGCAAGGCAGTCTTTGGCACACACAAAACTGGGCAACAGCTATAATCACAGAGAGCCAGGAACATGCTTTCCGATACATCAGATTCATCAGTCAAAAGATTCTTGATAATAATCTATGATGGTAAGTTGGCAGCCAGATGATGGAAAACATCCAACATTACCTTTAAGCTGCAGAAATGAAGAGGATATGTGCGAATGTGATATTTGGCAAGGAAAGGCACATTGTTTCAGTGCTGTGGGAAAAGTGCTTAATGCTCAAACATTTCCTTAAAATGAGATTATAATGAAACATTAGAGGCAACGTTATTAAAGTTAATCAACTTTGTTGGCTAGATGAAAAAAAATGTCATTCTAAGCTCATGTCCTGTCCTCAACCTACAGAATAAATCCTGTGTTTCCTACCATCATGTTTTATCTGAATGCTAGACAGGAGACATTTAACTAGAGAATGAGCTCTTGTGTGCCTTGAGTCTTGAAACTCAAGCATGTTCCTGAATTACCTGAGGTTTCTTCTCAATGAATGAAGGGGTGATTAGTAAAACTGTGAAAGAGTCTAGCTATAACACCAGTAAGCTGTTGATAAACATTAAGCTTACATTGCCTAAAGATGTTCTGACTATAGAAATTACTTCAAGAAATTTGTATTTGTAAACATGCAGCATCTCAAAGAGAACATATCCTGATGGCTTTCCAGCTTCAATCATTGGAGGTGAGTCCTGAACCAGGGAAATAATCTGCTGGTAAATCACCTTACCAAAAGACTGTGAAACATGGTCATAAGAAGATAAGAACAGCCCTGCTGGATCAGGCCCAAGGCCCATCTAGTCCAGCATCCTGTTTCACAGAGTGGCCCACCAGATGCCACTGTAACCCACAGGTAGAAGGTAGGAGTTGAGGGCATGCCCTCTCTCCTGCTGTTACTCTCGTGCAACTGGTAGAAGAATCCTGCCTTTGAGGCTGGAGGTGGCCTATAGCTCTCCAACTAGTAGCCGTTGATAGACTTCTCCTCCATGAAGTTATCCAAACCCTTTTTAAAGCCATCCAGGTTGTTGGCTGTCACCACATCTTGTGGCAGAGAATTCCACAAGCTGATTATGCGTTGTGTGAAAAAGTACTTCCGTTTGTTGGTCCTAGATTTCCCGGAAATCAATTTCATGGGATGACCCCTGGTTCTAGTGTTATGGGAGAGGGAGAAGAATTTCTCTCTATCCACTTTCTCCATACCATGCATGATTTTATAGACCTCTATCATGTCTCCCCACAGTCGTCTTTTTTCTAAACTAAAAAGCCCCAGGTGTTGTAGCCTTGCCTCATAAGGAAGGTGCTCTAGGCCCCTAGTCAGCTTGGTTATCCTCTTCTGCACCTTTTCCAGTTCTACAATGTCCTTTTTTAGATGTGATAACTGATATCTGGAAAATACCCCTAGACTCGAAGGAAGAAATTTTGTTCTGCCACTCCTGCAAGTGGCAGGGAGTTCCGAAGTACCGGTTTGCAATTCACCTGGAAAACTTCCCAGCTAAAAGGAATCAAGCTTTTTGTGTGTGTTGTAGAACCCATACCTTGTTTTTGCAGCTCTTGATTAAAGACTACTCTGGCTGTATGTACCCCACACTGTATTGATTGATTGTGCTTGAATAGAGGGGCAGTAGATGGCTGACTCCCTCACGCCTGACCAAATATCATATGACTTTGGTGGGGAACTCAGGGGATATCATAGCTCTACTACCTCTGCTCTTAATCCAGCTGCTTTACTTCCTTTTTGAGCCTACAGAAGACCAAGAACCTTTTTGCTTGCAAGCTGTGGACAGCACCTATGCCACCCGCCCTGATCTTAAAGCTCCAGAATGCAGATGGAAGCAGCTTCATGCAGAAAAGACAATGTAAAGTTGGCTATGCAGGAGTGACTGACCATGAAGTTCTGGAGGTGAATCTCTTTCCCCAGGTACTTTAGCTCAGTTTGCAGAGCTCATCACTTTAAGCTCGAGCCCTCCAGATAGCCCAAGGACCACATGCAAACATCTTCACGGAATTAAGGTATACTTTGGAATTTTACACGCACATGGGGCCAATTGAAAATAAAGAAGACTTTTAACAGTGGGAAACAAGGAAGTCAAGTATGGGACACAAATATTAGGACTCTTGACTGCTGTTACGCTACCAGAAGAGGTTGCCGTCATCCATTGCAAATGTCACCAGAAGGGAAATGACCCAGTGGCAAAGGGCAATTGGATGGCAGATGCTGCAGCTAAAACTACTGCTCTTTCTACTCCTGTTTCCAAGCACCTTTGATTCCTGTGCCAACTATCCTGGCACAAACCCCCCACATATTCAGAAAAAGACATTAACTTTGCACAAGAGCAGGGGGCGCATTTAGAAGAGGATGCCCGGTGGAGAACAGCAGATGGATGTGGAAAGATACCTTTGTGCCTCTCGGATGTACACTTTTGCAGAACATGTGGCAGCAGCTTGTGTAATTTGTATAGCAAACAATCCTACTCTACCAAGGTATAGTATCCCACTGGACATGCCAAGTAAGGTAACGCCCCAGCTGTGGGTTGCCAGAGCTGATTTTACCTGTGTGGGCTATCTTTTTCCCTATATGTGTTTCTCAAGAGGTTGTTGTTTTTGCCTTACAAAGATGTCAAACCCAAATTTTTATTCATCAGTGACTTGCTAGTGATGAGGGTAAAGATGAGAGCTGGAACACCACAACTATCTACATGTGACCTAGATGCAGATCCCAAAGCCAGATGTTACTGATGAATCACCCCTTTATGGAGAATGAAGTCAGGTATACTGGATGGAGATTGATTGCCCTAACAAAGACCTGTAAGTATGATTGTCAGCCAGTGTGGTGCAATGGTTCGAGTGCTGGACTAGGACCGGGGAAACCCGAGTCCAAACCCTCATTCGGCCATGACACTTGCTGGGTGACATAGAGCCAGCCACTCAACTGGTTTGGCCTGCCTCACAGGGTTGTTGTAAGGAGGAAGAACGGGATACAGAAGAGACTGTGCAGGGGCGTAGAAGGTTGGAGTAGGCCCAGAGACCAGAATTTAAAATGCCCCCCCTCAAAGTCCAGGGCCTCCACACACCCCAGGCCCCCAAGGATTTAAGTCTGATATTTCAAAAAAAGTATGCTGCCTAGAAATACATTTCACTGAATACACACACACACACTTCACAATATATAGTGATATACATTGAGTACTATATATTTGTGCTACTTTTAATGCCTAGAACACACTAGAAACACTAATTATTAAAATGGGCCCCTCGCTGCAGATTAGCAAAGGAGACTTTCAACCATGCAGTGTGAGCCTATGTATGTTTTCTCAGAATTTTGAACAAATTCAGTAAAGTTTGATTGCGGGAGATTTTTCACAGGAGGCTTTTAAAGCCCTTTAACACACATCTCTGGAATGGAGGTGCTGCATTCACATGTTGGCCAGATTGACCCTGAAGTCCCTGCAAGTTATTGGGGAGCAGTTCACACGCAAGAAAAATAAAATAAAATAAAATAAAAGCACAGCACATGCTTCACAGTTCTCACTCAGACCTTCTGGGTTGCAAAACAACTTGAGCATAAGTGCATTTATAAATGAATGAATGAATGAATGAATGAATGAATAAATAAATAAATAAATAAAATATTGTTTGTTCCAGAAGTTTTTATAATTTTCTGCCATGAAACAAGCCACTTATAGGATTTTTTAGATAGTTTTTTTTTTAGCCAGCAAATTTTCCAAGCTGTTTTAAATTAAATATTCAGAGACTTCTCAGTCTCTCCCCCACTCCATATCAAAGCCCCATGGCAAGCAGATCCCTATATATGGGGGGGGGGGGTGGCCACAAAAAGGAGTTCACATTCTACCTGGCAAATGCTGGGCTGGGCAGAGGGTCTGCTGCAGAGAGCTGTGGGGGCCACTCTGCCTGCCTGCCTGCCTGCCTGCCTGCCTGCCTCCTTCCTTCCTTGCTTGCTTGCTTGGGGCCTCCCTGCAAGCCTACTCCAGTTCAGGCTTCACGCCTCCTTGGAAGCCCCGCCCACCTGCCTATCAGCTGAGAGGTGGGGAGAAAAGGAGCTCTTTGCAGGCAGCTTGTCTGCTGCTTAGATTGCTGGCCAGGGGGACAAGCAGGAGAGAGGGCAAACAGGGCAAGTGGCTGAGGGGACCTGGGGCTGGGCAGGGGGCAATGGGGAGTCATGTGAGGTTTCTCTAGGGGGGCCCCCGGGGCAGGGAGGCCCCAGGCAACCGCCTCCCCTTGCCTAATAGTAGTTACGCCCCTGAGACTGTGAGATGCCACATGGGAACAGGACTTTGTCAGCAGTTACACTCAAAGAGCCTTTGTGAAGTTCAAGTACTGGAGTTTTATGTTGTGGCCTCTCAAGTGATAAGACTATGTTTGACCTGTCAGGCTTCAATGCCTCCTCAAAACCCCAAACTCACAAGGGGGGTGAAAATGTGAATGCCGTTTTTCCTTTTTGACTTTATTGCTTTGCCTTTTGCCCAGGATCGCCGTTTTGTCCTTGTGATTAGAGACCAGCCTACAACACAAGCCACCAACCCCTAAATGCGGACATCATCCCCTGTTCTGGACTTCAGTGGGAGAAGGGCCCAGAGCAAGCAGAGAAACAAAAACATAAATTGGGGGAAAATGCCAAAATACCAAATTGGAAATAGCCTAAGCTGTTATCCATCCTTTGTATTATTTGCCTTGAAAACTTGACTTTTCCTTTTTGTGCTGCTGGTTGGCACCCAGGGATTTAGTCTCAGGACACTGTCCCTACATGAGGGGAGGGAATCGGTAACTCACTTGCCTATATGTTTGCTGTCAGGCACTCTTCAGGTATTTGTTGTCTAATCTTCACCTACAGAACTTTGGGACTCAGGATCCTTTTCCGCAGGAGCAGGATCCTGGCATTAGGTCCTCTTCCTCGAACACAGGGCAGGGCAGCCGATGGACGTTCCATCACTATTTGGCTGGATTGGAGATGCAAAACCCGCTCTATCACATTGCCAGTCCTTCTGGGTCAGGAGTGCTGTACTCTGGAGACTCCTTCTGGCAATGGGATGCAGGGATCTTGATTGACCACTGTTTGGGTCTTTAACAGATCCTGCTTGGAAAGACAGTCCATGGCACTGCTGGGTGCAGGACTCCCACCTTCTGGGTTGGCAAACCTGCTAACTTGAGATTTCTCTGGAGTCGAGTGTCTGCCACCATACCCTTTGGCTGCAGCTACTGTACCCTGTGATTTGTGGGAATGCACCTCAATACCAAGAATCACCTGCTACTTCTTGAAGTTTACTAAGGGGGTGGGGATTGAGTTTTGGGGGTAAGAGACATTGGAGTCTTGGCAGCTACAGCTGCTGCTCCGCACTGTAGAGACATAGACCTCACATCCTCAGCTACCTCATCACCTGCTGCTATTTCACCAAGGACTACCTCATTACATGTCGCTGCAAGGTTTCCACCCAAATAACTGTGCTTACAATCTTAACCGGTCTGAGCTCTGTATGAAAACAGTTAGCATAACCAGTGCCATTCTGATATTAGTCTTTTTGTTCGTCTATAAGACCATTTGATCAGTTCTTTCCCCAGGCATCTCCTGATGTCTGCTTTGCATTGTATGCCTTGAAGTTACAGGCCTCCTTGCCCCACCTTGTGATTTAGAGGCAAGGAGGGGGGTTATGATAAGAATGGTTCCTTTGTCTCTGTTTGCACTTCGATTCCACAATTTCATTTCAAATTTAGTGCAATATTTTCATGTTTGCATGTTTATTTCAATGAGATCAAGTGTCAACTGTCTTGACCAACAATGTATGTTCTGTTATTGCTGCTGTGTTGGCTTATCCAAGAATTTGTTTTAGAAGTCTGTTTTGTTTTAGTGCTAGTATAGCATATGCTATTGACATTTTAGGGCAACTGTATACCTTCTTGACATTTTTGTTCAAACATTTGGTTATGAAAAGGACTGGGATGGTTTAAAGGTGTCTGGGGACTGGTTATCGTTTTTGTAGGTGTGTTTATAGCCTTAGGACATTGTATACAATGTGTACCAGGATTGCTTGCTATGTGAAATCCTATGCTCAAGTTACGGTCAAAAGTAAGATTGTACAATTAATTGCCCTACAACAGTTAGATGTGTATGTTAGTGAGACTTAGAAGTGTCGTTAGCACTCACTTCTGTCTCAAAGGGGGGATTATGATATCTGGAAAATACCCCTAGACTCAGTTTTGCTTTAGTTGACATAAGCTACGCCATTTTAGATTGCTAATACTGAGCCACAGGCTCTGAGACTTGCCCTGACATGTCTTCCTACGCGGTGGGGGGATCTGGCTAGCTGCTATCAGCGTTCCCATGTATTCCTCCTTTCTCACACTCCTATGTTACTTCTGTATCCTGAACTCAGCAACAGTCATGAAGTGATGGGCCATCCTGTTCTTTCCCTTTGGTGAGAAAGAGGGCTGTTTCTCTTGCTCAGAATAACGATGCAAAGTTTTAGGAATGTAAAGTAGTAACAATGTCAGTCATTGTTTGATGTAGAAGCTTGCTATGGTGATGTATCACCTGACTGCCCTTTGATTTGCTGGAAGTGTGAAACTTGTCATTTTGTATATATACTTAGAGCGGATTCCATTTTGGGTTGCTCTACCTTGCTGCATTTGATATAGAGCATCAACTTTCTTGTATTCTGCAGAATATAATAGAGTAAGTTAGATCTCCTCTTGGTGTAATCAATTGGTGTCGTTGCACCAGGTGCTTGAAGCCTTTGCAGTTATCATGACCAGAATTGTACACAGTACTCCAAGTGTGGTCGCACCATCATTTTGTATAAGGGCATTATAATATTAGCCGTTTTATTTTCAATCCCCTTCCTAATGATCCCTAGCATGCAATTGGCCTTTTTCACAGCTGCCGCACATTGAGTCGACACTTTCAACGAGCTGTCCACCACGACCCCAAGATCCCTCTCCTGGTCAATCACTGAGAGCTCAGATCCCATCAGCTTATACTTGAAGTGTCTTTACATCCATAATTTTTTAAAATATTGAACAGCCCCAAACATGCAGGAGAGAGACATTTCAGTCACTCTGGGTAATGCGTGAATCAGCCCTTTGTCAGGGTTAAGAGTGCAACATACACTTGGGGTTGTACAGCTTAGAACTGGTGAACCATCTCTTAACAGAACCACTTTTAAAATAGGCACACGCTGTGGGGATGTAGTTCTATTCCATGTGGTATATAGCCTCTGGAAACTAGCCCCACACGGAAGCATGATGAGTGAACAATTGCTGTGCTTCAGTTTGAGATTTGATTCTGTGTGGTAAGATACTTTCAGATCAGCACATTACAAAATATAGTGGTTCTGCCCACTTATGTTACTAACTTGTCATTGGCTACGTGCAGGTAGGTCACTTTATATTTCATGGAACACAAGCAGAACAAAATTAAGGGGGTAAGACAGAGGGTTGAGGAAGGAGAAGTATAACAAGAAGTTGGATTGACTCATAGCAGACAGCAACTTTTATCTGATTAAACTTCTGTGACCAACGGTGGTGTCATGAGAGCTCAGAGGAAGGCAGCCATTATAGGCTAAGGCTAATTTATTGTGTAACGGGAAGAGACCAGTTCAACAAAGGTACAGGCAGGAAGAAGGAAGGGACTCTGCCCCCAATTAAGATCACCACTAGCAAATGCTAGTGCCACCTACTGGCTGGACATATTACAACATTTCCACACATCTTCCCCCCTATCTTAAACGGACAAGAATTATTTTACACATCTCAAAACCTCAGGGATAATTCGACCCAAGCTTTCCCAGTTCTTTAAAATTGTAATGTTTTAATTTGTGGATGATTTTTAAATTGTTAAATTGTTTTAAGTTTTTGTATATATTTTAACTTGTTTTATGCTATTGTTAACCGCCCAGAGACGAACGTTTGGGGCGCTGTACAAATGTAATAAATAAATAAATATTACCACAATATTTCCACACAGATGGGACATTTTTTTCTAATGTCCAAACTTATATGTATCGCCCTGTAATTTTAAATCCATATCCACTCTGGCTAGGATAAGGAGTGCGGGGTCATTAAATATTAGGGAAGGCTCTCCCAAAGCCCTAATCAGCAATGTTTTCATGCAAGTTCACTTTGGGTGGCAGATTAGCAGTGAGAGCTACCCACACCCTAAAGTAGCCTACTGGTGATTTCATTTTCTTCCCACTTCTCTTTTGCTTCTTTGCCTGACTACTGGGGAGCCAGGTAGCCCACCCCCACCCCCAGGGGGACTGGAGATCGTCAAGGGGTCTGCAGTTACCAGGGCTGGATTATAACGGGACAACAGATTGCAGGGCCAAGAACCTCGCCGCCACTACTGCTTGGCTTGGTGGCACAGTTAAGAGTGCTCATGCGTTGTCTCCACTGCCTCAGCAGCATGCGCTGAGAATACCGAGTACCCACCCACAGATGGGAGGAAGGGCAGTATATTGTGCTTTGCTTCAGGCAGCAAAATGTCTTGGACCACCTGTGAATATTATCCAAACACCATCTGTATTCTGAAACGATAATATTTTAGATTATTGTTTCATTTACGGAATCATTGAAAAGGGCCACCGATAATAAACCGTCATAACATATGATGACTTGCTACTGAGGTGTCTGGCCAGTTTTTAAAAAACAAATACAATTTTATGCCTGGAAGAATCTTTCCCTCACAAACTGGCAGAGTGTCTCTAACTTCACATACAACCCGCTTCAATCAAAGAGCAGCACGGAAAGAAAAACTCTGTCAGATGAAGATGTGGAAATCTCCACCAACCTTCTTTTGCCAAACCCCAAATCAGTTATATTTAGCCAGATTTCAGGAACCACTTTGTTCTTCATAGCTTTCTCTCAACAAGCAGGTAAGATTTTTTGGTTGATGGGTGGGCTGACAACTATGATATATAATCCATCTCTTATTGTTTATAGCACTTTGCTGAACACCTATTTTAATTACAATAGTTGTCAGGAATATGTACATACTTGTTTGGAATGGTGACTTAAACTTATACAGAAATGAAGTCATACTCATACCCTAGTTTATCTAAACTGTTCCATGTCTAATCTTGCTATCCTTCAAGTGTAAGCTCCTCAGGGCAGGGTTTGCCTATCTCTGCCTGTAAAGTTATCTGTAAATTGGCAACATTGTATAATGGTGAGAAATCGTATTTCGTGTGATGTGATGTTTTTAGTTTTCCATAAAATATTAACCCCTGAGTTAATTTTCTGTCTGCCCCATTCTTCATTGATGCCATTGGGTGATTTTCTCTGATGTCACAGTGAGCCAAAGTAGGCACGCTATTGGCTTAGGTGTGTTAATGTCAGAGAAGGGTTGGGCACCCTAAGGCGAAACAAGCGAATGTTAAGGAGGACCAAGCAGACTTCAGAATTAAGATTTGCCAAACAATCTTTTGCAAAATAAATCATACAAGAATTATCTGCATTGGTGTAAAGCAGTTTCCAAGTCTTCTAAAGATAAATAATATTTGTCACTTACAGGCATACTAGCTAAGGCTTGTGCATACAATAGACTGTGAGGAGGGCTGAACCTCTCTTTCCACACTTCCTTTTTACTGATCTGCTTCCTGGTTGAAAGAAGAGTGAGTACTGCCAGCCACATAATTCAACTATTCAATAGCATAGGATTGCAGCTGTTTTATCTTGCAAGTGTCCTGCTTGTGACAAGCAAAAATTCAAGAGGTGAGGGCTTTTCCTAGGAGCTGTTAAAAGCCTTAAACCCTGCAAAAATTCAAGAGGCGGGGAAAGTGGCAGCCTCCATTTCAGGGATGGGGGAGGCTCAAGCAGTTGTTCACTGGAAAGTCATTATGACAATGTAGGAGGAGGCATCCTGTTAAAATGCATGTCAGAGTTTTGAGGCATTGAGGTTACATGCTTGGTATTGGGAGCTACAGATCTGTAGTCTATAGCTTGCTAATTGACAGTGACTGGGACGCCATCATGTGGAGCTTCAATGCTGGAGATGCTAAGTGTCAAATGCTTTGCTGCCATCCAATGACCTTCCTTGGTATTGCCCGTTTCTGAAGGCTTCGCCTCACTTCTGCCACTGGTCAGGAAGAAAAGTCTCTCCAGTTTAATTAAAAGATTGCACTCACAGCTGGAGGCACTTTGCATACCTGGCAGTGCCTTGGACTACAGCCTCTCCTCACCTGTATGCAAATACTCTGTTCTTTTCATCAGCCTGCCAAAAGAAGCAGAGCTTTATCTGAATTCCTAAGTCACAAAAACATCATTGTGCTCTGGCAGTTAATTTTTACCGGTTTACAATGTACTTGCTTTGCAAAAGAGATAATGCCAGCTAACCACAGCAAACCTTCTCAACACAGCTGTTACGCTTTATGCTTGATTGAAGCATTGTGAGCTTTTTGCAGATTGTGTCTATGCCAGACACAGATATTCCCTCACTGCTTTCATTTAAGAATGGTTCCGTTTTCTCACAAAGAGCAACCTGTTCAAAGCCCTGTTGCGGCATCTGAATGAAGCTGGCAGTGTTCAAGATAAGTACAAGTGACATCTTGTCGACTGATGTGACAAAAAAGCATTCCAAACACAAATGACAATGCAGGAAACACACCTGTGATAAGAGGCCAGGATGTTAATTCTGGATCTAGAAGATCTGGATTCAGGATCTCAGTTGCAGACTCTGTGAGTGGCTTTGGAGAAGCCAAATTTCCACTGCCTCAGTTCCCGCTTCGTAAAACATGAATCATAAAGGACCTCTCTCATATGCTCTTTGTGCATCAGGGGCGTTGCTAGCTACTGTACTTAAAAGATCCAGGCCCCAGGCCTACAGCCCCCCTTTTGATACTCAATCCAACTCTCCCCAAGAATAATTAAGCTATATTATAATACAGCACCTATGAAGGTGGAAGCAGCAGAGAGCTAGGTGAGGCTAGAAGCTCCCTCTGGTGTTCTGGGCAGGTGCTTCCACTGCTGCACTTTCTTTCACGGAGGAGGGAGGGAAGTGATGAGATCTGGAGTTCTGGCCAATTCATTGGGAGCCTGTGCCCCATGCACCACCTGCAAGCGACGCCCCTGCTGGAAATGATTCCAAGGAAAGATCATAAGCATTGTGCGCATATATAAGTGATTAGCAAGAATAATGTTAAGGTTAGCTTTCAAAAGAAGCAGTGAAACAATAGTGGGTGGGTGTGTTACTGGAGAAAAATCCCAAGCAACAAGTGCCGAAATGATTTTCCATGTGCACATACAAATGCTATTTAAGGTTCACTTGTCTTTCAAACAAGTACTCAGAGAAGTTTACATGTCTGATCACTATTTTTACTCAGGTTCAGATAGGGTGACTAGATACAAACAGATGAATCTAGTTGTGAGCAAGAAGGAAGTTGAACTGATGCATCTTCTCTCTCCCTGAAGCACTGTGGCATGACAAGCTGTACCTGTTGAAAGTCTTTCAGTGGATGGCACAGCATGGAAGTAACTTGCCTAGGGAGCAAAATGTTACCGATTCAAATCTGGGTTCAGATTCTGGGAAACACCTATATCGGGCAGCAGCGATATAGGAAGATGCTGAAAGGCATCATCTCATACTGCACGGGAGATGGCAATGGTAAACCCCTCCTGTATTCTACCAAAGAAGAACCACGTAGCTCTGTGGTCACCAGGAGTCGACACCGACTCAACAGCACAACTCTACCTTTACTTCATCAGAGCCCAGTTGCATCTGGACACCCCTAAATTCAGTGCTAAATCACAAGACATGAGGGCCCTTCTGCTGGATTATGTTCCAATGCTGGCATCTGCTCCTGTCCTGGTAATCTTCTATGACAGAACAGCATCATAGGCCATTATTACCGCACTTCTGTCAGTGGATGTGCTACATCAGGTATGGGGGCTGCCTCCAAAACGAGGCTCTTATCCACTGACACGCCTGGCAGCGATACTATCTTGCAGGCTAAGAATATAGAAGTCTTGTGGGGTTCAGATCAAGACCTATCTCAGTGTCTTTTTCTAGTAGTAGACAGTCAGATGCGTCTTGGAAGCTCCCAGACAAGGCATGAAGAAAACCAACCATCTCTTTTGTTTTTTTAATGTCCAGAATCTGGTATTCAGAGATGGACAGTATGCTGCCTTTCAACATAAAGACTACTATGGTCTGCACAGAACATCCAAGGTACATTGTTTGTTTGTTTTTCAGAGGGATTTCTCATGTTGGGCTATGAACTACCAGCATCGCAGACAGTTGAGAGGCAGAAGTACTTTCAGAAATGTAGTATGCACCAGGGACAGAAGCAAGCGAGTTAGTCAAAAGTTTAAAAGGAGAAAGCTTAGCATTTCTCCATCATACTTCAAAAAGGGATGCATCTTCAACACAGTGAAGTGCACAATTGCCCACCAGCAGTGATGGGCCTTCAGGTACACAGCATACCCCTAAACTTAGCACTGAGCATATTGACCGTACCTTCTTCCTGTTCACCTGAATATGCTCATGGAATTGCCCTGATGTAAAGCAAGGTACAACACATTCACATGGAGGCAGCAACACAGAAAGCCAATTATGTCAATCAAACCAACATTTCTCAATGTTCTTTATGCTGCAAGCTGCATAATTGTTCCTTATTTTGCTGCATGGAAGCACTGCAATTAAATTTTGATTTGCATGACAGTTGAAAGGTATTTGGAAAATGTCATAATTACAGATCTGACTGTGCCAACAACATATGGAATTGTGCACAAACTTGGCCAGATGCATTTACTTTGCATCCTTAGGATACATCACCCAAACTGTGATCCTTTACATGATTTTTAAAATTGGTTGAATTTGTTTACACACACATACACACACACACACACACATACACTCGTCCCTCGCCCACTGTGGGTTTCCCAACTGCGGATTTGAGTACCCGCGACTGGGAAATTATGGCAGATCTTGTCAACTGCGACCTGAGTATCCACAGTGTGGTGAGATTTTTTGGAAATTGGGGGGCGGGGGGTCAGGTGGCAATGGTTTTTTTCAATCTTTTTGCAACCGCGATTCCCCCTAGCCCCCCACTTCCCATTGTTTATAATGCCTTGTCAACTACGAATTCGCCAAGAGCAAGGTTTTCCAGGAACGGAACCCTCGCGGTTGGTGAGGGCCGATTGTACACACACACACACTTTTGGAATAAAGTAGGGGTTCTCAAACTTGGGTATCCAGATGTTGGACTGCAATTTCCATCATCCCCCGCCACAAAAGCAAAGCCCATTGCTGAACAACATCTGGGTACCCAAGTTTGAGAAGCCCTGGAATAAAAGGCAGCAGCACGTGCTCTCCTGTTCTGCCATATGATTGCAGATACTATGACAGAAATGACTGTATGGAAATGCCTTGTGTTTGTTCTGTAATGTGGGCTGCTTTTTGATAATTGTGTTTGCACAACAACATTATGGTAATCATTCAAAACATTATCATCATCATCATGCAGCAAAGTATGCAAAATGTATCTTGAACAAAAGCTCTGGCTTCCAGAAATCTACCACAGCAAAATTTCAGTCACGTAAAACCCAAGAATGTGAACCTTTCCTAGATATGAAGAACCTAATCAAGCCCAGCACAAATGCAGTGATTGAGGTATGCGCCAGGGTGACTCTGGTTCAAATGCGATCAGCTAAATGACCCTAAACAAGTCACAATCTCTCCACTTCAGCCCTGATCTGGAATATGGCGATAACACTACTCTACCTTACGGGGCTGTTAACAAGGATTTGCAAAATAACGTATACAAAGTGCTTTCAGCACTTAGGGAAAGTGCTATGGTAATATCAACTATTTGCAAAAATGTGCCCATCATTATGACAGGCAGGAAGCATATGGAAATGGAGTCTGTATATTGCAGGGAGCCTTGGGAGGATGTGCAATAGCAGTACACTGTAATTGGTCTAGAAGTCTCTGCTGATGAAGGCTAGACCTTGCATTCACAACAATGATAGCCTGTCCCAGCCACAATATAGTCTCAAAGTGCAGTGCTTTATTTTGTTCAGAGGTGGCCATTCATTTATTAGGGAGGAAGCAAAAGAGTGTACCTGAGACACTATCCAAGTAGGGGGCTAAACCTATCTTCATCCCTTGTGATCCCATGTCTGAGGCAGATGGCAGGTTTTGTGACCTCCCCTGCCCCATCACATGCCAACTTACTTTATTCCAGAGA
Organism: Hemicordylus capensis; assembly: GCF_027244095.1. NCBI lineage: Eukaryota > Metazoa > Chordata > Lepidosauria > Squamata > Cordylidae > Hemicordylus > Hemicordylus capensis. The sequence goes on from NC_069657.1 coordinate 100,094,241, forward strand.
AGAAGAGCCACTGATAACTGAACTAGTCCCTAAATGTGTAGCCCCACACAGGCTTTTGTTTCACATGGGTGTTTTCCAGATTACGCGCTGCCACGTGTCTCATAAGTGCCCTTCCATATTGCCAGTGTTTTGACATTGCGCTCACTGCGCTGTGCCATCCATATTTCCAATGCCTTGTTTCAAATTTTAATGATGCATTATGGCCCTATAACGTGGTAATCATGTTGCAGGAAAGTAGCTGGATTTTTCTGTGGTAGAGAGGCTTGCAACTGAGTTTATGTGTTGCAATGTATTGCAGTATGGACAGTTCTTTGCCCCCAGCCTGTGCTTGCTTCCTCCGCCTTCTCGCCACAGGGAGAGAAACAGGCAGGGAGAAATCTCAACTTTCCCCTCCTTTCATCCCCACACCTACCACCTCCTCTGCTTGTTTCCAATATAACTTGAGCTTGTCAACACAGAAGGGGAGGGGAGACAGAGGGGGAGGGAGCAGATTGGAAGGGTATTATTAATTTTATTATTATTATTATTATTATTATTATTATTATTATTATTATTCCACCAGGGTTCTTCTGTGCATTCCCCTATTAATTTATTACTTTGGCCAGAGACACATACTAGTGCAACTGAGCAGATTTCTGAACCCAACCCTTTCTCGTGCACTTTTTACTGAAGAGGAAGCCCATTGAACTAAATAATTCACTTCTGTGCAATCCCACTTGCTTACTACAAGGCAAAGGGCAGGGAGAGAGAACAGTCACTTACTTAAAAGGAAGCCCATTGAACTGAATCATGATTAATTTACTTCTGTGCAATCCCACAGATCTCACTAGAGGAGCGCTCACTGCCCCTCCGCTGCCTCCCTCCTATTTATTTATTTATTTCTCTGGAGGCGTGCCAGTTCCTGTCTTTCCCCCTCCCTCGCTCGCCACAGGATTCCCTTTCACTCCCCCATCAGCAATTCCCTTGTATTGTCACTCCAAATGATCTCCTCATGCACCCCACTCTTTTTTTAAATTTTCCCCGGTTATTCCTTGCACAAAACTGGAATAATGCAAGGCAAAGTTAGATTTTTGTTTTGGAACAGTGCTCCCCCTGCTGGCAGATTTGCGCAAGGCAGCCAAGAAGTTACCAAAAAAAAAAAAAAAATTACATCACCACCACCACCACCCCACAACTCCATTGGCCCAAATGGAGGAGGGGCAGATAAATGCATTTCAAGGAGATTATGGACACTCCTGCCTTGAAAACACATTGCAATGGACAGAAAATATGAATGGCCACCAGCCTACAACGAAGCATTGAATAACGCTTTACTCTAAGTTTTAAACCATTGCACTATTCCATCACACTTTGCAACGCTTTACCCATTGCAAATCCTGTAGTCTGGAAAACGCCCTGGTCAATTTAGACATTTCTTCAAGCATGTGATTGAGGCTCATGTACTTGTTTTTAAATTCAAATTCAAGAAACAGCTGCTGGATTGAGACTTCAGTATGGGGGAGGATCCCAATCCGGATGAGCCTCCACATACTGACTGCTATTTACCCTGGAAAAGGGTAATTTAGACATTTTAATTTAGGTAATTTAGACATTTTTCCCATTGGTACCAATCAGAACAACTGGACCACAGTGGCTCTCCTGCACCTGACCTGCCCATACTTCATTGCTCCAGGAATTTTTTCCCATTGCCAGCTCACTTCCCGCGTCAGAGCCAGGAATGGAGAAAAGTGCTTGGAACAACCAACTGTGGGCAGGTCAGAAAGACACACTAGAGCAGCAAGCGAGTAGCCTAACAAAAATTCCCAACTAACTGCAGTGGTGCAGCAGTGAAGCAGCTATACCTGTATACTATGCACATGCTTTGAAGCCTATCTTGGTCTCCAAAAGGTCTAGAGACTTGCTCTTTATTTTTAATGTAAATTTGGATGATCAGTAGGTGGAATTATTTGTCCATTACCATATTCTGTACCGTTTCTGCACTTCCACAGAAATGCAATATGTCTACACTGCCTTTCTGACCAGTTCCCTCTGAGTAGGGGAGTAAGTAGGACCTATGCAGGATATCCTTTCCACATTTAGAAACTTGAGGTGGGAACTCTAATCTAGTGAGCATGGATAAGAAATGAATATGGTAAGATATTCAGACCTTTTCCAGTCAAGTTAATGTTTGCACATAACTAGCTATAGTCAAGAGGAAGAACAAGATTGCCTTCCCCATTCAGCCATGTTGCATGTGGCGACAGTATCCAGTCTATGTGAATGCTGGAAAAACCATGCTGGGTTCTGATTCTAATCAATAGAAATAGGAATGATATAGGTCCTAGGAATGAAAGTGATTCTGTAACTGAAATAACTGCCTATCAATAGTTCTGTCATTAGAAATGGGCTGCCAATAATATTTCATGCTCGAAAATGTTATCCCCATTTTGCGATATTTGGTGATTTTTCTAGGAAGAGCAGATCTGAATCTTCAAACCAGGATCCAAAGAATGAGAGACAATAGTCTCCATCCCATTTCATCCAGCCCAGAATAATTTTGATGCAAAAACATATCATTTTTAGACTTCTTCATGTGAGCAACATTAATTATAGCCCCCTTCCCTGCTGCTGCTGCTGCAAAAAAAAAAAAAGTGTTTTAGGTATTTATCATCTCATATCATTCAGTTCTTCTCTGCCTGACACTTCCAGCTGGAGGGGCAAATGTCTTCATAGCAAAGCTACAGAATCCAAAATCTTCCTAATATGGGGACATTAATGAGGTTAACGGCTCACTTAGCTAACAGGTGTTGGTGCCCCCACATGCAGGGGTTATGAGTTAACCAACCCCCCATTAGGCAATAAGGGTCTGTTGCCCAAACCAAATGCAAACAAAGCAGGTGCTTTCCTTGTCAATCCAGCCAGGAGACCGATTGAATTACATCTGGAAAGAATAGCTTTGCTTCTTTCATTAAATTCAATTACAGAGAGAGGTGGCACCTTCTGTGATGCGATGGAGTCGAAAGGACAATCTGCTCTTCTTGTGGCCCCCTTCTGTTGGCTACTTTGATCTGAGTTTTATTGTCTGAGTTTAACACCTTCACCTTTAATTCCAAACAGAGGAGGTCTTTAGAACCGTTTTTCTATAGCAAGGATTGTTCAAGTCTTTTTAATAGGAACCCTCAATTATCCAGGAAGCCGGAAACTAAATACACATAGTTTTGGTGAAATATAAGATTATTCTCACCAGTATTAAAACAGGTAGGAGAGGCCACATTAAAGACTCAGGTTTTACTTTCTAAGACCATTGCTTAATAAAAAGCGCACTGGCAACAGCTCAGCAGCACATTAGGGCTGGAACTGGTTCAACCCAACATGCAGAAAGGAGATGTAACTGAGTAAAATAATACAGGTTAGACAAGCTCTCCCACTCACCTCAATAAGATCTTTATTGTAAAGAGCTACTGCCATATTGACATGACCCAAGGCTGTGGCAGTTCAACACTATAGTGTTACAGATTTGCATCACAATTCTCCATGGAACAAAACCACACTCCACTGGATAGAAATGCAACCTTAGCTGCCAGAACCCAATCCTGCATTACAGTTCTCATGTACATTTTAGGATGAGAAGAGAGGAGGACCATCTAGCTGGGCTTCCAGATTGACAAAGAGTGATTTCCCTCATTTATTCTTTCACTGAACAAGTGAAGGTGAAACATTACTTCTCAACTAGAACTACACATCTCCTTTCCTTTCCTTCCTATTCCATCTCACAGTTTTGCAAGACTAACCTCTTACCAGTAAGTTCCATACACGTATTTGTTTGTGTTTCAGATTTCTATGCTGCTTTATCACCCGAACACCTTCAAAGCAGCTCACAGCAATATTAAAACAATATATATAATAAACATACCATGTAAAAACCAGATACAAGATAAAATTTGTAGAAAGGCACTCTCAGTCAGCCCCCAGCAGTCCCAAAAGTCTGACTAGACAGGTATATCTTTGAGAGGTGCCCAGGGTTACCAACCCGTTTTATGGACAGCATAGAAAAAAATTACTGATAGGCAAACTTCTTTACAGACATTTTTAACATAATATCAAGATGGCTCAAAAGGCCAAAAGTGAACAATATTCATTTCCATATATACATCACAACAACAATCTTAACAATTATGCTAATTTTAATAGTGAACTGGAATTTAATAAAAAGGATAGATAGACAGACAGAGTGATTAGGTGGTCAGGTCCAGACTCCAGCACGCCCCTCCCTCAGTCTGACAGACAGGTTCTGCAGTGAAGGAAATGCTGGCTGAGGCTCAAAAACAGCATTTTCCTGGCTTCTGAGCTTCTCAATCAGGCTGAGAGAGGGATGGGCTGAACCTGAGCACCTAGCCAACCAGACACAAGGAGAAGAGGAGGAGGCCAGGTGGAGCCAGGTCAAGAGTGTACCGTTAAACCGTGGCCATTCACAGGTGTGGCTTCGCACATTTAACTACTGGCTTAAATTATATGCCTGCCCCCAGGGCCTTGCCCCCTTGGTTCTGAAAGATGAGTTTCACTCACCCTGGTGCAAGAGTCTCTATGACAATTTGGGCAGATATGGCTTCTCGCCACAATATTTATTGGTTTGGGGTCATTATGCTGTCAAAGAAATTATTAAACAGTGTGTGGCAGATATGGAAAAGCAATTGGATTTAAGTCTGGTTATCACCAGTAGTACTTTAGGTGGTTTTTCAAACTACCCCCAGCCGCCTACATACCTCACCCACTTGACCACCTTAAATCGAAGGAGAGCCTTTTTGCTGGCACAGTTTAATGCCTTGCCTTCTGCCATTTTGGATGGCAGATTTAAGGGGATGCCACTGTCCATTACATTGAGTCTGCCTTACATGTTCTTTTACACTGTGCCTGTTATAGAGGCATTTGTACTATCTGGACTGAACCATTTTTTAAAAATAGGCCTGGTCAATCAGAAGAGTATTACATCTCCTATCTTTCGGCAGATCAACACGCAACTGTCACAGCAGGGACAGCAAGATTCTGTGCAGCAGCCTGCAAACTGAGACAGGAACAACTGAGTAGCTGTAACTGAAATTTTTGTATAACCTGATGTTTTATCTAGTCTTACTGTTTTGATTTTGTTTTATCTAGTTTTATCTAGTTTTACTGTTTTGATTTTGTTTTGCTTTATGCTGACTTATATTTTGGTATGTAGGTTGACTGGTCATTGACCAGAACAATCTATCTATCTATCTATCTATCTATCTATTATTTCTTGTTTACACAGTCAGGCAGGTGTTATTGACTGTTTGTTTTATCCAGACATCGAGTCCTTCCCAAGGACCTGGGATGACTGAATTTTGTTATCAATATTGTTCTTCTTGTTATTATAGATATCGTCACAGAATATAGGCTGTTCCCAGTAATGTTGCTTTTTGTAATTGGCTGATGATGATTTCTGTGGCCCCTATGGTGTTGAGGTGCTCTTCAAGTTGTTTTGGAATTGCACCTAGGGCGCCAATTACCACTGGGATTATTTTGGTCTTCTTCTGCCACAGCCTTTCAATTTCAATTTGTAGATCTTTGTATTTTATTTTTTCTATTTCTTTTTCTGCTCTTCTGCTATCCCATGGTATTGCTATGTCGATTGTTTTTTATTTTTTATTATTATTATTATTATTATTATTATTATTATTATTATTATTATTAACAACCTTGGCCATAAGACTTCATAGAATGGGAGGGATCCACAGCAGGCTTTTTGTCTAGATGGAAGGGGAAGAGGAAATGGCAGTAGAGTATAGGAGACTCTACCGTCCTTTCCCAGTTTCATCTTCCATTTCCTTCCCTTTTTCATTACTAGCCTGGCAATAGCTCATGAGGGAGGAAGGAGGTTGAACATCATGACAGGGAGCAACAGGTGTTGCCACCACAAAGGAGGAGGAGGAAGAGATCACAAGAAGTAATCATTCAATTTTATTCTGTGCTGGTTAGGCGACCTCACTTGGAATACTATGTTCAGTTACAGGCAGAGGAGCTCTTACCCCTGGACTTCTGGGCCAAGCTCCAGGGCCTCCATAGCCCCTGCCCCCCAACTCCTCTTTAGTCTCTCCCAGGTGGTGTAATCACCTGGCCGAGGATGATGATGCTTAATTTGCAGGGCAGGGAGGCCTCCAAAGGCCTAAAGAGGTCCAGGCTCCAAAATTACCTAGGTGCACCTCTGGTTATGGGCCCCACATTTAAAGGACATTGATAAAATGGAATGGGTTCAGAGGAGTGGTCTGGAAACCAAGCCTTATGAGGAATGGCTGTAGTTAACCCAGATTTAATCAGGATAGATAATCTGATCCTGGTTATCTATCTTGGTTAAATGCAAGTTAACCACAGTGGTTTGACCAGGATTCCCTGGAAATTCTGGGTTCTAACAATCAGCTCCACAGGCCTCAGTAATCCTGGATAACTCTTTAACCTAACTTTGCTAACTTGGCAAAGAGGCACCTTTTAACGTGGTGATTCTCTTTATTTAGCAGGGTCAGTAACTGGCCCTATCCACCCCCAGCACAGCACCTCCACTGACTGTTGCTGGTATCTAAATTATGTTTCTTTTTAGATTGTGAGCCCTTTGGGGACAGGGTTCCATCTTATTTGTTTATTATTTCTCTATGTAAACCGTCCTGAGCCATTTTTGGATGGGCAGTATAGAAATTGAATGAATGAATGAATGAATGAATAAAATAACCAGTATGTCCATGATTGTGTGAACACAGCCTAAATTGTTCTTTTTTCTTTTTTCAGAAAAGAAAATATTAATTCTTTTTACATGTTTTGTTTCATAGAACAAATACATTAAAATTAATAAAGATTTGAAAAACAGGTTTCAGTTTCCAGAAATTCTGTCAAACAGTTTTTGAGCAGATTAAATGTTTGAAGCTTCTTGGGTTTGTTTGCTTGTTTTAATCAATCAATAGATCATATCAATTATTTCAATACTGGCATTCATCTTCTGGATTAATTTCATTTCAAAAGTCTATAGAAAAGCTTCATGCACAATGCTACTTCCACATCTCAGAATCTTAAAAAATCCTTGTTCCTTGCATGTTTTATTACTAATTTCAGTCACTGAAATGATGCCAACTGTCCCATTTACAGCTTGGCATTGTGCATAGTATGGCATGCAAGGGCATGTACATGAATGTACTCTGTGATATCAGACTAAATGCCATCCAATGGCAGCTTTTCCTGGTTGCAGGATCAGATTTTTTCCCCCATCTTCTGACAAATGCCAAGACCTCTCCCATTGAGTTGACCCTCCAGGCTCCACCCACATAATCCTGAACACTTTTATCAGTGATGTGGAAAGTTTCCTCCAGCAGAATAACACTAGCATGTAGTCCAGCCCTTACATGCTGGAGTCAGGAAACTTTAGGAAATTAATTAGGAAATACATTAAAGTATTAGAGACAGGTCTGAGCATACCTCCCCATAACCTCCAGCTAAATAGAGGTAGTAGGCTTGTGACCCTGCTTCGAGGAGGATAAAACTTTGGGGGTTACCTGCACAGATTGTTTTGTATAAAAATTAGTCATAATCACCATTGAGGCCTAAAGTGCAGAGGTGTAGATCCTCACATTAATGAGACATGAAAACTTGATTTTTATTTATTTATTTATTTATTAAATCAAATTCTCAGGCGTCTGAGAAGCCCTTGTTATCAAGGTATTGGAACAGTTAAGCATTAGATAATCTAAATTGCCTGCCTGTGTCATCTAGACCATCCTTTACCTGAAGTAAAGGCGTTTGTGCTTTTGGAAAAGAAAAATCTCCAATTTTATGAACTTTACTTGGGATCATGACGGTTTGAATCCTAAGAACCACTGCACAAACAGAAATAATGCTGCATAAGGGAGAGAAGCTGATTTTTGCTGGTTCTGCCTTCCCTCTGCAGCCCCTTAAGGTCCGGCCACATCAATTCTTGGCATTGCAAAATGTACATGGGTTCCAGTATGTATGTCTCTTCTGATGATCTGAATGAACAGTGGGACTCTTGCAGAGAAAGGGGTTTTTTCAGGTAATCTGAGCCTAAGCCGTTCAGGGCTTTAACAGTGATAATCAGTACTTTATATTTTGCCCAAAAACATACTGGCAGCCAGTGCAACTGTTTAAGAATAGGCATTATGTAGTCTCTCCAAGTTATCCCAGAGACCAAGCTTGCTGCTGCATTTTGGACTAATTGAAGTTTCCAGACTAGGTGCAATGGCAGCCCTACACAGAGTGCATTGTAGTAGTCCAGCCTGAAGATTACCAGCTGACATACCACCATGCTCTTCAAGGAATTGGCAGAGATGTCATATCAGCTGAAACTAATGAAAAGTGCTTTTGGTCACAGTCCCAACCCGAGACACCAGATCAGGATCCAAAGAGCACTCCTAAACTGTGTTACCTGTTCTTTCTGGAGGAGTATAACCCCATCCAGAACGGGAGATCCTAGTCCATCCTCCACATTGCAACCCCCCATAATGAGTACCTCCATCTTGCTTGAATTCAGCTTATTATCCCACATCCAGCCCATTACTGCTTATAGGCAGGCACCTGGGGAGTTGCCATTTTCTTCTTGGGCAAGGTCTTGGAGAGTGTGGTGATGTCTCAGCTCCAGGCAGCCCTGGATGAATCCAATTACTTGGATCCCTTCCAGTCTGGTTTCCGATCTGAGTACAGGATAGAAACTGCCTTGATCACTCTGGTTGATGACCTATGCGGGGAGAGAAACTGAACATGTGGATTCTCCTGGATCTCTCAGGGGCTTTCGATACCATCAACCATGGTATCCTTCTGGGTTGTCTCTCCGTGTTGGAACTTGGGGGCATGGTTATGCAGCAGCACCACTCCTATCTGAGGATTGCACTCAGAAGGAGGTGCTGGGGGACACCTGCTCCACTCCTTGGCCTATGAGGTGTCACAGGAATCTATTCTGTCCTGTGTGCTGTTTAACATCTACGGAAAACATCTGGGAGAGGTCAACTGTGGGTGTGGGCTGCCGTGGCATCAATATGCTGACACTCAGCAACATGCTGCAGCACCCAGCAATACGCTGATGATACCAAGCACCATCATCTTTTAAATCAACAGACACCAGGGTGGCAGTGGATGCTTTGAACCGGGGTTTGGAGGCTGTTCTGGACTGGATGGGGGCAAAGCTGAAATTTAATCCAGAGAAGATGGAAGTGCTCTGGGTTGGTAAAACTGAGCATCCGAGTAGTGAGGTAAAGCTGGTCTTGGACAGGGTCACACTCCCCCTGAAAGACAAAGGCCACAGCTTGTGGGGTCTTTCTGGACCAGACACTGACCTTGGGCACAGGTGGCGGTGGTGTGCAGAGTACTTTTTACCAGCTATGACTGGTACGCCATCTGCGACCCTACTTGGAGAAGGTGGACCTGACTTCAATCACTCATGCTTTGATAACACCCGGATTGCACTACTGCAATGTGCTCTACATGGGGCTGCCCTTAAAGATGGTTCAGAAGTTTCAGCGAGTTCAGAATGCTGCTGCAAGGATGCTCATGGGCGCAAGTCACTTCATGAGTGTAACATCCATCCTGTGGCAACTTCATTGGTTACCAATCAACTTCTGGGCTAAATTCAAGGTGGTGGTCTTGACTTTTAAAGCTCTATATGGCTTGGGGCTGGAGTACCTGTTGGACTGCATTTGCCCATATGAACCTGCCAGGGCTCTCCGCTCAGCATCTCAAGCCCTGCTCATGGCCCCATCACTAACAGAGATCTGGTTGGCAAGGTCTAGAGACAGGTCCTTTTTGGTTGTGGCCCCTTGACTTTGGAACACCCTCCCCAAAGAATTTTGCCATGCCACCTCAGTGTTTTTTAAAAAACAATTAGAAACACATCTTTTTAAGAGGCTTTTAAATGTTTTATCTGTTGCTTATATCTGGTAGGTTTTTTAGTTCTCAGTTTTTAGCTTTTTATTAATAACTTTTAATTTGAAACTTTTAAAATTGTGTCTTTAAATGTGGTTTTAGCCTGGTCTTTTTAATTTTTTAATTTTATTAATATTTAACTTTACATTACAGTGGTCCCTCGACTTACGTAAATAATCCATTCCGAACGCACGTTCGGAGGTCGAAATTTTCGTAAGTCGAGGAGCGCACCACGGAAGTCTCAAAACACTCGTAATTCGAGGAAGCCGCATCTAAACATTCGTAGGTCAAGTAAGCTGATTCTAAACCGGCAACTACTTCCGGTCTTTTTTGTCACTCGTAACTCGAAAAAAACATAAGTTGAGTAGTTCGTAGGTCGAGGGATTACTGTATATCTATTTTATCAATGTTGTGAGCCCCACCAAACAGCAGTGTACTAGAGGAGCGAAGTATAAATATTTAAAATAAGTAATAACTAGCTTAATCCGCACAGAGCTTCTGAGCGCTTGTACTTGATTGCTCCCCTCACCCCCTGCCACAGCCCCCCTCACCTCAGAGATCTTTCTACCCTCCCCTGAGCCACACTCCTGCTCCTCCTCCTCCATTCTGTTGCTTCCATCCTCTTCACCCCTCTTGGTCACTCCTCCATCCCTCTCATCCCTCTTGGTCACGGCTGCAGCATTGCTGGCGCCTATTGGTCAAGCTGTAGCCCCCTGTCCCCAGAGACCTCCTCACCCAAGCTCTGCTCCTGCTCCTCCCCGCAGCAACAGTTGACCAGACCCTTCCTCGCTGCCACTACCACCATGGCCGTTCATTTCTCTCAGGCCGCTGACAAGCCCGGTCCTCGGCAGTCCCAAACACTCGGCGGCTGCCAACATGCCTGTTTATCCCCCTCAGGCTGCTGACAGGCTCAGGCCTGTCCCTCACCCTTCCTTCTTTCTCTCTTCCCCCCTCTCGCTCCTCCACTTGCTCAACCCCTCCTGTCTTTCTTCCCCTCTCTTCTTCTTCTTTTTTCTTTCTCTCTCTCTCCCTTCCTGGGTTAACAGATATTGTTCATCTTGTTTCTTCATCTAATTCACACAACAGCAGCCTCCTCCTGAAGGGGCTCTTTCCTCCCTCACGACCCCTCTCTTTGCAGACCCCTGCCCACTATCCTTTTATTTTCTATCTACATATTTATTTCTCTAAGGCATACCCGTGGCTAATCCCGTGCGTGGCAGCTCTTACGAGAGTTTGTGAGCAGAAGCACCTGATTGGGCAGCGGGGATTCCATATGCAGATAGGGAGAAGGAGCCTGAGGCACTGTGATGATTGGGCAGTGGAGGTTCCATATGCAGATAGTGTCATAAACCTGTCAGGTTAGTCTCAAGTTATATGACACCCAGGAGGTTGCCAGCATTGGCATTTAGCTTATCATCTGGTGGAGTGGAGAGTAGACAGAAAGACAAAGTAGGTTATCAGGCAAAGCAGTACAAGCAATCCCACAGCAGAGCCAGTTCCAGTTGTAACGATATCTAAGCCAGTCGACCAAGTCCAAATCGAGTTACACAAGTAGAGTACAAACAGTCTGGGGTCAGTGCTCGAGCAAAGCAAGCAGGAACACAGCTGGGTAGTACAACAAACACAGCGTTGCTTCCAGCACTGCGACTGTGGTGTGGCCGTCTTAAATAAGTGGAAACCATGTGCTTTCAATCATTGCTTTCTGACTCAGCAGTTCTCCTTGTTAGCCGAGTAGTTCTGCGCGTGCGTCTCCTAATCTCCTCCTGTCTCTTCGACTGGTGCCTCTCTACAGCTGAGATCAGCTGCGTCTCCTCAACAGGAGCTGTCATACTAGACTCCATCTCTTCCTCAATGTCCCGTGAATCGGCCCCGCTTGCCTCAGCAACTTCTTGTCTTTGAAGCTGCTGCACTCCCTCCTCCACTGTCGCACTGCCTGTCTCCTCCTCATCTTCAGAGTCTGATAGCATGCCCATGACAGACAGCAGGGAGGAGCCTGTGATGGTTAAGGTCAGTTGGAATGCAACTGTTACTGGTTGGAAGATGTTCTTGATTGTAAAAGAGAGGAATCTATCTATATATAAAAGGATAGGACTTTCGCAACAGCTGCCACGCACAGGATTAGCCACAGGTATGTCTTAGAGAGAGAGAGAGACAGACAGAAAATTTCCTGATGATGACGGCTTGTAGAGATAGCACCCAACACCAAATCCCCTGATGACCTCGCCCAGCCATTTCATGTAGAGGTTAAAAAGCATTAGCGACAGAATGGAGCCTTGAGGGATTCCATATAACAATTCCCATTATAGCAACTTTCACCAATCACCACCATCTGAATTCTATACAAGAGATAGGAGCAGAACCACTGCAAAGCAGTGCCTCCTATCCCCAAATCACTCAGGCAATCCAGAAAGATACCATAGTCGATGGTATCAAAAACCACCAAGAGACCCAAAAGAACCAACAGTGTCACACTCCCTTTGTTAATTCCCTGGTGAAGGTCATCTATCAGGCCGACCTAAGGCCATCTCAACCCCATAGCCCACCTAAAGCCAGTTCGAAATGGGTCTAGATAATCAGTTTCCTCCAAGAACACTTGAAGCTGGTGAGCCAACACCCTCTTGATCATCTTACCCAACCATGGAAGGTTGGAGACTGGCCTATAATTATCCATCACCATGGGATTTAGGGCAGGCTTCTGTTTAGAAGTAAGATTCATTAAAATGAAGCATACTTCCAAGTAAACTGGCTCCCAATGGGTTTCTGGGCAAAATACAAAGTGCTAGTTATAACTTACAAAGCCCTAAATGGCTTAGGTCCTGGGTATTTAACAGAGCGTCTTCTTCGCTATGAGCCCCACCGCCCATTGAGGTCATTTGAGGAGGTCCATCTCCAGTTGCCGCCAACTTGTTTGGTGGCTACACAGAGACGGAGCTTCTCGGCTGCTGCCCCGAAATTGTGGAATGCGCTCCCTGCTGGGATACGAGCCTCTCCATCTCTGGCAATTTTTTAAAAACTTCTGAAAACACATCTCTTCAACCAAGCTTTCTCAGCTCTTTAAAAACTTGTTTTTAAATTGTTCTGATTATTTAATTGTTTTATGATGTTTTAAATTGTTAATCATTGTTTTATGCCTTTATAATTTTTGTTTTAATTATTAACTGATTTTAATGGTGTTTTAATGTAAACTGCCCTGAGCCTTTTGGAAGGGCGGTATAAAAGTTTTAATAACAAATAAATAAATAAAATAAACAAACATGCTGTTAATTTTGAGAGCGATCTTCTGTATATGCAGAACAAACAAGAGGAAGCAAGTTCCTCTTTGAAGATAAAACAATATATCTTGTCCTTACTAACTGCGTTCCCACAATTATAGCAATCCTGGTTTTAAAAAGTTAATCAGGATTAGTGAGCAAAGGTGATAGTGTGAACCCAAAATGCCAGGGCAATCCTGATCAAACCACTCTGGTTAACCAGCACTTAACCAAGACAGATTACCAGAATTGAACTGGTCCATAGGGATCTTTCAAAATCCTTAGAAAAATCACAGAATAGTTTTTCAGACTCAAATCAGTATGGGAGAACCCTGCATATTTATCATAAAAGAAAAACAAGAGAGAACTCAAGTTGTCTCAAAAAATATTTTACTGACATCAGTAATTACATTCAAATATTTGTGCTCTCAATAAATGATTTGTATTGATACATTGTAAGACATTTATGGAACACATTCAATCCAACACATAAAATATATATTATTTTCAGTTGTTTCTCTATAAAAGGTCCCAGAGCATGAGGGAATGGGATTTATATCGTATTGGTAGTCTATACTGGCCAAATGGCACCAGTGCAAAAAAGAAGAGTGACATAAAAGAAGAAAAGGAGCAATGTTGCATACAAATGCTGGTTTTTACAGGTCCTTAAAAAGGATGAAAGCTTCAAGTAAGGAGTTGCAGCAGACATTTGACAACCAAAAGGAAAATTGGCTCTGTGGCCAATTTCCTATTAGATGGAGAGAATATCAAAGTGTCAACAAAGAACCAAAGGGCGGGGGACATGGCATGTCAAAGATTTCTATAGAGATGCAACTCCTTATCTGCAGTCTGAAGTGGAAGGATACTGTCACATGCTTGAGCTGCACAGGTAAGTGCCAACCAAAGTCTCTGCTGAGGCCAGGCCAGGAATAATCTAAATAGTGCTCTTATGGAATATATGCTATAGCAAGTTAACTTGCTAGAGAAGAAATGACTGCCATAGCTAAGATGATGGGGCCTTTCCTCCAGCCCTGTTCAGGTGTTATACCTGAACTCATGGATGAAAGCAAATGGGAGTGCACTAGCAAGCCACAGCCCTGCAACCACGTGCTTGCTGACCATGCCCACCAGGCCTCCACCAGCTACTAGATTTAGCCCAGGAGTATATATGGGACACAGATAAACGAAAGAAACAGGTCAGGACATACTCAGTACTCATTAAAGGAAATTCCAGATTGAATATTACAGAAGGCCAATTGGCAGCTTAAATTGCTTACTGAGAGTTCAGAGAACAAGAAGACACCCCAAAGCAGAAAACAGGGAAGACCTAAAGCAGAACAAGAATTTAATAATCCTTGCTGATAAAATAATTCATAAGTATCAGTAATGAATGTAGGATTTGCTGGATTAGGGCATGACACAAATCCCCTGTATAGAAAACCATTTTCCCATAATATATTGACATATTTGCTGCCCTTGTTTGTTTGTTTATACATTTATAACAGGGCTGTGTACACTGATATGTTTTTCCTCACTACAGCCCTGTCAAGTAGGTTAAGCTGAGAGATAAGTAACTGGCCCAGAGTATCAAGTGAATCGCCCAATGAGTATTCATGGCTGAATGGGGATTTGAACTCTGGTCTCCTTGGTCCTAGTCCACCACTACACCATGCCGGCCATTACAATGTTCAGCCAAGTGGTCAATTCCTTTCCTCACTAAAATCACAGTTAGACGTTTTAGACACTTTAAAGGACTTGCATATCTAGGTCTTGTCCACACTATGTGATGCACAATTCACTCCTACTGTTTATCCTAAAACTAGCCAAAGTGTCAGTCAGAAATGATGGGCAATTAGCACTTTTCAGTAGGACTGCGCAGAACATCCAAAACCAAACAATATGCAGCAGCCCTTGGGAACATGGCTAAACCCATGAAGTACTGTGTGCTTCTGGTATAGAGTGGGGCTCCTTCCCAGGAAGCAGAGTCTTGCACTAGAGATGTACATGAATCAAAATCTGCAATTTGATTCAAGGTTGAATCGAGAGATGTACACGAGCCTGTTCATCACCTCCTCTGGGAAGCGCCAAACTGGCTCACGCGCCAGCATTCAAGCCAGCTTGGCAGGGTGGGGAGTGGTTCCCTTAAAAAGCAGCTAAGCAGATCCTTACCTGCTTGTCCCCACCCCACTGCTCTCCCAACAGCCGCACGGGACTGCGCCACTGTTCCCTGCAGCCTCTATGCAGTGTCGGCACGTGGAGGCTGCAGGGAACAGCGTCGCAGCCCTGTGCGGCCGTTTAGAGTGCGGTGGACAAGCAGGTAAGGAGCTGCTTACCTGCTTCTTAAGGGAACCACTCCCCACTCTGCCCTCAGCTTGCCCCAGCCCTAGTTGAATTGAATCATGAACCCCTCGAACTGATTTGTCAAAATCAGCCAGCTTGGCCAACTGCCTTGACGAATCAGCCCCAAATCACCCAAATCGATTCAGGTGATTCACATGCCATTTTAAGGCCCATTTTGCTGGAAAAACATGCCTAAAAAAAGTGATTTCCACCCCAGGGACAACTGGTCTACCAACTGAGATAGGTGGGTAGACCAGCCCTCTGCTCTGGACATGGCATGTCAGCCCGCTTCAGAGATCAGGTCTACCTGGGTAGACCTGTCCTCCAAGGTAGGCTGACATGCCAAGTCGAGAGTGGAGGGCTGGTCTACCCACCGATCCCAATTGGTAGACCAGCTCTCCCTGAAAAAAGCACCATTCTGAGGCTCGTTTTTTTTAAGCAAAACAAATGGCATTCAAATCATCCAAACCAATTCGAGTGGAAACAGGGGTGATTCTCCTCAACCCCGAATCATGTCTTCTGTTTTGAAGGTGATTCAATTCTGGGTCAAAATTTGCGAATCACCCAAATTTGACCCAAATCAATTTGATGGCAAATAGAGTTGCACACCGCTATCATGTAGTGCCCTATCCTTCTTGTAAAAGAGCCCTCTCTCTCTCTCTCTCTCTAACACACACACACACACACACACCAGAAGTGTGCAATACTGTGAGGAGATGGCTGGCCTGGGAGTGGCCACCTCAGAATGGTTCCAAAGGGCTGCTGCATATTATTCAGTTTGGGATGCTCCGAACTACAGTTGTCCTCTTCAGACAATCTCAATCTTTGCTGCGGGTCTACTTTGGAGTAAGGAGCCTTGAGGGAAAGTCAACCCCCTCACTCCTGGCCTGGCTTTGCACACTTCTCTTCCCTGCTGTATCCTAGTTTTATTCCAGAGCCTTGCCTCCCTCCCTCTGCCTTCCTGCAGATGGAGGAGGCACATGGGCCCCAGAGGTCTGCTGCTCTAAGGTGGCTGCACATCTCTTTGGCCCTTCTGCAGCAATTTGAGCTCCACCTTGGATGGCAGCATCAGGACTACCTGAGTAAATGATTCCTGCTCAGGCTCTGTGATGTTGTAGCAATGGATCAGGCAAGTGGATCAAAGTCACGGTAGATGCTGGGTGGCAGGCCCTACACTTGCGCCAGCATCATGGAGCCCAAGCAAATGTCATCGGCCAGATAACCTCCAGTGCTGCCATTGTCCAGCTGTATTTCCAAAACGTTTGTGTGCCAATCAGCTCCCCACCACTTGATGTATTCCTGTAGCAGCACCTGCCCCTCCGGCTAAGAGAAGATGGATAGAGCTGGGAGCATGGTGACATCAAACATAGGAAAATTGGTGTGTGGACATTCAGGGAAGGGGGTGGAGCAACAGGGCAAAGCCTGGATGAGCTATTCCTCCACTGAAAACAACAGTGCTTAATTTAAGACAATTAAAGCTAAACAAATGCCTGAGATGATCAATTTGTGTACAAGGATGGCATGCCCTCCAGTTCTGAGTTTTGTAAATCCTTCAAAATATCCCAGTAAATGAGGTGGGGAGGGGTTTTAGAGCGTGGATGACCAAGCCACATACACACAAGCTTGTAGGATGGATGGATGAGCCAATGACCATATACATTTCTAATTATTACAATTTAAAAGGCTGAGATTTACTGCTGCAATCCTGTTTCTATTTGGTGGCACCACAACATGTTGAATTCTACTTTTTAAAAACAATACAAAATATAACTGCTTTCACCTTTAACAGGATTTGAGAACTCACAAATCCAGATACTGATAACCTCTCTAGAGGTTTTACTTTATGTTACCAACTATCTCAAGAAGAGTTCAGCAAAGTTTTAAGTACCAATCTTCATAAACATGGTATAGTAGAAGTTGTAGCTTTGAACAGTCTCAAGATCCTGAATGCAACTTTCTAGCAAAAACCAGACTCTTAGAAGGTTGGCAATGCTAATAGTCAGAGATACAGTAAGAGAATGCAATTGGAAACATTCATACGCACAGAATTTCTGCATTCTGTGAAATATAACTTTACTTTTACACATCTGGGAAGCACAACCCCAAAGTGCACTAAAGTGGTCCTTCCCATTTTCTACGGATGTGTAAGAACCACAGTGGCCCAAATCCAGAAGTGGTCATGCTCAACAGGTGGGGATGTGCATTTCCTTCCAGATAACAACAAAGAAGTGCAACCTCACAGAAACTGCACTGCAATGCAGAAGTTTTCTTAAATGTGCATCCAGTTGTGTGCTCGGTTCCCGAACCGTGTGCAATGGCACCTGAGCATAAAAACCTATTTCTGCACATGTATTTCCTTTGCCACTTTGGCATATGCAAATACAGTGCAATAAAAAAACAATACGAAAACAAGAAGGCATGATCCAACTCACTCTAGTTGTATAACAGCCAGTCATTTCAATAAGGCATGTGCAAGGAGCTGTTTAAGATTCACTGAAATGGCTATGCAACAGCAGTGACCACAGGCCTGTAACAGACGCCCCTTACTTCAGAACCGTTCCAAGGGCAAAACCTACTGCTTGAGATCATGCTCTGACCAGTGATAACTGGCACTGTATTATTCTCAGCAACACAGGTAATCCACTTTGGAACGGATGATGATGTAACTGAATTACTTGAATAATGGGGACCTCTTCTTTCAACTTCAAAACTTAGTATTACATATTTTCTCATTACTTTAAAAAAAGCTCAGCATTTTACACAGACCTTTTGATAACTTTAAGGCACTGTCCTTGGCATAGCACACAACAAATACCAGAAAAGACAATTCGGCAAACAAAGTTTGCTTTTTAAGAAAAAGAAAACTGAAAGCAAAAAGCCAGCATAGTGGCAACATAACTTCCACAGTTTCTATTTTAAAGTGCAATGTAGTAGTAATACAGTTTTATTTACTTTCTTTTAAAAAAAAGTTAAACTCTTTGGTCACATTGTCTTTCAGATTTTTAAAGTGACTACTCCATGGTCTCATAAAACCAACTTAAAATAAAGTCACAAGAGGATTTTTTAAAAAAAAGTTTAAAAATGAACAGCTGGTAATCTTTAAAGACTTGGCATAGTGGGCAAGCAAGATCAGATGAGGTTCTTTCAGAAAGATTTGCAGGATCTTTCTTGCAGCTACCTGCATGCAGGCATGCTAAAATGGATTGCCATTTCTGCTGATGTGTCATCTACACAGATGCATATGTGGATGCTGGTGAAGTTTTGCAATCAGCTCTTCCTCTGTAGGTTCTTCCAAAACATCCCTAGGAGGACAAAACAGAAGCCAAAAGAATCAGCAGAGCAGATGTGGATGCAGGCTGCAGATGTGCAATGCAGATTTTGCACATGCGTATGCACGCACCCACCTTTATTTATTCCAGATACAACTTTTGCAATCAATTCAATATCAGTAACCTCTATAGTGGGATACATTTAATACAAATCTACTGTTGCACATCAACAAGTGCAGTTTCCCCCCAGAATGGAGATGCAGTGATTGGGGGGAAACTGTACCTGTTGCTTGTTTTACTGTCTAGCTTGCTCAAGATTCAAAAACCCTGTCAGAAGAAAAACTAGCAACTCTTACCTTTGCAGAGGAACTAATCTGTCATGTAACAGAAGATGGTCAATTTTACTACCTAAAGGCTGTTCTCATGAGCAGCCTATCCCAGCCTGGATTAGGCTGCTGATGTGCAGCAAGCATGACTTGTCCCCATAGCTAAGCAGGGTCTGCCCTGGTTGCATATGAATGGGAGACTTGATGTCTGAGCACTGGAAGATATTCCCCTCAGGGGATGAAGCTGCTCTGGGAAGAGCAGAAGGTTTCAAGTTCCCTCCCTGGCTTCTCCAAGATAGGGCTGAGAGAGATTCCTGCCTGCAACCTTGGAGAAGCCGCTGCCAGTCTGTGAAGACGATCCTGAGCTAGACCGACCAATGGTCTGACTCAGTATATGGCAGTTTCCTATGTTCCTATGTACCCACTATTCACATTATCTTGAAGGCTGAGCCATTCACTTAGTTCTCATTGAGTTTCTTCTCTCAGTAGAGAGTAACACCCCAAAAGAAATACGCTTGCTACTTGTAGAGCCTGGCTCACCTGAACATGAGTTCTACAGTCATCTGGTATTCATCTTCTGAAAGAGATGACCGATGGCAGCGACGATCCCATTTGTGAATAAAATTCTGCAATTCAAAAGGGGGGGGGCTGAAAACGAGGGCCATTCAAAGTGGCCTCCCCACCACACCACACCCTGATATTGTTTTTCATAAAAACTCCAGACAAGCAATCTTTTTGTGAGCAGTGTATCATCAGATAAAGCTACTCATGGAAATCCCAACAGCTGCGTCTGTAAATGGGGTGCACTTAGAGGTGAGGAAGTCTCCTGATAACTGAGCAAAGAGGCACCATTTTAAAGTGGTGATTCTCTTTACTGAGCAGGGGGAGAGCAACTGGCCCTATCCATCCCCAGCACAGCATCCCTCCAGTGGCTGTTGCTGGTGTCTATCTTCTGTTTCTTTTTTAGATTGTGAGCCCTTTGGGGACAGGGAGCCATTTTCGTTACCTATTTATATCTATGTAAACCACTTGGGGAACTTTTTGTTGAAAAGCGGTATATAAATATTTGTCATGTTCATATTCTCATGGAAGCTGCTGCTGGAGCTCCCAGAGCAGCAGACAAGCAGAATTTCTGTGCAATCGAGCTGGCAGGAAGACCATCTGAACTGGCTCAAACATAAGGCAGCCTGGACACAGTCATCGGCACTAGTGATGCTTGAGACACTGAAATTCATCTGAATATTGACTGGTAAGAGTTACATGAAAGCCTGGTCTGAGACTTTGGGGTGGTTCTCATGATCACGGCAAGCCCAGAGAAAGGAGAATCAGGAGATCTGCATGGTATGTGCACACTTGATTTCCAATAAATTTCCCAGATGAACAATAAAATCCCCAGGAATTTATGTCGATGCTGGGTTGGCACTGTGCCAACCCAACATGGAAAAGAGATTGGTAATCTGGGATTTGATCAAGGATAACCGTAGATGTTGGTTGCATGTTTCATGTGGTTTCTGGGTTCTTATGATCAAACTGGGAGCATGCATGTCATGCAAGTCTCCTGATTGCCGTGGTGACTGTGAGAACCAGCCCTTTACTTTCTTCCTTAATTTCAGCCCTTTAACATTCCTTTAAAACCCAGAAGTCTAGCAAGTCTTTTAAAAAAAATAAAAGAAAAGGAGTTTCACCTGTAACCTCATCAGCAAGGGTTTAACCAGCATCCACCTTGCAGGTCACAGGCTTCCCATTCCTGATATAGCCTCAGTTTTCCCTGCTAACTGAGCAAAGAGGCACCTTTTTAAAGTGGTGATTCTCTTATATATAGCAGGGGGAGAGCAAATGGCCCTATCCAACCCGAGCACAGCATCCCTCCAGTAACTGTTGCTGGTATCTGCCTTGTGTTTCTTTTTAGCTAGTGAGCCCTTTGGGGACAGGGAATCATCTTATTTATGCATTATTTATTTTTCTATATAAACCGCTTTGAGAACTTTGGTTGAAGAGCAGCATATAAATATCCGTAGTAGTACGCGCCACCTACCTATTCCATTTATCCATCAAGAGGTTTTCAAGTCCAACTAGTATAATACATGAATTGTATAGAGCGAATAACTCCCCCTGCCTTAAGCTTTGACTCAAACATTACCTCCAGAAGAAAAGCAATGAACAGATTGACCCAGATAACAGCAGAAATCAGCCACCAGCTGACAAAGTACAATTTTGACCACCTGGAAAGAAAAACAAATAAGAAAATTACATTATTCCAAGTTAACATGCTTTGATGATGTGAAAGAACACAAGTGATCTAGTAAGTGGGCAGTGTAACCTTGGCAGAGAGAACTCACAGAACACTGAATTGCAAATTCCATGACCAGGGCACACTCCAGTCCCAGAATTCCCTGCCCATGACATGTGAAACACAGTGCTCTACAAATTCCCTCCTCTATTATTTATACTGCCAGTCGGACAAGACCACTTGTGTGAGCTAATAAATGTACAGGTCTGCCCGGATAACTAAACAGCTGGGTTTCTGCCACTTGGGAAAGAAGCACTTGGACACTCTCAACACTGTAGAGGCCTATTTGCCTTCCAGAAATTGCAAATATTTTCTTGACTTGGGGGACCTACTCTGACAGAATTTGAGAACTTCTGGCTAAGGAGACAATGGGATGTCTGCCAAATATAGAGTCTTAGCCCATCACTTACGACGATGAATATTTGGAAAACGCATCCAAGAAAACTTGCCAGTTGTTTACAGTCATCACATCCCACAGAGTCACCAGCGCTGCCTGAGACAAAAGCAAGAAAGAGAGCTGTAGCGGATATTACTTGAACTTGATATTTTTCAAAAACAGAGCAAACTGGGAGGCACCAAACCAGTGAACTGGTAACCAAAAGTAGTTACAAACATTATGAATGAATAGACTCACAGCGAAGTCATCAAAGTTGTTTGGCCAATATTGCAGCTGTTCATATGTGCCACAATGGCTGGAGGCGTTGCTAGCTGTCATGTTTATGACACTACAAGAGAATGATACATGTAAAGTTATTTCAGAACAGTCTCCGACAGCATGTTGCACAGATCCGGTGTTGCTATGGCGCTGTATACTTTTGCCATGGTATCCCAAAGAGGGACAGTTTGAGATACTGTCAACAAAGGGGGAAATCGCACGTGGCTCTAAAGTTTGTAAATATGTGGCCTGGTCAGCAATGTGCTCAAAAGGGAGAATAAGTTACTGCATCTGTTGAACCTTCTTGTAAACAACAACAAACATTCACCATGCTCCTCCAAAGAATCTGACAAGAAGCAATGGTTTTAAACTCCATGGAAGTTAATATTGGCATATACAGGGTGGAGTTAATTTGGAGCAGGCACTGTTAGGATTCAGCCCCAGAAAGTCATACTTTAAAAAAAAAAAATGTCCCTGACTAGATGTGAAGTACCTTTTCTTCACCACGCAGCCAGTGATCAGATGACTTCACTTGCAGGCATGCTTGAGGCCAAACATCTCTAACTGTGAGATCTAATTGTCAATTGAACAAGCTGCCCAAGGAGGCTGCGAAGTCTTCTACTTGAGAAAAGGCCAGGGTCCACATACTTTGGCCATGTGGGAAGCCAGGCAACATTTGTGCTTGCCAAGATCATGCCCTTGAGGGCCAGATGTGCAACACACAGTTAGGGATGTAACAGTTAGTTACCTCCAAAGTATGTAACAGCATGGATGGATATAACAGTTAGGTGCCTCCAAAGAGCAGCACACCGTTAGGGATGTTCCCCCTTCCCTCTGTTTACCTCCAAGCTCAAAAAGTTGATGGGGGCTCATTCGTGTCACTTGGGAGACACCGTCCAAAGTGCAGCTGCACAAAGAAGACCTCCAAGCTCTGCCTTCCTCCTAGCTTGGAGCTGGAAAGCCCTCACCCCCACCCACCACACAGAGCTTATGCTGAACTTCCTATTCTTTCCTTCATTTGTACTTCCTATTCTTTCCTTCTGCAACGGCTCTCACCACGGCTGCCACCTTTATTCCTCGGTGCTTCCCTTTCTTTCTTGCAATGCCAGCACCAGCTCATGCTGCTGCTGCTGCCGCCCACTCCCCAGCAGCCAGGCTGGAAAGAGGATGGAAGTGCTAGCAAAGGGCCATGGGCTTGGTGATACTCAGGACAAAAGGGGGAGGACACGGGAGCCACATGCCACATAGCTCAGTACGTGGATCAAGGCAGCAGCTTATGTTTGTCAGAAGGGAAAAGGATCTTTGCCCTTATTACTAGATTTAGGGACCCCCTGTTGAAAAGCATCTGCCAAGCATGCTTCTATTTATTTAAAATATTTATACCCTGCCCCTCCAGTACACTACTGCTCGGGGCAGCTCACAACCCTAAAGTCACAATAAAAGTAAAATTAACCAAACCGAACAAACAAGTTAAAAGTCAGATTAAAAACCACAACCATTAATAGGTTCAAATTAAAAGTTATTTTAAATGCGAAAAACTGAAAATTATAAAAAGCTAAAGAACCTACCAGATATAACCAAAAATGGAGCATTAAAAAGCCTCCTTAAAAAGGTGTGTTTTAAGTTGTTTTTTAAAAACACTGAGGGAGTTTTTTCTAGTAAATCATACCTAGGGGTAAGGGACTGATCTGGTTCCAATGGGCCTCATTCAACATTGGACTGATTAACTCAGTGAGACAGACCCACAGAAGTGGAAATACAGGTATCAAAATTCAGGAAGCCTAGGACTGCTATATAATGTTCTGCTGGAGGGGGAAAGGAATCCTTGTCCATAATGCACAAGTATTATGGCTTCTGTCCGTACTCCATGTTCACATGAGAAACTTACCTGGAATTGCCCATGGGAACAATAGCACCCCTAAACAGCACTATGCCAATTATTGCAAATGCATAGAAAGCCACCTGAAAAAGAACACACTAGCATCAATCACTTTCTACTGCTAATTTAGTGTAGTGCAAAATAACTGGCAAAAACAGTGGCTGGTCTGATGTTCAATGCAATGCAATGCAATACTGGCATTACTGGTCGGCTGGCATTGCTGCACACCAACATCTACTGTTTCCAGCGTAAATTCCATTGCACAAATGCACCTGCACAACCCCACTGGAGCCGACTTTCACATGTGCAGCAGCACTGGCCAATCAGTAACCCCAGCATTCCATTGCACATCTTCATCAAATATTCAAGTTTCTATTTTCCAGCAGACATTAATGCTTGTTAAAGTTTGCACTTTAAATCAGTCTGGTGAAGCAGGAATGGCAATATGATCTCCAAGCACTTGTTTTACCTTTTGTTGCCCAAAAGGTAAAGTGTGCCATCGAGTCGGTTTTGACTCCTGGCGACCACAGAACCCTGTGGTTGTCTTTGGTAGAATACAGGAGGGGTTTACCATTGCCATCTCCCACGCAGTATGAGATGATGCCTTTCAGCATCTTTCCTGTATCGCTGCTGCCCAATATAGGGGTTTCCCATAGTCTGGGAAACATACCAGCAGGGTTTCAAATCAGCAACCTCTGGCTTGCTATTGAAGTCATTTCCCTGCTGCACCATTAGGTAGCCCTGCTGAAGTAAAATACACACCACAGGAGAAGATTCAGATATTCAAGGAGCACACGTAACAGGGTCATTGTGCAACCACCCTGCTTGTGCTCTCTGACATGACACAACCCCATGGGAGGGTAGGACCAAGTGTTATTCTTAAACATTTCAGTTGTCTCTCAGTTAAATGCTTTGAGGATGGTTGTCAAAGGTACTAAAAGCTAATTACATCAATTTACAAAAATACGCATATATAAAGAGAGGCTTGGCTCATGTAGCCCTCAGCTGTGTTTCTCTGATGGAGGTGACATTGAGAATCATAATAATTACATTTTATCAAAATAGGCACTCTTTACCTTGCAGTTCCTAAACCTACCAAGAGGTGGAGCACCACCCTTTATGCATTATTTATTTTTATTTAGATCTGTTAAAGAAAAAGAGAACTACAAAACAATGGTATGATTCAATAATTACGCAAATCATTGCATGAGCTCCCAACTGAAAAAGAAATTGTGCAAATGAATTTCAGTCTCTCTTTATCTGATGCTTGCCCATAACAAATAGGACTGAAACTCAATAAGGGGAGAAGATGATTGTCTGGCAAGTCAGGTCTAATCAAGATCAGGTATTCTTTATAGCAGTTTCCAAAACCAGGGATGTTTCCATTTAGGGGTGTTTTATATCAAATCAATAATCATTGCAGTCAGTAAAAGTTATAATAATAGTCCAGTGCAATACAAATTGAAAAGCTGAAAACTGCATAGTACATTCATTTGATAGCTGCAATGTACATATTCTATGCACCATTCCTCTCCTAATCCTATGCCCCACATCTAGGATACTATAAGCTATTAGGGGCTCAAACTAGACAAGTTGTTCACAAATACTCCCATCCCCATAAAGATGCAATTTTCTTCCCCGCAACCCCTCTAACATTGTGTGGCTCCTAAAAGCAACGAGTCTGTGCAGTCCTCATCAGGACATTTTTGTTTTTGTTTCCCTTTTAAATTTACAACCAAATACTTTCCTGCATACCCTGAGTATGTATAAACCCTGCCTATAGGGTCAACCTGTTTCACTGCACAACTTATATACAAGGGACCATCTAGTTTACTCTGTGTGTGTGTGTGTGTGTGTGTCTGTATGTATTTTGTATATACGTACTTAGCATTTGTATAGAGCTTTCAAGTGTTCAAACATATATTATCCGGTTCTAAACCTTACAACAAACCTATAAAGCGAGTAGGATTATATGCATATTGCAGCTGAGAGGGAGTAGCTTGCCTAAGGCTACCTAAAAAGCTTATGGCAGAAGTGAAATGGATTTATCCTGCTTGATGTCTTAGTTGCTACACTATACCACTTAGTGCTACACTTAGTCTTAGTTGCTACACTATACCAGCTTTCATATAGCAATATAGATAATAGGTAAATGATGAATGGATGGGAAGACACTATGGACCAGTTTGACAATACTTTGTCCTCTGACCAATACAATGGGACAAGGATGCCTTTAGAAAAACAATTCAGATAGACTGCTCCCCCTCCCCACTCGGTTAGCGAAAAGCACCTGTACATGCCAGGAGTTGGGGAAGGATATGTGCAATCACAGCGCACACACATATCCCAGAGAGTCTAGGGATGTGCACGAACTGGTTCGTTGGCTCCTTAGGGAAGTGCCCAACTCACTGGAGCACCTGCAGCCAAACCGGTTCAGTAGGGTGGGGAGCGGTTCCCGTAAAAAGCAGGTCCTTACCTGCTCCTACTTTTCCAGGCGTGGTACTCATTGTACAAAAGGCCCCACGCAGCTACGGCACTATTCCCTGCAGCCTGTGCGTGGCATTGGCACACACGTGGCCACACGCACATGGCATCCGCAGCAGCAGGTAAGGACCTGCTTTTTAAAGGAACAGCTCCCCACCCCACCCACAACTGCCAAAGCCTGTTCGGGCTCATCCCTAATAGAGTCATGCCAGCAGATGAAGTATTGCCCCAAAGAACCCTATGAGTGGAGCATCTGATAAACCAACAGTAGTCAGCCATACTGACTCCACTCTGATTACCAAACTTTGCGTGAATATATTCAATTGCCAATATCCTTTGATAAAACTATTTCGGAGACATGCATCACTCTTGATTTTCACTTACCACCAAGATCCCAGCAAATGCTCTTGTGTTTTTCAACAGATCCAGAAGTGTACTGGCAACTAAGGACATGAACTAAAAAAGAGATAAATTCTCATTAGCACTTTTTAATATCCCTTCATATGCTGAGGGGGCGGGCGGGCAAGGAGAAGAAATCATCCTCATCAAACTGAAAAAGATTATGTGCAAAGCAAGAGTACCTTCATGTTGGGAATGATCCGCAGAAATCTGAATACAATCAACATATTTGCTATGCGGACCATGTCCCACAGAGACAGCAAGCCCAGCATTTCAGGTCTCCTAGGAAAAAATAAATGGTTAATGCAGCAAACATTGGGAGACAGAACCAGTCCAGTGATATAAAGTGTGCCTGCAATTCTAGCTAAGGGCATAATATCAGTCATGGAACATGTACACGTCAGTGTTCTATTCAGTGGAAACAGAAACTCAAGACCATGCTTATTGTACAAGGGAACTGCTCATTATACAACACCTTTGTTATCCAACTCTTTAACAGTTATAGGCTGAAAACTGGATGGAGAGTACTGAAGGACACTAACTAGTTCACTGCTTTTCATTGACTCTACTATCTAAAAGGTAATGGTAACTTATACTCTAGCAACTACATTGAAATAGTTAATTTGTCTGAACTTTTTTTATAGCCATTCCCTCCATTTAAAAAATGTTTCAATTTAAAAAACGTTTTTGTTAAATAGGTCACACATTTCACTGGAGTAGAGAGACTTTAGAAGTTTACTTCACTCAAACAACCTGTGCAAATTGTTCTGTATGAGCGGAACTTCTTTCAATATTATGTATATGAAGTAAAATATAACAATATAAATGAGATATGATGTTGTTTCAGCAAAGGTTCATTCATACTTTCTAGTACTGCTCACTAGTATTTGTAGTATCTCTCACAGATAGGAAGTAGGGATGTGCACGAAACAGATTTTGAATTTTGTTTCAAGCTCAAAACAAAACGTAAATGGCTGAAACAACTGATTGAAACAGTGGTCAAAGCAGTTGTTTTGACGGAACAAAACTTGAAGCGTAGTGTTTCAGCAATAGGGAACAATAAGGAAACTTGAAACACCCCATTGTTCCCCACAGGTAGCTTCTATGGACACCAAAGTGGGTTGTGTGGTAGGTAATAATGGGTGCTACCTACTACCCAACCCACAAAAGAAATGGGCAAGAGGGCAATTTTCAATAAATGTTTAATCTTTCCGCAAACCACCACCCCCCAGGGTGGGCAGGGGGAGTTAGCAACACGCATAGCCATAAGCTCAACTAGAGCAACTTCCTCCTTTGGGCTCCCTTATCCCTCCCCTCAGCCAATGGGAGCACAGTTACCCATGACAACACTTGATTTGTATGACAACAAGCCAACCAAGAAGCAAGATCACAAGCCAATCAGAAGCCAGTGCCAGAAAACCAATCAGCAAGGGAAAAACAAGCCTCCAAAATGGCACTCAAAATGTTTCAGCTTGAAACGGGGCTGTTTTGTTCCGAGCTTGAAACAGGCCCTTTATTTTATTTATTTATATATTTGATTTGTATACTGCCCTTCTGATTGTAAACTGCTCAGGGTGGTTTACAATTAAAAAACAGAAACCATTAAAACCAACAATTAAAAAAGAAATATAAATATGAACAAACATCTTTAAAAACAATTAAACTATCAGAACAATTAAAATCCTGAAAACTAGGTTAGCATTAAAGCAATTAAAACTAATTAAAAACCCTGAAAGGCCAGGCCAAACAGATGGGTTTTAAGGGCTCTCTTGAAGATCAGTAAGAAATTAAGATTGCAAATTTCTGCTGGGAGTGCAGTCCACATCCCGGGAGCAGCTACAGAGAAGGCCCGCCTCTGAGTCGCCACCAAATGAGCCGGTGGTAACTGGAGACAGACCTCCTCAGATGACCTTAACGTGCGGTGGGGATCATGTAAAAGAAGGTGCTCTCTAAGATATCTCGGACCCAAGCTGTTCGGGGCTTTAAAGGTAATAACCAGGAATTTTGCCCGGAAACATAACGGCAGCCAGTATAACCGTTTCAAAACAGGCATAATATGGTCTCTCCAGGTTGCCCCAGAGACCAATCTGGCTGCCACATTTTGAACTAACTGAACTTTCCGGACTACATACAAAGGCAGCCCCACGTAGAGAGCATTGCAATAGTCAAGCCTCAAGGTTACCAGCTGATGCACCACTGTTTTGAGGTTATCCTCTTCAAGGAATGGGTGCAGCTGTCGAATCAGCCGAAGCTAATAGAAAGCACTCCTGGTCATGGCCTCCACCTGAGATACCAGGGTGAGGCCTGGGTCCAGGACTACTCCCAAGCTGCGCACCTGCTCCTTTTGAGTGATTGTAACCCCATCCAGCACAGGAAGATCTAACTCACCCCTCAGATTCTGAGCCCCCACAATGAGCACTGTCTTACTTGGATTCAGCCTCAATTTGTTATCCATCATCCAGTCCATTACTGCCTGTAGGCAGGCATTTAGAGAATGAGTGCCATTTCCTGAAGATGAAAAGGAGAAGTAGATTTGGGTGTCATCAGCATACTGATAACACCCAGCACCAAACCTCCTGATGACCTCACCCAGCGGTTTTATATAGATGTTAAAAAGCATTGGTGACAGAATGGAGCTATGAGGGACTCCATATAATAGCTCCCATTTCGAAGAGCAACTGTCACCAAGCTCCACCATCTGGAATCTACCCGAGAGATAGGAACGGAACCACTGCAAGGCAGTGCCCCCTATCCCCAACTCCCCCAGGCGATCCAGAAGGATACCATGGTCGATGGTATCGAACGTCGCCGAGAGATCCAGAAGAACCAGCAGAGTCACACTCCCTCTGTCGATTCCCCGGTAAAGGTCATCCATCAGGCCGACCAAGGCTGTCTCAGCTCCATAGCCAGCTCTAAAGCCAGTTTGAAATGGGTCTAGATAATCAGTTTCCTCCAAGATTGCCTGGAGCTGGTTGGCCACCACCCTCTCAATCACCTTGCCCAACCAAGGGAGATTGGAGATTGGCCTATAACTGTCCATCACTAAGGGGTCCAGGGAAGGCTTCTTTAAGAGTGGTCTAACCATTGCCTCATTCAGACAGGGGGGCACAGTACCCTCCCTCAGTGATGCATTTATGATATTAACAAGGCCACCTCCAATAATCTCCCTGCTGGATGGAAGCAACCAAGTTGGGTAAGGATCCAGAGAACAGGTGGTAGGCCGCACCGCCCCAAGCAACTTGTCCACATCTTCAGGAGTCACTGATTGAAACTGATCCAATCTAATACTGCAAGAGGGATCACTGGACACCTCCTCCATAGACCTTGCAGAAATAGTGGAGTCCAAGTCGGCCCAAATACAGGAGATCTTATTTGCAAAGAACCCATTAAAGGCATCACAAAAGCAGAGCACCTCCAGGGACTGACCGGAAGTCGAAGGAGCAGAAACCAAACTCCTCACAACCCGGGATAGTTCCGCCGAGTGTGAACCTGCAGCCACAGTGCGCACAGACCAAAATCTCTTTTTTGCTGCACGCACTGCTACCGCATAAGCCTTCAAATGGGTTGCATGCTGAATCCTGTCAGATTCGAACCGAGTTCTCCTCCACTTGCGCTCTAGTCGCCTACCCAACCAGGGTATTTAAAGAGTGTTTTTTCCCAAGCTCAAGACATGTGAAATGGCCTGTTTAGGGTCTAAGCATTTCTATGTCAAAGATTTTGCATATCCCTAAAAGGAAGTCCTAGGAATGAAATGTCCAGTAGTGAATTTAAAGTGATTGCATAGAAAATCTGAGAGCAAAATAATGTTGTTAGGATAACTATTTTTTTTCCAAGCAACTTGGCTTAAGTTTTACACCTTCTTGGTGTGAGAATGTGTCCTGCCAAACTTAATACAACCTTTAACAAATGCATTGCTTGGCAAAAACTCTGATCCCAAGACACTCCTCTAAAAACAGCTTCTCTTACTCTTCTGGAGCAACTACTCTGTTCCTGAGGATCTGCAAGCTCCCTTCCAGCTCTTGAATTCTTTAGGCCAGGCTGGACAGCCAGAATATTCTGAATACAGCCAGCCCCTTAGAAATGTTACATGTTACAGACTGAACATGCTCTTAGTAGAAGAACATAACAACAGCCCTGATGGATCAGTCCAAGACCTATCTAGTCCCGCATGCTGTTTCACAGAATTGCCCACAAGATGCCTCTTCCTACAGGCAAGAGCTGAGGGCATGCTCGCTCTCCTGCTGTTTCTATTGGTATGTATATGGGGTTTTCAATAGGGTGATGAATATTTTAAACAATACTTTCCCCCTAATGAATGAAAGTCATTATTACTGCCTGATATCCAGACTAACCTCCTACAAATATGCCAGGTTCTTCTGTGCAAGGGGAAGGGGTGATTTTTAAGCAATCTCTCCATCCCTCTGCAGCCACTTGTGCCTCCCAAAACTATGTCCCTGACAGCTGGGGGCCCCCTAATGCATCTGTAGAAGGTCAGTCTGGCTGTCAGTCACTGTTAGGGGTTAAACTGAAGTAATGAACTACCAACAAAAGTGGTTTTAACAATTATTTCGACAACTTTTCACAAAAGAGTTGGAATGACCATTCAACTACATGAAAAGCAATTAAACTACTTGTAGTTTAACTATTGTCCATCTCTGATGAAGAGTCTCTCAGACCTCACACTCACGTGAACATTTCGAGATTTAGCATGGGGCAGGAGAGATTACAGCTATTCATAATGATCTCCCAAGATCTACAGCCTTCTTATCCTACTTGATTTCAGATTGTTAAAATGGGTCATGATTAAAGCACTGACAAATATAACATATTGAATATGTTGCAAAACCTCAGTCTTGTAGACCTGCTTTTTAAAAAAGAATTGCCCACTGTGCATGCCAAATGTTTACCTGTAGAGCTCTGCAAAATCCAGAATATAATACACCATTCCTCCCTCTCTCCACCTCTCCCATTCAAAAAATGCCTGCTACAGATGGAAGAGGCCCGCCTAAAAGAAAATCACATGAACGTCCCCAAACACCCACTTTTCAACACAAGTGATGGTGGGAGCACCATTTCAGATATCTGGGCAGCTATGATTGCTTATGAAAAAGCATACCAGCCTTGATGAGGAAATCCATATACAGCAAATGTTGATACCTCCAGAACCTTTAAGGAAGAGGAAAAAGGCAAAGCTATAGCAATTCTAACAATAGCTTATGAACTTATACAGTAACAGAGCTTTTATTTATTAGAACATAAGCATCCTTTTTAAGAGTTTCCCAACATGGGGGAAAACACATCATTAACAAGCATGATCTCAAAGTGTTTTCTTTCCTCTCCATTCGGTAACACTCTGCTTCTCATACACAGTTCCACATTCTATTGTAAGCGCCAACATTCAAATGAGGTTCTTTAAATGAAGACCTATCTCTAAATCAGAGTTTTCAATATGTATCACAGTAAGCATCCCCACATACCGAAAAAAATTGTTTGAGCATCCTTAACTCTAAGATAAAACCATTCTCATGCCTTTCAACTACTCCTATGGAGAGCTTCCCAATCCCAGCAACACTTAGGAGAAACCTTAAGCCAAGCGGAGCTTCTGTCTGTGGGCCCCACAAAACTTTCTGCAAGCCTAAGAGGGGAAGCAGTTCAAATGATCCCACAGCTGGGATCATTTTTTTCTGGGAAGAAAGATCAAGTTTAGCAGTAAGCAGGCTAGGCCCACGCCCGGAGTCCTGAAGTGTTAAGGAAAAAAGATCTAGAACAAAATTTAGCTGAATATAACGTATGCATAATTTTGATTCCCTTTGCACCTAGGAGAAGAGAGGGGAATTAGCTCAAAAGGTAGAGTGCTCGCTTAGCATGTGAGAGATAGTTAGTTAGTTAGTTAGTTATTAGATAGTGGGATCAATGCCCACATTCTAAAAAGAGGAGAGCTGGTCTTGTGGTTGTTGTGCTGTCAAGTTGGTGTCGACTCCTGGCAACCACAAGAACAGCCCTGCTGGATCAGGCCCATGGCTCATCTAGTCCAGCATCCTGTTTCACAGAGTGGCCCACCAGATGCCACTGGGAGCCTACAGGCAGGCGTTGGGGGCTTGCCCTCAACCACAGAGCTATGTGTTTTCTTTGGTAGACTACAGGAGGGGTTTACCACTGCCATCTCCCACACAGTATGAGATGATGTGATATAGGTGTTTCCCATAGTCCGGGAAACATAACAGCAGGGATTCAAACCAGCAACCTCTTGCTCCCTAGGCAAGTTACTTTCCCGCTGCACCATTAGGTGATTCGGTCTTGTGGTAGCAAGCATGAGTTGTCCCCTTTGCAAACAGGATCTGCCATGGTTTGCATTTGCATGGGAGGCATCTGTGAGCACTGTAAGATCCCCTTAGGAAATTGGCTGCTTCTAGGAAGAGGATCTCCATGCTTGCATGCAGAAGGTTCCAAGTTCCCTCCCTGCCATCTCCAGATATGGCTGAGAGAGACTCATGCCTGCAGCCTTGGAGAAGTCGCTGCCAGACTGTGTAGGAAATACCAAGTTAGATGGACTAATGGTCTGACTCGGTATAAGGCAGTCTCCTATGTTCCTAAGCCCATATAGAAGCTCTCTGTCTTTATTGGGACTTTACCTGGCAGCTCTTCGCCCTAAATCAGTGACAACAAGTTAGAATTTGCAAAATACAGTGGTTCTCAAACGTCAAATGAGTGTTCCTTTTCCAAGTGCATGTCTCCAGCTTCCAGGTATGACCAGGAGTTCTACCCTCCGAGACATACTTACAACTGTAGTCACCCTCAAGCCAAATTATGAGTGCTCTCCCCACTGACTGGAACACATTCTTATTCTGCAGTGAGGCTCACATTGAACATAATGTGCCTCTGTCAATGTAAAGCTCGGAAAAAACTAGAGGGTTCATTCAATGACATTACATGTTCATTCACTGACCATGCTCCCCACCCCCCCAACCCACCCCCCACCCCACCCCAAGAAAGCAGAATACAACTGTTTTCATGATTCATAAAGCTATCCTCACTATAGTACTGCAACAGATGGAGTGGGAATTGGACTGTCCTAACACTGCCGACAAGAAGTTGTTCTCAGATTAGGCAATGTTATATAAAGAGCATGGCCAATGTGAAGTCATATTTCCAAGCTCTTATCCTTATTTTACCCTGTCAACTCTCAACCAGACAAGAAGTCGTCAGGTTGTCAGCAGCCCACTTTATTGTTCAAGGACAAAATGGATGTTATTCAGCAACACTTACCAGCAGAACTATAGTCAGAAGTCCATCAAAGATGTTGCTTGGATAGGATAAATATCTTTTTAACCCCAGTGCCAATATTTTCAACAACATTTCCAGCAGATAGCAGAGAACAAAGAAACAGTTTAAAACCTTGAAAAGACAGAATTAAAATGTAATTTAAAAATTGAACTTTAAAAAAACCAAACACTGGAAGAGTCATACCAAGTTGTGCGTTTCTTACCCCTAAAAGGAAGTCATCCTGCTCAGCAGGAGACTTATCTGCATCTATCACCAAGATGACCTGTGGGGGGAAATGGTCACTGGTTATCAGGTGTCAACAACTTTGCCCCTTCCTTGAAGAGAATAACCTGAAAACAGTGGGGCACCAGCTGGTAATCTCCAGGCTGGACTACTGCAATGCACTTTAGGTAGGGCTGCCTTTGTATGTCATTTGGAAACTTCAGTTAGTTCAAAATGTGGCAGCCAGATTGGTCTCTGGGGTATCCCAGAGAAGCCACAGTTGTACTGGCTGCCGATACGTTTCCAAGCAAAATACAAAGTGCTGGTTATTACCTTTAAAGCCCTGAATGGCTTGGGTCCATGGTACCCAAGTGAGCACCCTTCTCTACAAGATCCCCACTGATCACTGAGATCATCAGGAGGGGTCTGTCTTTGGGTGCCACCGGTTCATCTGGGAACGACCTGGGATAGGGTCTTCTCTGTTGCCACCCCTAAGTTGTGGAATGCACTTCCTGTGGGTATGAGAGGATCACCTTCCTTACAGGTCTTCAGGAGAGCCTTAAAGTCTCTCTTTAAGAGTCTAAAAACCCATCTATTTAGCCTGGCTTTTAATGATATCTAGTTTTAGTTTTAATTTTAATCCGGTTCAAATGTGTGTGTGTTTTAATTTTAATCGTTACGTATTTCTGATTTTAGTGTGAACCGCCCTGAGCCATTTTAGGAAGGGTGGTATATAAATCTAATGAATGAACAAATGAATGAATGATCAAGGTGTCAAATATCAGGTGTCAAGTCAAGTTTAACTATAGCATTATAAAGTGCTCATTCATCCTATCCAGGTATCAACTATATTTCCAAGGGATACTGTGTAATGATGGTTTGTCAAACTGATCTCCTGGAAGGAATGGTTCCTAGTACACTTTGAGACGGTCTTCAAGACCACAAGGAAAACAGCAGAGAAAAATGACCAACACGGGAGGTTTCTAAAAACTTTCAACACATGGTGAATAGCGTGTTACTTACACAGACACAGAAAATGTTTGCGAGAGCTACAGCATTCCCCAAATACTCAAAGTAGTGATGACCAAAGATAAACTGAAGCCTCTGTAGAAAAGGTGACTGGTAATCTGGCCTGGGAGGATGCTGAAGGGAGGGAAAAGGCATATAAAACCCTTGTTGAGATGGCCTATTGTTTCATGATGTCTTCAAGAATGCAGAGGCCGGAGAATTAACTCAGTGCATACACATCATGGAGGTCTGTTAATGGATGTTCTCATAGCACGCTTGCAGCCCCTGCTTTCAGGGATCTGAAATCTCTTTTCAGACACTGAGGAGGAAATGGTAGCCTAGCAGCATGACAGAACTAAATGCAGGACAGCCTCCCAATACCCACAAGCACAGTAAAAACACAAACGAGTTTGAAATACAGGAACACAAGGAAGGACCAGAAAATGAAAGACAGCTACCAAGAGCACAACCAATATCTTGCCAGCAGTTTGAAATCTCCCTGTTGTATTCCAGAATTCAAAGTGCCCGCCCTTTAAAGACCTGCATGGCTTGGAATCAAGCCCATACACTGCAGTCCTGTTCAGAAGCTCTCCTCCGGGTATCCCTGCCAAGTTGAGGGTCTTTATTCTTTGTAACACCCTGCCACAAAAACACCATTCCCTAGGGCAGCTCACCTGACACTTACTTTGATGGCCTTTTGCCAGCTTTGTGTTTCCCCAGTCCCTTTAATCTTTTATCATCTGGCCAAGTTGTTCTTAACACTGTAATCCTGCTCTTTTGTTCTGTCCTTAATTGCCACTGTATATTTCATTGCAGTTACTGGCCAGCTTGCTGACTGACCATGCAGAGGTGCTGAATGCAAAGCACCTCCACAGCATTTAGTAATGCAGAGTCCAGCTGAGGGTGAAAGGGGCATTTTCACCGATCTTTCCTTCATCTGGAAGTGCTCTTTAACACCCCTAAATATACTTCTGAGTGTCACACAGCCCTCAGGGACACATTTATAGGTGTTAAAGGGTGATTACAGGGAAAGTAGAGATGGACAAAAATAGCCCACACCCCTGCCCACACAGCAGGAAAACGTCACAGTAGCCAACATGCTAATTAACAGTGCAGAGGAGCACCTCTGCAGGGTTTAGTAATCTTTACTAAACACTGCAGAGATGCTCCTCCACGCTGCTAATGAGCACATTGGCCACTGTTTTTAATATTTGTCATTGTAAGCAGCCCTGATAATATACATAAAAGTGAGACTACATTTTAAATCAAAAATGAAAATACAACTGAGAAGCCTGGAATTGCGGAGCCTTATTCATATTTATTCCCATTCATTACACTCAAGTTATTTTTTGGAAAAAGAATGGACGCAATCGAAGACTCCTCTGCATTATAGTACAGTGCCAAATTCGATGCATTTTTTAGAGTAAGCTTTTCAGAAGACTGAATTTACCACCTACTGAAGGTGGTAAAGCAGGAGTGTGTGTCAGGTTTCTGCTACCCTCCCTCCACTCAACATATCATATGCTGAATGTTGCATTTGAACTGAATTGTGTGTGTTTATCTATACACAGGATATCCCAAACTCATAATTCATTTCCAGTTTGGAAGGGAAGGGATGACTGTGGTGTCAGGAAGATAAAGTATAAAATAATCCGTCGAGTTCGGTTTGAATTTACATTTTAGACTGGTAAGGGCAGAGAGAATGAGTGCAAACCTCAGACTTGCTCAACTCCTGCTACCACACGACTGTACTCTCAGCAAAGTAGTGTCTAAACAGGGTTCACTTTGTCTAACCATCATAAATATGTAAGGACCAGCCAAGCCCATACCTCTTTAACTTTAGGTTTGCCAAGTTCATCAAAGAGTGTCTGGAACTGAGCAGCTGACAATCCTCCCTGAGGACACGACTCCAGCTTCTGAGTATGCAAGAGAAACAAGAAACAAGTTGTTAAATACAC
This sequence comes from Hemicordylus capensis, assembly GCF_027244095.1. Classification (NCBI taxonomy): domain Eukaryota; kingdom Metazoa; phylum Chordata; class Lepidosauria; order Squamata; family Cordylidae; genus Hemicordylus; species Hemicordylus capensis. Next base: position 100,131,497 of record NC_069657.1, read on the forward strand.
ATATTTCATGTGTCAGTAAAATTGACAATCTTTAAACAGACAGTAAAGACAATTTTATTTAAAAAGAAATGCCATTCCTACCCTAATGATTGCTTCCTTGCAGTAGGAATCCATTTTTACTTTCTGCAGTAATTGCAATAGGGTATCAGATTGGACACACAAGCTAAGTAAACAAAGGCAAAATGAGTGAGAGGGGATAATTAACTTTCTCCCCAGATGTGCGACTTACAGAATGGTGCTATGACGGTAGCTGTTTACTTACATATTCTTATTGAGACATGTCTCCTTCAGAGAGCAAAGAACTTCAAATGCAGCTCGGATTCCTAAGCATCTCCGAAAGAGTGAGGATTGAACTGATTTCTAAACATGAAAGAAACAACAACAAAATAGCAGAAAGATGTATGCACAGGAACAAAGAGAAATTGAGAGGATGCATCGTGTCTCAAAACTCTTACACCAAGCACACTATAAGCTAATGATCTAGGGTTGAGGCAAGCAGTCACTATGGAAATCACCATCATAAGTACCTGACAAAACACCACCACGCTTTATTTATTTAATGGATTCCAGACTTCCCTTCTTGTAAATGGCTCATGACAACAAATTCATGGACTATAAAATATCACAAAACAACATTAAAACTCTACTAAAAACAGCACAGAAGATCAAAACACACTGGCTGTTATAACCATCAAAATTAAATGACTTTGTGAAACAAGAATGTTTTCTATTTCTATTCCAAAACAAAGAGACACCAGCCTCTAGGAATGGCATTCCAAAGTGGAGGTGTCCTCACCAAGAAGACGACCTTATCAGTGTGCAGCCACCAAACAGATTTCACTGAAAGGCAGACCAAAAAGAACCTGGTCTCAAGGCTCATAAAGAAAAAGGTGGTCCCTGAGGTGTGGTATGTTTACATGTTGCTGTACTTAAAGATAAAGCTACATAAGATAAGATATTCTGTTGTCAGAGAAGGTGGAGAGCAGTTGAAACGAAATATGTGAATCTTGCTATGGCCAGAACTGGCTGGTTAGTAACCAGAAACAGAAAAGAACACTACCCAATCCTGTATCTATCAATATACAACATGTTCCACCAGATATCATGGTTAGGAATTACAGTGAGAAATTAGCAATTATCTTGGTGAGACAATATGGGTGAGTTCATAGATACAAGTTGAGATTAGTTGAATGTGTTAGGCATTGATCACAAATCAGAGATGAAGCTCTCTTATCACTACAAACACACGCATTAGACACAGTTCACACATTCATCAGAGAGCTGACAACTGAAGAGACAAGTGAGTAATGTGGTATTTAAATAGTGCACATGCACTGGGGATGTGCAAAACATTTTGAAAAGTTTCAACTCAAAAGGGACCATTTAGAATGTTTCGAGCTCAAAAGAAAATTCCCTTTAAATAAAGGGCCTGTTTTGAGCTGCACCAAAACAACTCTGTTTCAAGTTGAAACATTTCGACGTTTCAAGCACCATTCTGGAGGCATGTTTTCCCCTTGCTGATTGGTTTTCTGGCACTGGCTTCTGCATGGCTTGCAGTCTCCTTGGTTCTTGGTTGGCTTATTATACAAATCAAGTGTTGCCATGGACAACCGTGCCCCCATGGGCTGGGGAAAGAGGGAACCCAAAAGGAGGAAGTTTCAAAATGTATTCAAGGGGACCAGGAGGTAGAGAGAGCTCTTATAATTATTCTCATGGTAAGAGTCTAGAAGCTTTGTTTCTTGACATACCATTAGTCGAGCATGAGGGAGCATGACTCTGTTGCTCCTCCTGGACCTCTCAGCGTCTTTCGATACCATCAACTACAGTATCCTTCTGGGTCATCTTTCTGGGTTGGGACTTGGGGGCATGGTTGCACGGTGGCTCCGATCCTACCTGGAGGGTCATATTCAGAAGGTAGTGCTGGAGGATGCTGCTCCACCTCTTGTCCTTTGGCATATGGGGTGCCACAGGGATCTATTCTGCCCACTTTGCTGTGTAACATCTATGTGAAACTTCTGGGAGGGGTCATTCGTAGGTGTGCGCTGCCGTCAATATGCTTATGACACCCAGCAATACCTATCTTTTAAATCAGCAGACATCAGAGAGGCAGTGAATGCCTCTGGAGAGGGGTTTGGAGTTTGTTCTGGACTGAATGGGAGCAAACAAGCTGAAACTAGGTAAGATAAAAGAGCTCTGAGTTGGCAAAACTGATCATCCAAGTCCAAGTAAAACTGATCATCCAAGACCAGGTAAATCTGGTCTTAGATGGGGTCAAATTCCATCTGAAAGACAAAGTCTGCAGCTTGGGAGTGTTTCTGGACCCAACGCTGTCCTTGGAGGCAAAGGCAGTGGCAGTGTGCAGAGGTTCTTTTTACCAGCTATGAATGGTACACCAGCTGTGACCCTACTTGGAGAAGTCGGACCTGACCTCAGTCACTCATCCGGATTGGACTACTGCAATGAGCTCTACATGGGGCTGCCCTTGAAGATGGTTTGGAAGATTCCGCTGGTCCAGAATGCTGCTGCAAGGATGCTCGTGGGCGCAAGTCACTTTATTATTTATTTATTTAGTGCATTTTTATACTGCCCTAACCCAAGGTCTCCGGGCAGTTCAAAACAAATAAAAACAAAACATTAAAATCAATTAAATATTAAAAATAGCTTAAAACAAATCAATAAATAATCCAAAATTTACAAAGTTACAAAGTTAAAAAGCTAAGAGGCCTGGGTGAAAAAATAAGTCTTTAGAGACTTTTTAAAAGCTGCTAGAGATGGGGAGACTCTTATTCCCATGGGAAGCGTGTTCCAAAGTCTCAGGGCGACAACAGAGAAGGCCCGTCCCTGGGTGGCCACCAGATGACATGAAGGTAGCCACAGATGAGCCTCCCCTGATGTACGCAGTGGATGATGGCGATCATGCAGAAGAAGACGCTCTCTTAAATACCGTGGGCCTAAGCTGTTTAGGGCTTTATAGGTTATAACCAGCACTTTGTATTTTGCCCGGAAACTTATTGGCAGCCAGTGCAACTCCTGTAATATAGGAGTAATATAGTCTCCTCAAGATGACCCGGAGACCAACCTGGCTGCTGCATTTTGTACTAATTGCAGTTTCCGGACTACGTACAAATGCAGCCCCACATAAAGTGCATTGAAGTAATCAAGTCTGGAGGTTACCAACAAGTGTACTACTGTTTTGAGATCATGAACCTCAAGAAACGGACGCAGCTGGCATATCAACTGAAGCTGATAGAAAGCACTTCTGGCCACTGCCTCAACCTGGGGAACCAGGGAAAGGTGTGGATCCAGAAGCACTCCCAAACTGCGTACCGGTTCCTTCTGAGGAAGTGTGACCCCATCTAGAACAGGTAGATCAATATCGCTTCCCAAGTGACAACCCCGCACAGTAAGTACCTCCGTCTTGTCTGGATTCAGTCTCAGTTTGTTATCCCTCATCCAACCCATTACTGCTTCCAAGCAGGCATTCAGGGAGGATATGCCTTCTCCTGATGATGTTGACAAGGAGAAATAGATTTGAGTGTCATCAGTATGCTGATAACACCCAGCACCAAATCTCCAGATGATCTCTCCCAACGGTTTCATGTAGCTATTAAAAAGCATTAGAGACAGTATGGAACCCTGAGGGACCCCATATAAAAGCTCAAATTTTGAAGAGCAACAGTCTCCAGGCAACACCATCTGGGATCTACCAGAAAGATAGGAGCGGAACCACTGCAAAGCAGTGCCTCCCACCCCCAACTCCCTCAGATGATCCAGAAGGATACTATGGTTGATAGTATCGAAAGCTGCTGAGAGATCCAAAAGGACCAACAGAGTCACACTTCCTCTGTCAAGTCCCAACTGGAGATCATCCATCAGGCTGACCAAGGCAGTCTCCACCCCATAGCCCATCCGAAAACCAGTTTGAAATAGGTCTAGATAGTCAGTTTCCTCCAAGACTGCCTGGAGCTGGGAGGCCATCACCCTCTCAGTTACCTTGCCCAGCCATGGAAGGATGGAGACAGGACTATAGTTGCTTAACTTTGAGGGATCCAATGCAGGATTCTTCAGAAGAGGTCTAGTGATTGCCTCCTTAAGACAAGGAGGAATCCTGCCCTCCCTTAGAGAAGCATTTATAATATGGAATTATAATAGTATAAACTCGATAGTATAAGCCATGTTGGACAAGGGTCAAGAGAACAGGTGGTAGGCCACACTGTTCCAAGCAGCTTGTTCACATCCTCAATAGTCACAAACTTTAACTGATCCAGCTTTATCACATGAGTTATTGGGGAACACCTCTGCATCAGACACTGCAATAACTGTGGCGTCTAAATCTAGATCGACCCGTATACGAGAGTCTTTGTCCACAAAAAACTCATTAAAAGCATCACAGCGGGCAACTGATGGTTCCAAATTCGAATTCAAGGGAACAGGGGGCCCTTCTAGCCCCCTCACAACCCTGAATAGCTCTGCTGGACAAGAGCCTGCGGAAGCATTATGGGCAGAAAAGAAACATTTCTTTGCTGCACGTATAGCCAAAGCATAGATCTTTAAATGTGCTTGTGTCGCAATCTGTCGGATTTGAGTCGAGTCTTCCTCCACTTGCGCTCCAGTCGTCTACCTTGCTGCTTCAGCTCCCGCAGATCTTCTGTATACCAAGGAGCCATTTGTGAAGCAGGTTGGAGCGGACGCTTAGGAGCGATCATGTCTATTGCCCTGGTGAGCTGATTATTCAAATTCTCCACCAGGGCATCAACCGGATCGCCAGCAAGGCCAACATTAAATCCTTCCAAGGCTTCTTGGAATCCTATTGGATCGAATAACCTTTCTGGACAGACCATTCTAATAGGTCCCTCACCCCTACAGAGGTGGGACGCAACTGTGAGTCCGAACTTAACCAGATAGTGGTCCATGACAATGGGGAAATCACAGGAGTCCCCACCCACGGAACACTACCCTGATCAGAATGAAAGATCAGATCAAGAGTATGACCAGCAACATGTGTCGATCCAGAGACTACTTGGGATAGGCCCATAGTTGCCATGGCCGCTATGAACTCCTGAGCTGCACCAGACAACCCGGTCCCGAAGTGGATACTGAAGTCCCCCAGCACCATAAGCCTGGGGGACTCCAACGCCAAACCCGAGACCAAGTCTGCGAGCTCAGTTAGGGACTCTGTTGGGCAGCGGGGTGATCGGTACACCAACTGAAGTCCCAATCTATCCCTGGTCCCCAAACGTACGTACACACATTCAATATGATCAGACACTCTGATAGGGATCCTGGTAAGGGAAATATTATCCTTAAAGACCACAGCTACCCCACCTCCCCACCCACACTCCCTTACTATCAGTATCTGGCCACCTGGCAGGGAAGTTCACAGTATCAAACGGAGCTGCAGAAACAAGATACGGCTCGGACACAGTTCTTCTTTATCAGGCTGGGCTGCAAGCTGTCGACACAAAAGTTGACAAACGTTGCTTTCCAGCAGTGAATAGAAAGCTGGTGACGTAATTTATAGTGCAAGCCGAGAGCTCCCAGCTGGCAGGAATTCAAGGCTTGTCAGCCCTCTGAAAGAGGCGTTTACTCCTCCTGATAGTTTCAAGCTGAGTTCTTCACCTTGTAATACGCCTCTGTTGTGGAGTCAGTGGAGGTTGCTTGCATAGCTCCTCTTCTGATTGGTCCGTCACGGTTTCTGCTGTCTCAGGTTGTTGTGCCTGCTCTGAATCATCTGCCTCAGCCGTTTCTTGGAAACTGACAGCCAGGCTCTGCCCCTCAGACACCCCGGCATCGGCTGGAAAGTTGACAGCTTCCCCTTCCTCCTCGCTGTCTGAGATCGAAGGCGTGACACTTACCTGCTCCTCTACAGAGTACCCTGGAGGGAGAAGCCGGGCCCAAACTGGGCCCCCAGCCTCTCCCAACCAAGTCTCTGTAATACACACCAGGTCAGCCCATTCATCCCTGAACAAATCATGGATTATTTCAGATTTGTTTTGGACTGACCTGGCATTACAAAGGAGCAAGACAAGGTTCTGTGGGTTGTTGGCATTGCTCTCCAAGGTCAAAGAGCTGGCAGGGCAGCCGGAAGGAGAAGCCGCTATTAAGTTTCTGATTTCCCTTCCCCTGCAATGGCCTGCTGACCTGCCAACATAACTTCTTCTATTCCCCACCACCACTGGAATAGCTGCACCGAGACTTTTATCTGCTGCTTATATCTTGTAGATGTTTTATCTGCTGCTTATATCTTGTAGATTTATCTATATCTATATCTATATCTATATCTATATCTATATCTATATCTTTTTAAATAACTTCTAATCTGAAACTTGTTTTTAAAATGTTATTTTTAAAATTTTAAAAAGTTTTAGCCTGGTAGTTTAACTTAACTTGTCTTACAGTTAGTCTTATTTTAAATTTTATCTGTTTTATTAATGTTGTGAGACACCCCGAGCAGTAGTGTACTGGAGGGGCAAGGTATAAATATTTTTAATAAATAAAATATGCAGTTATTTCAGCACTGAGAACAAAGCATGCTGCTGGCTTTCTTGCAGACACAGATTACTGTTATTTAATAGTAATAAATAATAATAATAAATGATTATGATGATGATGATTACAAATTACCAGCAAGCAAAAATTAGTGGAATCATCCGACTGAGAAGGTCACAGAAAATGAAGAGGCAAAAATTCTTTGGGATTTTCGAATACAAACTGATAGGCATTTAGCGCACAATACCCATGATCTAACAGTCATCGAGAAGAAGCAGGTTCTGATAATTTATACTGCAATCCCAGAGGATAGACAAGTTGACGAAAAACAATTGGAGAAAATAACTAAATACAAGGATCTTCAGATTGAAATTGAGCAGCTTTGGAAAAAGAAAACAATAATGGTGCCAACAGTTGTTGGTGCCCTTGGTGCAATACCAAAAGAACTTGAACACCATCTCAACACCTTGGGCATCAATAAAATTACAACACATCAACTACAGAAGGCCACACTACTCAGAACAGCACGAACACTATCTTTCATTTTTCTTTAGTTATCCTAGACCCTTGGAAAGGGCCCAATAGTTAGAGTACCAAATCCAGTCAATAACATCTGGTAGACTGTGTGTAAATAGCATAATAATAAACTTTATTTGTCAGCCACCCCATAACAAATTGTTCTTTATGCGGCTCATAACACAGTACAGGTCTTATCTAGACTGCTTGGGACCAGAAGTGTTTTGGATTTTGGAATATTTTCATAATGCGATATCTTGGGCATGGTAGCCAAGTCAAAACACGAAAGGTTACTGTATTTTACATTATGAGCATGCACTCTTTGCTCTCTCTTGCAACGCAGGGATGGAGAAGCCCCCTTTGCTGCCTAATGCCAGCGAAAGGCCACTTTAAGGGTTAACCTGAGGGAGTCCAGGTTCCTAGAGAGGCGACTGGGAAGAAACATTCGGCACAGGTGCCTTCCCTTCCGCCCCCTCCCCCTAGAAAGGAGCCTTTGTGGCTTTTCCTGACCGTGAGATCTGCAGCCCCACCTTAAAGAAGAGAACTGCTGCCAATGTGGTTGGAGTGTGTGGGGACCCCAGAGCTGTGGGTGGAGGCGATGCAAGGGAGGAAAGCAGGGAGTGGGCTTGGGATGAAAGAACCAGGGAAGAAATGTCCCGGGTGGGCAATGAGGGGGATGTGTGCAGCCTTCTGAAATAAGGAAGTTTTGACTGCATGTTTATAAGCAGCAAAACTAGGAATCTGCGAGCGAGCGAGCTGAGGCGTTTTGTTTTTGTTACAGCATGGTGTCTGGATTTTGCAGCATTCCGGATTTCGGATGTCCGGATAAGGGACACTCAAACCGTATGTTCAATTTCAGTTTTTCTATTAGATAGTATCTCCTTTACTAACACAGTGCCACATGGAAGTCATTTCCCTATGATGTCAAATGATCCAGCTGCAATTTGTGCGGGAATATCACAACCAGAGGCAGGATGAGCCAATCATTTGAGTCTTTCCCACTCAAATGGCCCTCTCTAAGGAGTGAGAAATCATGTGAAAAAGACACCCACAATGCATCCCATCCATGTGATTAGTGTTTTCAAACAATAGAGCACACAGTGTAACCGTGAAGTGGCAACCATGTGACAGTGTGCAAGTGGTATGGGAGCCAGTGTCAAAGCTGTACTTGCCTATGCCACTGTCCAATTGTTCTACCACTCAAAAGACCCTCAGGAATGTGGCCCCCAAAGTATGTATCTAGTGCACATTAGACTGAATTAGGATTCAACATTTACAGAAAACATACAATGGCTTTACTCACCAGAAGATATCCACGAAACTGATTGTATATTATTGCTATCAGCAAGTTCATCAGAAACAAGTTTCCTTTAAGAAAAGAAGTTTTTTTCATTTTCTTTTCACTAACATATGTTTACTCAAGTGTACACTGAACAGAGGGGACCACCTGAACTCCTTATCAGCCAAGAATTTGAGAAGAAACAACAATAATAGAAATTTCTAAGGGGAGCTGGTCAAATAGGAATGTACCAAGATTATCCCACCATCTTAAAAGCTGTTGGTTCTGGTTTGTTTTTAGAATAATAGGAACCTTATTCAGTTTTAAAAACTGGCTTGGATGCATAACTATCGTAGGACTAATTTAAAATTTGTTGGATTTGAAGTGACTAACATAGAGTAGAAGATATTTCCTTTTGCCTTGTCCATATATGCCTTCAGTTCCTTCGTTGGCACAGAAACCTTCACCAGCTCCCACCACAACAGTAGGAGATATTCCCTACAGGTACTAGGATTCTAGCATTTGGTACCATCTTCTGTTGGAGCTAACTCCCAATTTTTAAAAATAAAAATTTCTTTCTATCCTTCAAGCAAGTTGTTTAGCCCTCTTTTAATGTGTAAAATAGAACAATGACTTCCAGAATCGAGCAAACGCGTTTCAATGTCCAAACACCATTATCAATACAGCATTGATAATGGTGTGTGGACAATGAAACGTGTTTGCTTGATTTTGGAAGAGCTGTCACTGTTTGTTTTATTCTATTTTACACATTAAAGAGGGCTAAAAAAAACTTTCTTGAAGAGCAGAGTATTTGTATATCATCACCATTATATTGTCTTATTCAGCGTTTCTATTTTAATTTCAACGATTATCCAGTATTCTGCACTACAATCTCTTCCCAGAGATTAATGAGTTATCCTCCTTTAAACAAAATTGGCTTCACGTACACATTTACTTGCATTGGCCTGGCTTTCTTGCCAGCTACTTTTTATGGTTACCAGCAGCCCTCTCCCTCTTCTAAATTCCCTAAGCCTGCCAAAGAACTGTGGTCAGCAGATCAGTCTCATTTCATCTGTGCAGGAGGCTATGAAAAAGGCAAGAAGCACAACATCACCTTACTTTCTCCATAGCCCCACACAAAATACAACAAGACCCTTATCCCTCCCTCAAGTCTTTTACACATGCCAGGCGGCCAAGGGGGAGGAAATGGGTCTGATCTCCTGTGACCACCTGCAAATGGCCTAAGATAAGAGGGAAGTGGTTGTCACCAGCCATGTGGCCCTTCCATTCTTCCCACTCTTCTCCTGAGCAGGAAAAATCCTTTTTGGATGCTCTCTTCTTTTCCTTTGCAAGCTTCCAAATGAACTCTTTCACTGGGTATTCCACACACACACACACACACACACCCCGAGAATCTAGGACTTGCAGATCTCTGCTGGTTCTCATGCCACATCACAAACTGCTTTTGAAATTCCCTTTCACTTCCCAAAGCAGTCTCCCATGCAGCATGCTGGGAACTGCTATTTGAGGAAAGCAAAACAAAAGCCTCCTTAGGAACATGCCTCATTTACCCAGGAAACCAAGCTTCCTTTCCTTGATGCAACAAGTGGGCTGTTGCATCCAGGGTTGTGTATGGATTCTGGTGGTTTGGTTCGAATTCGAACAGAATTCTAACCGGACCGCAAGCTGGTCCGAGTCAAACCAGCTCCTGGTTCGGTCCGAGGGTCAAACTGGGGCGAACTGGTTTGATTCGGCTCGAGAGACATGTTTGTAAAGTGGAATCTGATAAGGATTCCCCTTTACAAACAAAGGGGTGAACCTGCCTGCCTTTAAAATACACCTAATGGGGGTGGCAAGAGGGCACCTCGGCTGCGACACGGCTCCTCCGAACTGGGTCCGGCACTCCAGTGCTGCCCAGTTCCGGCCTCTGGGCATGCGCAGAGACCATTTGTGTGGCCTCTACACATGGGTGGAGGCCATTTGCGTCATCATGCAAATGGCCTCCGTGCATGCCATTTGTGTGACCTCCACAAAGGCATGCATGGAGGCCAGAACTAGGCTGTGCTGGTGCACCAGATATGGTTCAGAGGAGCCATACCATCTCCACTATCAAGGTGCTCTCTCAGCCCTACCCACCCACCCCCAAATCAGGAGTATTTTAAAGACAGGCAGGGTTTTCCCCTTTGCTTGTAAAGGGGAATCCTTACCAGATTTCCCTTTACAAGTATGTTCCTCGAACCGCCAAAATAGTTCCAAACTTTTTCCAGTTTGGCTCAAATTCAGATCAGCATCCCTTTTTTGGAGTCCAATCTAGTAAGTCCAAACCAGTTGAACTGAGCTGGTTCTATTTAAACCGGGTTAGAACAGAACCAGTTCTATAGTTGCATCCCACCAGAGGCAGCAGCCTCACTTAATAGATCTCAGTTGCCAGAGCAGCCAGTAGACTGTATATGTTGCTGCTGCTCTGCTACAACCTGTCTGTTTTAATGCATCTTTGCATTTAATGTATCTGTGTCTAAAACCAGTGTTGTACTTTTAATACTAAAGATCAAATTGTAATCATAGAGTTGTAATCAAACAAAATAAAAACAAATGTTAGCACCCACCAACTTGCTTAGCCATTTGTATTTTATTCAAAGAAGCATTCAACTCACCTATCACAGTGAAGAGTATAAAGAAGATGCTATAGGCTCGATTCTTAGAATATGCAGGAATCATCACTAAATAAGAATTTTAAATATGTTAGAAATGTGCCTGAAAGTCATAAAGTATAAACAAAATCATGAAAGAAGAAGATGACAGATGTACATAGCTTCAGTGGTGAGCATGCTCTGGAAGATTTTTCACTGCTGTTTAGATACACATTTTTACCCGGACTGGGCTAAGGGTAAACCTGTTCTTCTAGTTTTCAGCAGAAGCTGGTTTGCATCAATCATTTACAAAGCTGGATTACCCAGCGCAAAGGGGTATTAGCTTTTGTAACTGTATTTTTAGTGCGACAATTTTAGGAAAGCGCACTATAATACAAATATCAAAAAAAAATTTAAAAAATGCACTCAGATTACAAAACTACCTCCCCTTCCACGTATGGCTATTCTGTTAACTGGCCTTTGTGTCAATCACAAAACCATCTTCCTCCCTCTCCAAACAGTGTTTAAAAACCTGTGTGACTTTTTTAAAAAAATGCAAAAGGCAGCACACAAGCATTTGATCAGATAAACATGCTAGGCACTCGAGGGGTGTCCATGTGATTGGATAAACCAGACAGCATGCCCAAAGGGGGAGGAAATCCAGACAGCAAGCATAACATGGGAGGGAGGGTGAACAGAAATATTCATAGTAATAGTACAGGCAATTAGGATTTGATCCACATGTTGTTTTTACAGGAGCCAAGACAAGAGAGAGCCGAGCTCGCTCCACAGCCAACAAACCCACAACTGTTCTTGTTCCCAGGTGTGTCTGTCTTCACCCAAAAGTTCTTTAAAGAGTGAGGCACATATGTGGTGGCGGAGGAGAGTGCCTCCCATACTTCTATAGTAATGGATGAATCAAGCCTGTGAAAATGAAGCAATTTCCACCTACATTTCCAGGAAAGAGAGGCAGAAATATACAAAAATGTATAAGCCTCAAGAGTTTACCCAGTAATTTAAATTTTTTGACCAATATTCATTTTTATTATGTTAACTATTGGGGTAAGGGGGAGGGGGAAAGTATGCTTACCATCTGGATTATTTGCAGTTGTCAGCAATACCAGTAATGAAGTCAGTGAATCTGGTAAGTTGTGGAAATATCCCTGCCACTCCTTGTCCTGCCGATAGCCAGAAAGATTCAATAAGCAAAGTGATACTGAAGAGTGAACCAAAGCACTTAACAAGCAAACACAATCCCCAAACTGATGTTACTATCTACTTCAAGCACATGATGCCGCACAAGACTATGAGTCAAAGTAGGTTATGACTCCAGTAACTTGTGTTGCTCTAGCAGTCTTCAGAGACACAGGTGACTGCATAAGAAATGGTTAAAGAGAGAATCAAAAATGAGATGCAAATAAAGCACGGTACACAGCTATTTCTACAAGAGATACATGAAGTCTCAGTTTACACTCGCTTAGCAAGTCAAAGCAATTTAGAGGAGCAACAATGTGCTTCCCCTTAATGCTCACAATATGAGCATCTTCCAATAGTGTTCTGCTGTTTGAATGACAGGAATTAAGCTGGGATGGGATAATGTGACATAATATTCTATTATATATTTTGAAGAATTTGTTTGTGCAAAATAAAGGCACACTTTCTGATTGCCTAAAGGTAAAGTGTGCCGTCAAGTCGATTTCAACTCCTGGTGCCCACAGAGCCCTGTGGTTGTCTTTGGTAAAATACAGGAGGGGTTTACCATTGCCACCTCCTGCGCAGTATGAGATGATGCCTTTCAGCATCTTCCTATATCGCTGCTGCCTGATATAGGTGTTTCCCATAGTCTGGGAAACATACAAGTGGGGTTTCAAACTGGCAACCTTCTGCTTGTTAGTCAAGCAGTTCCCCACTGCGCCAGTTAAGGTGACTTTCCTGATTACCTACAAATACCAAACTTTGTGTGAAAAACCCCTGCCAATTAAATTAGCTGAATGCATTACTTTTTACATCAGAAATGCTTGGGGACATGTTTTTCAAAAATTGTAATTTTTTAGCAGAAATTCTAAATTAATAATCATATTTTAACTGTTATTGTTCTCAATTGATTTTTAGACACTCAGTATCAATAATTTCAGATCAATAATTCCAATACAAGATAATGCCCAAGAAAAGCAGATCTTTCTCAGATTCAAATTTAATTCATTTTAGATTTACCATATACATTTTATTGTATAATAACCATATAACATTTGAAGTTTAAATCCTAAAAATTTAAAACTGTTGTTTCACTTGCCTTTTGCAAGCACATTAATAAAAAATTCTTTTACATATATTTAATTTTTTAATTCTTCCTAGAAGTTCAATATACACAAAGTGATTTTGCCCAATCAATGATGGGCCTCACCTAAGGGTATTTAATATTTACTAGCTAATTACCAATTTGAGCATAGAAAAGTTTATATTTAAAATTTTACCGTAATAAAGTGGAAGTTTCAAAATTTCAAATAAATAATAGATTTGCAGAAAATCTCCCAGATATTTGAGATATGCGCTGAAGAATATTTTTCTAAGAATATTACTATGTATCCCACTAAGAGTTCAAAAATTAATTTTGGGGGATATAATTAGAAATTCAAACTTCCTCTCTGTGTGGAAAAAGGAATGGGAGTACATAAGCCTGAGGCGCAGAGGTATCCTACCATAACATGATTAAACTATGATTTATCATGATGTCTAAGCTAGGGGTGTGTAAATTAAATAAATAAACAAACAAACAAACTCTGATTAGTTTCTGAACAGTTTGCTAATGACTTCAATAGGCAAATTTCAATTCATTGTAAAATTTTAATTTCTTTTCAGAATCAGATGAAATTTGCAGGGATTTCATCTAAATAGGTTCTGGAATTTTCATTCTGGGGAAACTGATTATTTTCAAAGGTTTCAGCTAGTTCTATATAAGAAAAAGACAGTGATAAAGACACTTCAATTTTACGTAACTAAGGCCTGAGTCACACATTCATTTTTGAGTGTGGTGGTTTCTGTGTGATCAATTTACCATATCAGTTGTGCCAGGAGTGCAACTTATATAAAAATTTACCACACTGGACGGGAGGTTTTATGTGTGTAGTGTCTCTTGCACACATAGTCTGGTGGGGGCTTAGGATCAGTTCTACACAAATGAATCACTATGTAAAAACAAAGTGATAAACATCTGCGCACAGGATTTTTGTTTTTGTTTTTAAGAAGAAATTAGCCCTAAGTTACAAGATGATACAAGGGAGTAGGTTGAAAATTTACTGTTTCAGTCATAAAACCTTGATGTACTCTTGAAAGAGCACAGACAACAAAGCCTGGGGGGATGGGAAAGGAAAGGCTATAGCCCAGTATTTTAAGAATTGCACAGACTATACAGCAAAAAAATGGCAGAGAGATTTCTTGGCTTCACCTCTTAGCTCTCTACTGCACAGATGGAAAGCAAGACAGGGAGGGCTGGTTTGGACCATACTTTTCCAGCCCATGAGGGATACACTGAGCATGCCCACCATATTGTCTTCAGCGGATCCTGGCAGCCTCCTGGCATGTTCCTTTATCGCTTGTGGGGTTCTTCATTCAAATGGAACTCTACACTCAATCCAAATACTAGTTAGAGTTGCATGTAGAGCAGCTGTTCAAATGAACAGCCTTCCCCTTACAATAAAGGGATGTGCTGGGAGGGTGATGGGACATCCACAAAACAAGTTATGATGGGCACCCTCTCGACATGTCCCTTCTCAGTATTCCCTGAACCAGACCAATGGATGATCATGATCAATTTGCAACAAAGGTGTGCAATATTATGTTTAGGGCTAAGAACACACACAAAATTTACCCAGACCCATGAGAAAATACCACCAACCTAACACACAAGAAAAATAGTGACAGTTCTGACAAAAGAAGAAAAAGGTCTGATTACATTTGCCCTTGTTCCTATGTCTGTTCTCTCAGTAAATCCACCACTATATCAAGCATCCTTGTTAGTTACCTTTGTTCGAGCAAACAGCAGCATGCCAAATATGGTAAAGAGAAACAGGTGAAGTGCTAAGAGCAGCATAACACTATTAGAAAGAAAACACAAATGCCAGCATTAGTTTTTTTATTTCATTAAAACACAAGGAGGGTGCGGGTGGCGGGGCAGAGTGGGATGCTTTATGCCAATGCTCAAATAAACCAGAAGAAATCAGTTTTTAAAATCACTCATCAGTTCAGGAAAACATCTTAGCTTGAAGAAGTTTTCATGAATTCAGTCAAAAATGGTGAATAAGTTGGAGAAGCCACTCTGCTGCTCAATTCTTATGAAAATGCAAAACTTTTCACTGACAGAAGCAAACTTATCCCTTCCTATCTCAACAAAGGCCCTATTCAGACATTACACTTTGCATGAATGACTTTATATTCATTTTAAAAATGAACTTGGGTATAGGCCCCCAAAATGCAGGATTCAGGTAGGATTCAGATACATTAAACTTAGTGTATAAGTAAGTATGGTTTATAAGCAATGCATGTGCATACACAGTATGTTGAGGGGGGTGAGGGGAAACATTAAAACCCTCACACAGCAGAGTATGCTCTGGTGGTAAAGAAGTTCAGCCCAAGAGATTAACTGGAGACATTAGGCTGAGTTCAAAAAATAAATACAGATTTATTAAAAAATTAAATACCACATGCAGAGAGAGCCACTGAACAACATACACAAGCAGGCACTAGCCTTCAGCAACAACTGAATAGTTCTAACTGACCAAGACAAACCTATTAAAATCTCACCATGCCTCTAGTGGCCAGAAGAGGTTACTGTTGTGCTAAGAGCAATGCTTTCTCAATTCTAACACTATACAGTACATAAACAGGACGTGTTTTGAACTTGAGTGCAGCTACATGTTATATAGACACAAATCCATCCTCAATTTTCAACAGTTGTCCAGGAGTCTGTCCTTCTAGATTCATCCCTCCTCCCAGCATTGGTCCCAATCTAACCAATTATGCAGGCTTTCCCCTGCTTCCCCCCTCCAAAATGGTAACATAATGTAGGGGAGGAAAGGCGATATTTTTCACTACATTTACTATCTACTGGCAGATGGGTAATTGCTACAAAACATCCCACCTTGCAATTTCTGGCAGTGTCCTTTTGATACATTTTAGTGTCTTTTTCATCATTGAAGAGTTCTGAAGGAGGAAGAAAGGTCGGAGGATTCGTCTTATCCTCAGTTCCTAAGATTTTAAAAAGAAGTTATATCTGGTTCCGAAAAACAAGCCAACATCCAAGCAAGAGAAACAATTATTTCTAAATGCAATGTCTGCTTGGTTTGATCAAACTAAACACTGACGCTGAATTTTGAAAAGGCAATGCAAGCACATAAAAACAGAAGTCCAATGAGAAGGGAATTGCCATTAAATTAGAACTAGACGCTGCTAATGAAATTCACATACAGCAGGTTTAACACAAACCTATAAGTGGTGAGCAAGTTTGCAACACTGAAGTTTGAGAGATGTGCTTCATCCGTACAAAATTTGGCAGTAGAAATTACTAGAGCAATTTTTCCGAAAGACCTGTTTAGATCTCCATGAATTATAGATAGTTGTGGATGAAGGTGATTGGTTTTCTTAAGATTTACCTTGAGATTTCTCCGCTCTTAAGTTTTTCCACTTGATGTATATTGACACTTACTCTGATGAAGAACTCAAAAATATTGTTTAGCGCTACGCGTTTATGGTCTCTATTCAACATTCCATAACTTATTGTATCACTATCTACAATATGGTTCTTATTTTGGTTTTCATTTAACATTGTATTACAATGGTTTCTATCTGTGGCTCTTACTTTATGGCCTCTACTTAACATTGTATTACTCATTGTATGACTATAATATGGTTCCTGTTTTGGTCTCTATTTTATTCATTATATGGTTACAGATTCTGACATCGTTGGGAATATATTTTGATCTTCTTCATACAATAGTACTCTGCTTTCTTCTTTCTTCTCTACCCAGGCTTGGGTAGCCCAGCCCTTCTACCCAGGGTTTTACTACGGTTAAACCTATGGTTCTTTTTAACTCAGTAGGCAATCATGTACACAATTGCCCTTGGGTAACTGGGCTTCCTGCCCACCCAGCGCCATTTTTGGCAGTGAAAGAGTGGTCATGCAGTGTGGCTGCAATACTAAGAGCAGACACTCCACTGCTCATGCACAGCATTCTGGGTCCATAGAGGACCCAGCAAGAGCTTTTCCTCTCCCACCAGCACTCTGCCAATTGCCACCCTGATGCGTGTGGGGGCGTGCAATCGGGGAAGATATGATGTTGGTTGTTTGCGGGGAGGCAGGTCGGAGCTTGCCTCCCCGCCTGCTGTCCCCACCGCCCAGGTAAGAGGTTGTGTGTGCTATAGCCCTCACACAATTTATAAAGTTCTAAAGGATAGTTCTGACAGGAATCGGCTAATTGAGGGTTCAAGAAGCTGGAATCAATAGATCATTTGCTTGTTCCTAGAAGACTGTTTTCAATTACTTGTATTTTAACGATCTAGGAACCAGACCAGCAAATGTATCCAAATAATCACTAAACTATCAAAGAATGAGATACAGGATGTTGATATTATAAATTTGGCACAAAATTCTGCAAATAATTAAGCATAAAACTCTTCTCCATTTGTTTCCTGTAAATTTAAATAAATAGTTCTGTTATCTTTGTTTCCTGTCTGAGAAGCACATGTTTAGCAGCAGTGGTGAAGTACAGACATGTACTGAATAACACTTGTTTAAATGCCCTACACAGAGAGGGAGCTGAAAGTAACACATGAACTACTGAATGAAAACTTCAGACAACACAGTTGCCCTTGAAGATTCTGAGTATTTTTAATTACAACCACAGCCATTTTTTTTAAAAGAAAGTTAATTTTCTATCTAGATACTGAAATTTCTGCTATATATTCAGGTTTTGCTATAATCCATTACCCAACTTTAAGAATAATGATTTAGATATTAAATAAATTACAGATTTCATTAATAAAAGCTTTGGAGATATTAGATATTAGTTCATCATAATAACAATCATAATCCTGAGCAGTAATTGCTCAGGCTGCTCCCTCCTGCGTACAAACTTAAAACTTCGAGCAAGTCACCACACAACTGTACTCTTTTTTAACCACACCAAAAAAGTAGATCTTACTAGTAGTACCAGCGGCTCCCATCATCTGGGATCAATTTCCCCGATTATATGGGGCCTTGTCCCTCTCCATGTGTATGCACAAGGAACTCTAGAACTTGTAGTTTTAAAGAGAATGTGTCAGAAGGATAGGGGTGTACCTTGGATTTGCAGCCCTAACTTGTTCATTATCAGTCTGATCTGGACATACCATGCATCAAATTATAGGTAGTGAGATCTAACAAATATATAATAGGCTTGAATTAGCCATGTGGGAAGGTTAGAATGGCAATGCAGATTGAAGCCCTAATCTCCAGGTTTCTAAAAGCTCTTATAGCAAATTACCTGTAAAAGATAAAGTTTCACTACTATGTACATGTTTTGTAGTACAGCTCCTAACCTTCATTTTGATGTATAGTATGTCCAGATTGATTCCGTGATTTCAGAGCTGAGACTGTTTTTCCAAAAGCAACCTAAGCCATGCAGTGCAGTCATTTGTGACCTTGAAAATGACCTTAAAATTAATTTTTGAGGATGGCATTACCCACATCTTCTTTGTCACCCTCTGTACAATAGATGTGGCATGAGTGTTGATTTTAACATGCTGATGCCAGTAATTTACTTTCTAAGGCATTTTGTGGATGTTGGCAGGTCTACTAATAGAACACTTTAAAATTTGTTCTTATACCCATCAATTACACTCTCTCTCTCTCTCTCTCCTTACCTCACTACAGGATAAGCTCATTGAGACAATCCAGTCTACAAGTGAGACTATTAGAATCAGGATATATGCCATCAGCCACTTGGTTTTCCGAAATTCTTCCCATCCTATTAGGTAACTCTGAGGAGGCAATCCATGTTTGAACAGCAGTTAGGACATTGTAAGATAAAGAAGACCTTTCTAGGAAAGAAAATGGCTTCAACATGTAACTAGCTTACTGCAACTGGCCAGACCACCACCTTTTTATTTTTAGCTGCTTTTTAAATAACATTTGTCAAATACATATATCATATAATGAATTGTATTTCCCCAAAATTTATTAGGGAGCTAATAGAGCCAGCGTGGTGTAGTGGTTAGAGTGCTGGACTCGGACCGGGGAGACCCGAGTTCAAACCCCCATTCAGCCATGATACTTGCTGGGTGACTCTGGGCCAGTCACTTCTCTCTCAGCCTAACCTACTTCACAGGGTTGTTGTGAAAGAGAAACTCAAGTATGTAGTACACGGCTCTAGGCTCCTTGAAGGAAAAGTGGGATACAAAATGTAATAAATAAATAAATAAATAAATAAATGGGAAACTGAACTTTTGCCTTGATGCTGGTTTTGCAGCATCTTGTGTCAGGTAAAATACCACAAAAAAGAACACTCTCTTCTTTGTTTCTCTATTAAAGTCATGAAAAAAAATAGAATGTGTGTGAATATTCACTGTATAAGGCTGAATCTTTGAAAATAGAAATCTTTTGAAGCTGTTTTACCCCCTAGCCATTCAATTTTAAACCTTACAAAAGCCACATAGTACTTTTATTTATTTTTTTACATTTATATCCCGCTTTTCCTCCAAGGAGCCCAGAGTGGTGTACATGGTTACATTTATCCTCACAACAACCCTGTGAGTTAGGTTAGGCTGAGAGATACATGACTGGCTCAGAGTCACCCAGTGAGTTTCATGGCTGAATGGGGATTTGAACTCGGGTCTCCCCGGTCCTAGTCCAACACTAACCACTACATCATGTGTTCTTGCCACACACCCAAGTCAACAATCATTTGCAGACATCTGATGGGTCCCTTCAAAATCACACTAAGCGACTCTATAGGTATGCATGGTTCAAGTTCAGACAGTGGAAGGTTCAGACAGTGGAAGTTATCAACACAAAAAGAGCAGTATCTTATGATAAGTAAGGGGAACAGTTCCGTTTTGTCATGCATCTATGAGATGCAACCCTGTTATAACCTACTACTATATATGTGTTGCACACTCCTATGTAACATTGACAGTTTCCAGCACAGAAGCAACAGCTCATTCTG
Source organism: Hemicordylus capensis (assembly GCF_027244095.1). Lineage (NCBI taxonomy): Eukaryota > Metazoa > Chordata > Lepidosauria > Squamata > Cordylidae > Hemicordylus > Hemicordylus capensis. The sequence goes on from NC_069657.1 coordinate 100,151,608, forward strand.
CTGTACCAGCCCAGGTCCACTAGAAATGCCAGTCAAGCACTACAAGTTGCAGTACTGCATCAGTCACGGTGTGTGAACAAACATTTAAGAGCAGTGACACCGACTCGACGGCACTTTTTTCCTCTTAAAAGAAAGGACCCATAATCTGAAGGCAGAGAACTTTAACCCCATCCATGAAAATGACTTTAGAAACATGCCCAGGGCATCACTAACCTTTACAGAGACATCCAGTATAAAGACAAGGAAGCAAAGCAGTTCAACTATCTCTGTCAGGCCACAAGGAGGCTCCCAGGCTTTAGAGCGATATCGCACATCTGATGTGATGGTAAGTGAAGAAGGCGTTTCAATGAATGCAAGAGCCAGGATTAGTGTAATTGTGGCAATCAAAACCCTAGGAGAGCAAGAGACTATGAATGTAGCAATTAAATGAAAACTGGTCCACAACGTTAGTTTACTAAAAAGAACTATGGAACTACAGGTTGAGTATATCTTATCTGGACTGCTTGGGACAAGAAGTGTTATGGATTTCGGACTTTTCTGGGTTTTGGAATACTTGCATAATAAAGGTCCTCCCTTTCAGTCTCTAGTCTCCCCATTGGCACTGAAGGAAGAAGCTGACCAAGAGAATCAAACAAAACAAGTCACCAGCCCCTAGAAGCAGATCCGCTTCTGCCCCCTCCCCTCCTGTGTGTGTGTGTGTTTTGTTTGTTTGGGCAGAGAAACCTCCAGCCAAGCGTGCCACTGGGCTGAGAGGAGGAGGGGAGGAAGCGGTGGTTACCAGAGCACCAGGGAGCTTGCTTTTTTCTCTTCAGCACACTGCCACCCTCCTCTTCGACCTCCTCCTCCCTCTGCCGCCGCTGGAGAGTTTCTGCACAGGACTCTTTTTCCAGGCAGAAACAAACACACACAGAGGAGAGGAGGGGGGCAGAAACGGATCCACTTCTTGATGCTGGAGTCCTGTGTAGAAACTCTCCAATGGCAGCAGAGGGAGGAGGAGGTCGAGGAGGAGGAGAAGGGCAGCAGCATGCCGAGGGGAAAAGCAACATGCATCATCAAAAACATTAAAAAGCTTCACAATAAAAACAGAGCTGCAACTAGAGAGAATTACAGACGAAACCCCTGTCACTAACAGCCTTCTGAAATAAGTAAGTTTTGACTGCATGTTTAAAAGCAGCAAAATTGGGAATCTGTGAGCGAGTGAGTTGAGGCGTTTTATTTTTTGTTTTTGTTACGGCATGGTGTCCGGATTTTGGAGCATTCCGGATTTCGGATGTCCGGACAAGGGATACTCAACCTGTACAGTCATACACATCGGCCAATATCCTGACTTAACCAAACACGGGCATTCCTAACAGTGCCTTCTCAGCCCTAGCCCCTGCAATGATCTCCACACTCTCTGAAGCGTGGGCACAATATATGGTTGGAGCTCACCCATGTTCTGAAGCCACTCTGTTAGCGCGAAAACACATCACTTGACCTTCAGCAACATGTTTCCACTCTAACAAAGCAGTTCTAGAGCACAGCCATGCTTCATGCTGCACCCTTGCACAAGAGCACCCATGTTTCAGAAAGCAAAGAGGGGCTAGCGCTACGTCGGCACTGTTCACCTGACGAACATAGTATGGTTGTCAGCCATTATCTTTAGGAGTAGCCAAAACTTATCTTTGAAAATAATAATTATAAGCCAAGTAGAAAAGCTGACTTCGTCTGTACATTAAAATGAGGGTGTGTAATAGCGCTCTTCCCAAATGTTATAGTGTAATGGACTGAGATGAAGACACTTAATCTCTTCAGACTAAAAGTCAGAGAAAGTCCAGAGGAAGCTAATCCTTTTTACAGGGAACACTGAGAGGCTGTAAGGGAATATACAGACATCTAAGATGGGAAGCAAGTATGTGTGGAACTACCGACAGGAAAAGGTTGTAAGAGGCAGAAATAACCAAGGAAATACAACAGCAAAGTGAACCCGGTTTCTCACCATTGGCAAACATCTGAATAATACCACCGATACAGCCATAAGGAGAAAGAGTCCACACGGTGATTTATGGAACGATACTAAAGAAGTGAAAAACAAGAGAAGTCATTCAAGCATCACACTTGCTCGGCTCCAAATCGGGCCGTATAAAAGTTACAGGCAACTATTCATTTATTTAATCTGTATGCCGCCTGACTCCGAAGGCTCTACTAATGCATCATTCAAAGCAAATATCTACTAACAACTAAACATTATCTTCATACCAGAAAGTTCTTAAGAGGTAATACGATATTCATCTTAACCCAAAAATCTAGAAGTACAAATATACAACAAATATACAACAAAAAGTTTTACTACAATTAGTAGGATACTTCATTACCGCATAGAAGGTAAGAGTAAATCACAGAGCTCAAAAGTAATTAAAATTTATACCATATGCCAGTAGCTGAACAAGAAACCCAATACTAGATACAAAAACAAATCTCCCAGTTTGCTTGTGCCACAGTCTGATAAATGAGACATAAGCTGAATGTACCTGAATTGCATCTTCAATGAAGACTACAGCTTGGTTGAAGTAGAGGTCATGATCAGTAACTGCAAAGTTTAAGCATGTGATAGTCATTTCTGAGGTCCCATCAAAGCTACTAACTGGATTTAGAAATTATGGCAGAAGAGAGTACTGTTTGAAGTAAGCCTTGATGCCACCACCTTCATGTGTGAACCGGGCTGTGAATTGGCACTGTCAAAGAACACTGAATTTGAGGTAATGTAAAAGGATGCAAATGCTGACCACAATTGCAGGCTCCTGAACTGTATGTTGCATTTAGGTTCAACAGATCTATATTTTCACAGATATGATAAATGGTTTAACAGGAGAAATTGTGTTTAAAAAGAATTCTCAAATATAAAATAGGGAGATTCCATCATAAATTTTAGCCAGGAAAGTTAGACAGCCTCGACATTAGTGAATTCTAACAAGAAATTAGGAATGTGTCAAGAAGTTATTAGAAGATCTGTAGAGTTTCTCATGCTTCTCAGCTTTACAGGGCAAGTTCAGACAATACTTTCCAACCAGCCCTGCACCCATGTAATTAAGACATGAATTCACGGAGAGCATGCATGTATCTCTGCCCAGCCAACCCACCATTCCTCAGTCATACAGGGGATGGTGCATCCCAAACTGCCCCTCTACTAAGGTTTCAAATACTACTTTAAAGTAGTATTTGGAGCACATGTAGAGGGGCAGTTCAAAGGAACCATGCCACCATTCAATGAACAGGGCACAGTGGGAGAGATGTGTGTGCTCATGTCTTAATCATATGGAGCAGGCCAGCTGAGCAAATCATCATCCAAACCATACCACAATTCACTTGTCTGAAGAAAAATGGAAATAATTGTTTTACTATGATGTGTCTAGCAATGTTGCTTTAACATAGGACACGTTGCCAATAAAATATCTGGCACCCAATGAAAGAAAGTCAGAAATTACACTAACATTTATTACTTAGTATGACTAAAAATATATAAACATCTATTACACACACACCGCCCAAGTCAAAATCCTGAATACTGGAGTAACTGACCAAACTACAACTTATTTGTTAAGATCTGCTGGGGAGACCCTTCTCTGCAACTTGCCAACATCTGAGGCGTATTCGATGGGACGCGAAGACCTTTTATGTAGTCACACACAGACTCTGGAACTCCCTTCCTAGGACATCTTGTCTTGCCTCCTCCCTATTAACTTTCTATCATGCTATGAAGACATTTTTCTACTGGCAGATTTTTTTTAACATTCATAGTGACTAAACATTTATTCCTGCTGCTACTGTGGTCATGTTAGGCTTGACTAATCCCTGTGCATGGATATCCATGGTAAGCCAGACAATACCTTACCAGCCCACAGTTAGAAAAGGGATGCACTGAAAACATGCCCACTGTGACACTTCTGTGGACCTCCTGACATCTTTCTAGCATGTTCCTTTATTACATGAGGGGGCTCTTCCTCCTAATGTCTTCTTCACCATGCTCATGTTGCTCTACATAAACAGAGGAGTCATTCAGATAGAGCCCCCCACACAAACACAATAAAGAGACGCAATGGAGGCATCAGCACATCTGCAGAAGTCATGACGGGCATGCTCTCGGCAAGTCCCCTTTCTAATTGTGTGGGCTGGGAAGATATTGTTTATGTCCCTTGCTAACTGGGCAATGAGGCACTTTTAAACATGGTGGTCCTCTTTATTTAGCAGGGGGAGAATAACACGCCCTATCTAGCCCCAGCAGAGTACCTCCATTGACTGTTGCTGGTGTCTGTCTTATGTTTCTTTTTAGATTGTGAGCCCTGTGGGGACAGGGAGCCATCTTATTTATTTGTTATTCCTCTATGTAAACTACTTTGGAAACTTTTGTTGAAAAGTGGTACATAAATATTTGTGGTTGTGTTTGTATGTATGTATGTATGTATCATATGTATATACCACCCAAAGCTTATGTCTCTGAGCAGTTTACAATACAATAAAAATTAACAAAAAATCAAAAAGGGTTGTCAGAGATGGAGAGGCTTTTATTTCAGCAGGGAGTGCATTCCAAAGCCTTGGGGCAGCAACAGAGAAGGCCTTTCCCTGAGTAGCTACCAGACGAGCTGGTGGCAACTGCAGACAAACCTCTCCAGATGATCTCAGTGGGTGGTAGGACTCATGGTGAATAAGACACTCTCTTAAATACCCAAGGCCTAAGCTGGTTAGGGCTTTCTAGGTTATAACCAGAACACTGTATTTTGCTCAGAAACTTATCAGCCAGTATAGCTCATTCAATACAGGATTATCTCTCCGAGATAAACCAGAGACCAACCTGGCTGCCACATTCTGTACCAACTGCAGTTTCTGGGCTATGTACAAAGGCAGCCCCACATAGAGCGCACTGCAGTAGTCAAGTCTGGAAGGTACCAGCATATGTGTACTACTATTCTGAGGTCATTTCTTTCAAGAAATGGATGCAGCTGGCATATCAGCCAAAGCTGATGAAAAACACCTCTGGCCACTGCCTCATCCTGGGACACTGGGGATAGGTTTGGATCCCGAAGCACTCCCAGACTGTACCTGTTCCTTCTGGGAAAGTGTGGCCCCATCCTGAACCGACAGATCAAAACAGTCTCCAGAGTTCCAACCCTACACAATAAGTACCTCCATCTTATCTGGATTCAGTCTCAGGTTGTTATCTCTCATCCAGCCCATCACTGTCTCCAGGCAGGCATTTAGGGAGGTTATGCCTTCTCCTAATGATATGGGGAAATAGATTTAGGTGTCATCAGCATACTGATAACACCCTGCACCAAATCTCCTGATGATCTCTCCCAGCAGTTTCATGTAGATATCAAACAAATTGGAGACAAGATGGAACCCTGAGGGACACCAAATGAAAGTTCAGATTTTGAAGAGAAACCGTCTCCAAGAGACAAACCTCTGCTCAAGAAGTAGGAGAGAAACCACTGCAAAGATGCTCCCACGACCCCTCAGACACTCCAGAAGGATACTATAGTTGATAGTAACAAAAGCCGCCGAGAGATCCAGAAGGACTAGCAGAGTCACACTCCCTCTGTCAATTCCCAATTGGAGATCATCCATCAGATCAACCAAGGCAGTCTCCACCCCATAGCCGGCCCAAAAGCCAGTTTGAAATGGGTCCAGATAGTCAGTTTCCTCCAAGACTGCCTGGAGCTGGGAGGCCACCACTTTCTCAATCACTTTGCCCAACCATGGAAGGTTGGCGACAGGCTTATAATTGTTTAACTCTGAAGGATCCAAGGCAGGCTTCTTCAGAAGCGATCTAATGATTGCTTCCTTAAGACAAGGAGGCATCCTGCCCTCCCTTAGAGAAGCATTTATAATATGGAATTATAATAGTATAAACCCGATAGTATAAGCCATGTTGGACAAGGGTCAAGAGAACAGGGGGAAGGCTGCACTGTTCCAAGCAGCTTGTTCACATTCTCAGGAGTCAAACTTTAACTGATCCAGCCTTATCACATAAGAGTTATTGGGGAACACCTCTGCATCAGACACTGCAGTAATTGTGGGGTCTGAGTCTAAGTTGGCCCCAATAAGAGATATTTTATCCACAAAGAAATCATTAAAAACATCACAATCGGTAATTGATGGGCCAAAATTCTGCTTCTAGGGAAGAGGGACATGCACTACCCCTCTCAACCCTGAATAACTCCACTGGACGTGAGCTTGTGGATGCAATATGGGCAGAAAAAAAACACTTCTTTGCCAAATGTATAGCCTGAGCATAGATCTTCAAATGCTCTATGTTGTAATTTGTCGGATTCGAGTAGAGTCTTTCTCCACGCACTCCAGTCGTCTACCCGATTGCTTCAACCCCCGTAGTTCTTCCATGTACCAAGGGGCCAATTTTGAAGCGGGTTTGAGAGGACGCTAAAGAAAGTTCATGTCTACTGCCCTGGTTTGCTGTTTAGTTTGCTGTTCTAATTCTCCATCAATGCATCAACAGAAACACCGGCAGAGCCAACACTAAATCCTTCCAAGGCTTCTTGGAATCCTATTGGATCCAATAACCTTCTCATGCAGATCATCCTAATAGGCCCCTCACCCCTGTGGAGGTGGGACATTATTGTGAGTCCAACCTTAACCAGATGGTGATCCATCCATGACAATGGGGAAATCACATGGAACACAACTCTGATCAGAGTGAAAGACCAGACAAGCATGTGACCAACAATGTGCATCGGTCCCAAGCCAACTTGGGATAGGCCCATAGTTGTCATGACCACTATGAACTCCTGAAACGCCCCGACAAATTGGTCCCAAAGTGAACATTGACATCCTCCACCACCACAAGCCTGGGGAACCAACAGCAAGCATGAGACCAAGTCTGTCAGTTCAGTTAGGGACTCCGCTGGGCAGCAGAGTGATAGGTACACCAACAGAAGTCCCAGTCTATCCCTAGTCCCCAAACTTAAGTACCCACATTGGATATGGTCAGACACTTCGAAAGGAATCCTGACAAAGGTTCTTATAGACCACAGCACATGCTCTCACCCGCTCCTTAACAGAATACCCTGGAGGGAGAAGCCAGGAACAGGCTGGGCCACCAACTTCCCCCAACCAAGCCTCTGTGATACATACCAGGTCAGCCCCTTCATCCGTAATCAGATCATGCCTAATTTCTGATTTATTCTGGACTGACCTGGCATAACAAAAGAGCAAGGTGAGGTTCCAAGGTTGGTTGGCACTACTCCCCAAGGTCAAAGAGCTGGCAGGACAGCTGATATGGCCCGTCTCCCCATCTCCAGATAAACCCAGACACATTAGAAACAAATCTCACCCAAGACTTAAAACAACAGAAGTAAAAAAATATCCACCCACCACTACCACACACAAGTTCAGAAAGCCTGGCCCTCACCCTTGTCATCCCCCAAAGTGGCTCCCACCAAGGGGCAACCCCCTTTGGTGTTGCCCCTTCGGTGGTGAACCCACTGCCACAAGCACCGTCCTTTCCTATATAGGCCCAGAGTTGCTAGTCTGGGCAGGTGCTGACTCACCCTGGGCCGACATTAAGAGGCAGAGAGTGGTGAGGGTGAGAGGAGGCAGGCAGCAGAGCTGCGGAGAGGAGGAGCCCAGCCAGCTGCGGTGAGGAAGTGGCGGCGGTGGGTCCAGGCCGGCCATGGTGAGGCGGTGGCTGGGCCGCCAGGAAGAGGGCGGCGGAGGCCTGGCGGGGGTGAGAGGAGGCAGGCAGTGGAGCCACACCCGAAATGAGTCCGGGCAGGCGCTGGAGCCGCACTGTGCCTGGCCAGCGGGAAAGGAAAGCATGATAGCGGCGCAGACATGGGCAGAAGGTTGGGGGGAGGTCAAGAGAGACTGGGGCAGAAGGTGGGGGGAGGGGGAACTGCCGGCCCCAAAGAGCACACAGATGCTCTGTGCAGGGTCGGCTAGTAATGTGTAATTCACATGATTTGCTTTCCTACCAATGCATGAACTACGGAATTACAGTTGTGCACATCCTAGTAACCTCCCAACTAGACTACTGTAATAAAGTCAATGTGAGGTGCCTGAGTATTGTTCTGAATTCACAATTCGTTCAGAATGTGGCAGTCCAATTTATTTTCAGTGTGTAAGCTATAGCGAGCATGTATGAGTTTCATTGATTGCCAACTTGTTTCCAGGCAAAATTCAAGATGCTGATGATGGTTGCTTGGTCTGGGTCTACAATTACAAAAACAGGGACTAGATCCCTGGAAAATGTAGTGTGTACTACAGTTTGTGTATGTACAACTGTACAAAGCATACGGGTCAACAAAATGTGCAATCTATCTAGATTATACATATGAATAGAATATCTAAAACAGTCCTGAGTGTGTGGAAAGAGGCTTGTTCCATAAGCCATCATTATTGATGTTGTGACTCTATGGACTTTCACAAAGCACTCAACTACTGTTTATAGGCTTGAACTCCTATCCTGACAACCATTAGTGTAAGTTCCATGAGTGATTCTGTGAGCTCAACAGCTAAATTTATCCTAGATCTTTTTAGTTACTCCAGCCCAGCCAATAATATGTTGACAAGGCAGCAAATACAAGTACATTCAAGGGGACACTCCCATACCTTCCTAACCAGCAGAGATCATCAAAATCAAGCTAAGGTTGTAATTCTCTTATGAGGACAATACTGATGTCAACCAAACCTTGGTTTCAATGCCTGCTCTGGAAATCTCAGATAGTGCTTAATTTCTCACTAAGGCTCCAATCCTATACACCAGGGGTTTCTCAAACATGGGTTCCCAGATGTTGTTGAACTACAACTCTCAACCACAGCAGACACAACAGCCTTTGGCCATTGTGGCTGAGGATGATGGGAGTTGTAGTTCACGTTTGAGAACCCCTGCTAATACACACTTTCCTGGGAGTAATCCCTTCAGTGGACATTGCTTCCGGTTAAACGTGCAGGAACTGTAGGGGAACACTGTAGGGGAAGTAGAGGCTCACGGCTGAGACAAGTTTCACTTTCTGCTCTGGAGGCCCTCCTCCAATCCCATATGCGCGCTTGATATTATTATTCAGCAGCGAGGAAAAGGCAATCTGTTAATGTTCAGAGATTCTCTTCTTTATAACTGCCCATTCCACGCAGACTTTAAAGGAAATGCTCAGCCCCGGTATCGGTTTGCAAAGAAAGAACTTAGAAAAGGCATAATTCGGCAGAAAGTGCCTTTAGGCATGCATCGATTGCCATTTTCTATTGGTTAAACACAATCATTCCCAACGCATCGGTGGTTAAAAGGGGAAGGGCATCCTATGTCGAAGGCTGTAGCTGCCCCCGACATGGTTTAAGGCACGGCTGCACCCCCTCATTTCAGACAAGCCCTGGTGTTGAAAAGACGTCGCTGGGTCCAATCTCTGTCCTAATAATATATGTCCTGCACAGAGTGGTAACCCCGTCCCCATAGGGAGAAGCGGCCAGCAGACAACTCCGATTTCCCGGCTCACCGTTCCCTATACTGTAAGGCAACGAGGCCGCGGACTCGACGCAGCATCCATCGTCTCTGAGGTCAGTGCTGTCCCCGTCCGAGTAGAGGCGGCTCAGCGCTCGGGCCGGCCGGCCGGGACGTCCTGGAGACAGCAAAGGCTCTGTTTCGGCGCCGGCTCCTTCCTCCATAGATCACAGCAGCGAGCGGAAACAGAGCCAAGCGCTGCTCCCTCCAGGCAGGCGGCAGCTGAGCTCGCCCGGCAAAGAAAGAATCAAGAAGAACTCGGTCCTCCTCCCGGGCAGTCGTCGCTTTGCACCGCGGGGGGGAGGGGGGGGAGCTCCGCCTGCTACACGTGATGGGCGGTGTCTACCGGGACCAGGCAGTTGTTGTGTGGCAAGCCTTTCCGATTGGAAGCAAGTGCCCAGGCGGGGAGGGACTGTGGCGTTGGCCGGTTTAGGAATTGAGTTTGCAGAGTTCCGCATTGTTGCTAAGCCGCAGGCAAGGGCAGAGAATGCTGCTGCAGGACCGTCGCCTGCATCGTCGTGCCTTGTTTCTGAATTTCCCAGGAGCAGCTACTGTATTGCCTCTACTTGGAAACAGAATGCAGAGGGCTCCCTAGTGCAACAAGACAATTATCATGTTTAAAAAAGCTAGAGGAGGAGGTGGAGTTCCCTGCAGAAGACTACAGTACACCCTGCCTCCCTAAGGCGGATGCGTACAGGCGCGCTCTGTTTGAGCTTTTCCTGTTTTTACACACTAGTAAACGCTCGGCTAATAAAAGGAATCATGGGTGATGAGCTTCTTTTTAAAAAATCCTATCTTCCTGCTTTACATAAATATGGAGCTGTGTTACCTTACACCTGCTCTTCCCTCCTCCAAGAGTTTGATGAAGTTGAAGACATGAGGGAGTGCTGTATCATGACAAGCACTGTTTTCCCCGTCATAAACCAAAGAGAACCGCCTTCATGTTATTAGGCGCTATATTATGTAATAAATAAACAGAAGGAAGGGAAAATGAGAAGATGCAAAAAATAAATAAATCATAAAAGACATAAAAATATAAAAATAACTTTATTTAATTTATTTATTTTTACATTTATATCCCACTCTTCCATCAAGGAGCCCAGAGCGGTGTACTACATACTTGAGTTTCTCAAGTATGAAATAGGTTGTGAAATAGGTTAGGCTGAGCCCTGTGAAATAGGTTAGGCTGAGAGAGAAGTGACTGGCCCAGATTCACCCAGCTAGTTTAATACAACTGGCTCGTTTAATTATAATCTAGTTTGTTCAGCCGAGGGAGAGTCAGTGGCCTTGCTGCTTCACAGCATGAAGCCTCCTTCATGCTGTGAAGTACAGCCTGTGTCGTCAGCTGTGCTTAAGACTGGGAAACTGCTTGTCAATTGACTGGTCAGATATTTTCAGTTGCCCAAACTATTATTTGACCCAGTCAATATTCATTGTGGTCAAGAATGCTCTAGTGGCTAGCTGGTAGCTGTCCTCCATGGTGGTGTCACCTGAAAGCAGTGGAAGGAGTAAGAGCTTCTTGTTCCCCAACCTTGTAAGAATCAGAGTCACACATGCCCTTCAGTTAGAAGCACCTATTCCTGCCCTGAAAGTCTCCCCTGAAAACACCTTCCCTCTCCCTTATTCCCACTTAAGTTCCGCCATGGCTTAGCTGCTTCTGCATGATTGATTGATTGATTAAGTGCCATCAAGTCGGTGTTGACTCTTAAGTGACCACACAGATAGATTCTCTCCAGGATGATCTGTCTTCAACTTGGCCTTTAAGGTCTTTTAGTGATGCATTCATTGCTTTCGTCATCGAGTCCATCCACCTTGCTGCTGGTCGTCCTCTTCTACCCTCTTGACTGACTGCCAACCCTGAATTCTACGCTCTCAACTGACTGCCAAAATTAAAATCTAGAAGAAGAAACGGGAGTGGGGGTGGGCACAGCCCAGGATTTTTAAATATCTTGACCTGGATCAGACCATTGGGCTCATTTAGCCCAGTATTATCTACTCTGTGGGCTCTACAGGTCCTAGGCAAAGGTCGTTTTCATCACCTGCTACCTAATCCTCTATCTGGAGATTGAACCTGGGACTTTCTGCAAGCAAAGCATATGCTGCTCTACCAAAGAGTCCCTCCAGACTAATAGTTATGTTATTTGTTATAAGGTGCAAGTGTACCCTATCATAGTGCTCACATACACACCAAGATGTCACATGGGAGTGGTGACTGTATTTTAATGTGTGTGCTCTGAAGCCTCTGTGCTCAGAATGTAAATGCATTGTGCAGTACATGTTCTACCTCTTAATCAGAATGAACTATAGAGGGGGCTAGAACAAGTTTACAGGGCACATTTGACAAAACTGCATATGCAAGTGTTTTGGACTCTCACTTGCATGCATTCAAAGCAGCTATCCCAGAGAAGGGCCTAGTCCTACAGTGGATGCTTCCAAATCCAAATCCCGCAGTTTTTAGATACACGACTAGCTTAGCTTAGCAACCTTCCTAGTGCCTGCCAACCTTAATCTCTTTCAAGGGCCAGGTGAAGGCTTTTCTCCCTTTTCCTTGACCTTTTCATCATCTGATGTGGCTTTAAAACTGGGTGATGAAATTTCATGCTACTATTCTTATCCTGCTAATTGCAGATTTTATTATGTATTTTTCTTGATTTTGTCCAATTCCCTTTTTTGACAACACCTTGGTAATTTTGATTGAAGAGCAGCATTCAAATTATATACATAAATAAATGCATACATAAAGTATATTGAAATGAATGTACCGGGCAACTTGTTCCCTAAAGCTCTGTCATTTATGGATGCCAGTGAGTCCACGAGTAACTGCATATTCAAGTCTTAATTCAGTTGGCAGGATTTCCTGTGGTTGATTGAAGCCTTCCATTCACAATGGTGACCTCCAACCAGAGATTGCACTGGATTTAATATATATATTATCCATTTGTAGAACTCTGCATACCAGTTTCTGCTGTTGCTGCTACTGCTGCTGCTACTGTGCAACATTGTGAAGCATTACTTATCTCTTAGGAATGTGTCCCATCAGCACAATATAACACTACAGCAATAGGAGTCAGGGATTAAATACTCCATTTTCTGCAGAATCCAGGCAAAAGATGAAGAAATATAAATGCCAAAAAAAGTGCAAGAAAAAGCAAAACTAAGCCATTTCTGTCTCCATGCCAGCATTATGGAACCCAAACAGACAACCATTTTACCATACACCTTATTACCTATCTGCAAGTGATGTGTAGTGACATCCTCCTTATTACTTGGCAGGATAATATACAATTTGCCCACCATGAGCCTTTCTCCTTCTCCTAATCACTTAGGGGAGGATTGTCTGAACAATCCCTTCAGACACAATTTAAATATCACATGTGGCTGCTGTGCCAAGGATTTGAATGCAGCCCAATGGGTCAAGAATTGTAAAACACATTATGCTACAAATAATTAAAAATAATAACAAAACAACAACAATGCCTTCAGGATACAGTGAAGAAAGTTTTAATTCTTCATTTGTGATTCAGCCGTCTGAATTATTCCTATGCAGCCAAAAACAAATGCCTTTTTAAAAAATAGCTCAGCTTTTAAATAGTTGAAATGTTGTGTGATCTGCTAATAAAAATGTTGTTAGCTATGAAATTAAATCTCATTTCACTTCCTAACACACAGATAAATAGCAATTTCATTGACAACCAAGGGCTACATTTGTATACGTAATAAAACATAATTTTCCTTGTTTAAGTTTTATGTAGTATGGAAGTAAATAAGTAGAGGAATATAAGAAAGCCATTCAATGGAAGAAATCAGGACCATAGTTCCATATCAGGCTAGTGAACGTTGCCAATGCAATAACACATAAAGGAGGGGTGTGGTAGAAAGTCCCACTGGTTTTCCTTTCTGGCATTTTGAGTGCATTTTCATACACAGAATTTTGAAGCCAACAAACTATTAAAATTTTGTGTGGAGTGATTTCATCCCATGTGATAATAATAGTTTGGCTATTGGTTTATAAGCTTGACTAAATCATTGTTCCCATGCTCACTAAAAAAAATAATTAGGAGGAGGAAAAATCTTACTGCTGGCCTTGGGTGATATTTTGGGAGTTCATTAAGGAGTTTTCTTCCTTCAGTATGCAATAAGTTATAATTAGATGTTACGGAGGAACAGTTCAGTCACAGGTCATATTCCACAATAATTTCCAAAACCCCAAAGTCATAGTACAGCTATGAATGCTAGGAGGCAATCCTTTCTTACTCAGAGGGTTTGCTAATAGTCCAAAATGACTGGTTAATATTCCATCAATGCAAATTAATGGTTAGAACTTGGAGAAGTTGTCATAGGAACATAGGAAGCTGCTGTATACTGAGTCAGACTATTGGTCTATCTAGCTTAGTATGGTCTACCAGGCCTGCTCAACTTAGGCCCCCCAGCTGTTTTTGGACTACAGCTCCCATAATCCCCAGCCACAGTGGCCAATAGTCAGGGATTATGGGAGCTGAAGACCAGCATCTGCAGGAGGGCCGAAGTTAAGCAGGCCTGACTAGCAGCGGCAAGTTTGCAGGCAGGAATCTCTCTCTCAGCCCTATCTTGGAGAAGCCAAAGAGGGAACTTGAAACCTTCTACTCTTCCCGGAGTGGCTCCATCCCCTAAGGCAGGGGTGGGGAACCTTGGCCCTCCAGCTGTTGTTGAACTACAACTCCCATCATCCCCAGCCACAGTTATTGTGGCAGGAGGGCCAAGGTTCCCCACCCCTGCCCTAAGGGGAATATCTTACAGTGCTCACATGTGGTCTCTCATTCAAATGCAACCAGGGCAGACCCTGCTTAGCTAGGGGGACAAGTTATGCTTGCTACCACAAGACTAAGCATCTCTCTCTGGCTTTTAGAATTTAATACCTATCAAAACTAAAGAGATGACTTCCTCCATGAATGAAGCAACAGTTCAAACAGTTTGAATTTTAAACAAATTGGCAGAGGCAGAAAGATCTGTGAATTGGCCAAAGACTCATTAAGATCCAATGGCTCTCTTTGGGGACCATGCCGGATTAGAAGCTGTGTCTGTTAACCCCAATCTGCTCTTGTCTGTATATTTGTAAATGGACTTCTGTTGGTGTACCTGTATATTTGTAAATGGAGCTAGAAGAGCTCCAGGGCAATCTGTGGGGAGAGCGGGTTTTACTTACCCTCCCCACAGATGATCATTGACCCTTCCCTGGGCGGGCAGATCGCCCGTCCAGATGAGCACCGGCTCATCAAATCCAGTTTTGTATGCTTGTGTGAATAGCCTCAATAAGTCTGCAGTGCTCTCTCATCTGAAGGAAATGAACCCTGTAGCATGTATGCTGGCCTTGGGCCGAAATAAACCAATACATACATACATACCCTGTAGCATGGGCCATGATAGTTGTCACTGCTTGAGAAACTGTGGACCAGCCACAGAATAAAAAAGTACCAACCACAGAATATTTAATGTTCTAAAGAGGCAGCTTTTTGATGCTAATTAGCCTTGACTGAAAATTATTTCTTGGAATTAGGCCAAGTTTGAACCATGATTTGTGGTATGCTTAGGCTCTCTCAGCCTGACCTACCTCACAGGGTTGTTGTAAGGATAAAAATAAGCAAGTACACTGCTCTGAGCTCCCCGAAGGAAGAGCGGGATATAAATGTAACAAACAAACAGACACACAAACAGTAAACTCAAGTATGGTGTCATGGGCCACCATGACACCATACATGCCTGTTTCAGAAAGGCAAATCTAAAGCCCTGCAAATGGTGGGCCACCATTCAGAGATCACCAGAATTTGCAGGGTTTCAGGCTTGCCTTTCTAAAACAGCTGCCCACATTTCATACAACAACAACCTAAAACTTGGGAGAGTGGCCGCACTCGAGCTCTTGGACTACTAAAGTAGCTCTCTTGTTGTGGATCATTACTTTTTTGCTTCATTAAGAGCACAAAGCACCTTTGTGTCAGTAGCCCATTTAGCCTATAATTTTTTTTCAGCATCAGATCCAACCATCATTCTGGATGATTGGATAATACAATACTTAGGCATCAATCCAGAAAGGCCTCTGAAGAGCCTGACATGGTAGCATCTACTACAACACATATAGTGGAGCTTCTTTTCCCCCCAGCTGCCTTCTGGAGGTATGAAGGCAACTATTGAGGAAACAGCATAGGACGAAAGGGTTAAACTCCATCTCCCTAAACATCACTTTCCTGGGAGCTGCTAATTAGCAAAACATCCTAATCATGTCTACTTTGGCCCTCCATATTCCATTCCTTACTCTTTATTATTGGGACACCTGAACCAATAGGATAGAGACCTAATTCCATTGGCTGGCATCCAGACTTACTCCTGAATAGCCTTGTCAAAATTAAGTAGTCCTTTAGACTATTTCCTGACTTGCACTGTCCAGTAAATTAATTTGGATGTCAGCCATTGTATGCAACTATGATGTGTGTACAAGTAGACAACTCATTCAAGAGATGTAAACTTTCCTGCAATTAGCCTGGATGAGTGTCTTGTGAAGTCCAGATGATTAGTTTATTATTCCGATAGCATAATCAGTAGACTGTATATGGCACCTTACAGAGCAAATCAATACAGGTCCCTGCTCAAGGAAGCTCACAACATTCTCTGAATGAACATTCAGACCCTGAATGGCTTAGGTCCAAGTTATCTTAGAGAGCGTCTTATTCTGCACAATCCCCACCACACGTTAAGGTCATCTGAGGAGGTCCATCTTCAGATACCACCAACATGTCTGGTGGCGACTCAGAGGCGGATGTTCTCTGTAGCTGTTCCTGGGCTGTGGAATGCACTCCCAGCAGAAATCCGTAATCTGAGTTCATTATTAGACTTTAGGAGAGCCCTTAAAACCTATTTGTTTGGCCTGGTTTTCCAGGGTTTTAAAAACTGCTTTGTTTTAATTAATGGTTTTATTTTGTTTTTACAGTGTTTGATTTTAATAGTTAATTGATTTTAGTTTAGTTTTAATGTAAACCATCCTGAGCTATTTTTGGAAGGGCGGTATAGAAATCAAATAAATAAATAATAATAAATACCTCACTGAGGGAGGGCAGGATGCCACCTTGTTTGAAGGAGATAGTGGCTAAACCCCTTCTTAAGAAGCCCACTCTGGATTCCATGGTGATAGATAATTATAAGGCAGTCTCCAACCTTCCATGGTTGTGTAAGATGATTGAGAAGGTAGTGGCCGACCAGCTCCAAGTAGTCTTGGAGGAAACTGATTATCTAGACCCATTTCAAACTGGTTTTACGGTAGGCTATGGGATTGAGACAGCCTGATAGATGACCTTTGTCAGGGAATTTACAGAGAGAGTGTGACTCAGCTGGCTCTTTGGATCTCTCATTGGCTTTCGATACCATCGACCATGGTATCCTTCTGGATCGCCTGAGGAATTTGGGGATATGAGGCACTTTTTTCAGTGGTTCTGCTCCTGTGTCTCGGGTGGATTTCAGATGGTGGCGCTTGATGACAGTTGCTCTTCAAATCTAGAGCTACTATACAGTATGTAGTCCCTCAGGGCTCCATTCTGTCACCAACGCTTTCTATTTTTTTATTTGTTTGTGTTTGTTTGTTTGTTTGTTTAATATACTGCCTTGTTTAAAAATCTCTAGGCAGTGAACAGAATTAAAAACATAAAACATAACATTTTAAATTCATAAAAAGATAAAATCATAATAGATGAAAACACATTAATAACACATTAAATTTTTAAAATTTGAGTCTCAGTTGAAGGCCTGGGAAAACAGGTACATCTTCAGGGTCTTCCTAAAAGCAAACAGAGAAGGAGATGCTCTTATTTCAGCAGGGAGCGCGTTCCAGAGCCCTGAGGCAGCCACAGAAAAGGCCCGGTCCCAAGTCGCCACCAAATGAGTTTGCAGCAACTGCTCCAGATGATCTTAATAGGTGTCAGGGTTCATGACAGAGAAGGTGCTCTCTTAAATACCCAGGACCTAAGCCTTTAAGGGCTTTATAAGTAATAACTAGCACTTTGTATTTCGTTCAGAAACATATTGGCAGCCAGTGCAAATTAGAATTGTTGTTATATGGTCCCTTCAGGTAAACCAGAGACCAGTCTGGCTGCCACATTCTGTACCAACTGTAGTTTCTGAACTATGTACAAAGGCAGCTCTGCATAGAGTGCATTACAGTAGTCAAACCTAGAGGTTACAAGCATATGTGCAACCACTAGTCTACAAGAATGGATGTATCTGATGTATCAGCCTAAGCTGATAAAAAGCACTCCTGGCCACAGCCTCAACCTGAGAGACTAAGGAGTGTTTGGGATCCAGGAGCACTCCCAGACTATGAATTTGATCTTTTAGGGGGAATGTAACCCCATCCACAACAGGCAGATCTAAACCATCTCTTAGATCCCGACCCCCTACAGACAGTACCTCCATTTTTGTTTGGATTCAACTTCAGTCTGTTATCCCTCATCCAGCCCAATATCGCCTCCAGGCAGGCATTTACGGGGGTCATGCCATTTCCTGATGAAGTTGGTATAGAGAAATAGATCTGGGTGTCATCAGCATATTGATAGCATCCCAGACCAAAATTCCTGACAATCTCTCCCAGCGGTTTCATGTAGATGTTAAAAAGCACTGGAACAGTATGGAGCCTTGTGGAACCCCACACTTTAGCTCTCGCTTTTCAGAGCAATAGTCTCAAAGTGACACCTTCTGGAATCTGCCAGAACCACACTGTAAAACAGTGCCACCTCCTTCAGGCAACCCCGCAGGATACCATGGCCAATGGTATCAAAAGCTGCCAAGAGATCCAAAAGGATCAGCAGAGTCACACTCTCTCTGTCGATTGCCAATTTGAGATCATCTATCAGGCTGACCAAGGCAGTCTCAACCCCATAACCCACCCGAAAGCCAGTCTGGAAAGGATCTAAATAATCTGCATCATCCAAAACTGCCTGGAGCTGAGAAGCAACCACTCGCTCAATCGCCTTGCCCAACCAAGGAAGATTAGAGATAGGTCTGTAATTAGCTAACTCTGAGGGATCCAAAGCAGGTTTCTTCAAATAAGGTGTAATAATAGTATCTTTAAGACAAGGAGGCATCCTTCCCTCCCTCAGTGAAGCGTTTATAATATTTACCAGACCCTCTCTGATAATATGACTATCAGATAAAATAAGCCAAGTTGGGCAAGGTTCAAGAGAGCAGGTGGTGGGGTGTACAGTCCGGAGCAGTTTGTCCACATCTTCAGAAGTAACAAACCAAAAATGATCCAATTAAATCCTATAAGAGGTGCTGCTGAGCACCTCTACTATAGACCTTGCAGTAAATGTGGAGTCTAGTTCAGCATGAATACAAGATATTTTATCAGCAAAAAAGTTGTTAAACACATCACAGCAAGTGACAAGATGGTTCCAAGTTCAAATTCAAGGCAGAGGGGGCATGAACTAGCCCCCTCACAACCCTAGACAACAACAACAACAATTCGATTTCTATACCGCCCTTCCAAAAATGGCTCAGGGCGGTTTCAACTCAGCTGGACGTGAATTTGCAGAAGCAATGGAGGCAGAGAAGAACCGCTTATTTGCTGTCTGCACTGCCAGAGCATAGATCCTCAAATGAGCTCTGTGTTGCAATCTATCAGATTTGCACCAAGTCTTCTTCCACTTGCGCTCTAGTCATCTGCCTCGCCGCTTCAACTCCCACAGTTCATCTGAATACTACAGGGAAGACTTTAAAGCAGGTCTGAGAGAACACTTAGGAGCGATTGTGTCTACCATCTAGTAAGTTCATTATTCCATATTTGCACCAGAGCATCGACAGAATCACTAGCAGAACCAGCTGGAAACCCTTCCAAGGCTTATTGGAATCTTATTGGATCCAATAAGCTTCTTGGGTGGACCAAACTAATTGGTCCTTCACCCCTACAGAGGTGGGTTGTGGCTGTAAGTCGTCCCTTAACCAGATGGTGATCCATCCATGACAGTGAAGAGATAATAGGGGGCCCCACCCATGGAGCACCACCCTGGTCAGAGCAAAAGACCAAATCGAGTGTGTGGCCTGCATCATGTGTCGGTCCAGAGACCACTTGGGATCAGAGGCGTAACTATAGGGGGGGCAGGGGGGGCACGTGCCCCGGGCGCCATCTTTTCTGGTCACGTGGGGGGCCAAAAATTTTTTTTAAATTTTTTGTTAATACAAATGTTTCCTGCTCGGTGCAGCAGTGCTGCAGCAGTCAAGGGAGCGCGTCGGCGCCCCCTCCCCTACGAGCAGTCCCTTCCGCGCCGCCCGTGCCCCCCCCCCCATTGCTTTGCTGGTGCCTGGTGGCCAGTAAGTGGCCTGGCTTGGCAGCGGCTTGTGAGGAAAAACCTAAGTATAATGTAGTATGTGGGGCGGGGGGCGCCATTTCAGTGCTTGCCCTGGGCGCTGTTTTCCCTAGTTACGCCTCTGCTTGGGATATGCCCATAATCGTCATGGCCACTATGAACTCCTGAGCTGCCCCTGACAACCTGGTCCCAAAATTGACATTCAAGTACCACAACAACAACCTGGCCCACTCCACTGCCAACTCAGCAGCCAGGTCTGTCAGCTCCGTTAGGGACTCCGTTGGACAACAGAGTGATCAGTACACCAACAGAAGTCCCAATCTATCCTTGGTCCCTAGACTTAGGAACACGCATTCAATGCAGACCAACTCCCTGACAGGGATCCTGGTAAGGGAGACAGTATTCTTATAGATCACAGCCACCCCACCCCACCTCCACATCCTCTCACCTGCTCCACCATAGAATAAGAGAAGCTGGGACCAAACCGGGCCACTAGCCTCTCCCGACCAGGTCTCCGTAATGCACACCAGGTCAGCACCTTCATCCAGGATCAAATCAAGGATGATCTCAGGCTTATTTTGGACCGAACTAGCATTACAAAATAATAAGGCATGGTTCTGTGAGTTGAAGGCACTGCTCTCCAAGGTCAAAGATGTAGTGGGCCTGATTGAGGGGGAAACAATGATTAAATTACTAAATTCCCTTCCTCTAATATGACCTGCTGATCTATCAGCACCAAATCTTGGTTGATTCCCCACCACCACTGGAATGGCTGCCCCAGAGATGCCCCCGCCTCCCCATCCCTGAACAATCCAAGACACTTACCTACACCAGGCACAGCTAAACACAGGGTAGCAAAAAACAACAGAAGGATCCCTAGCAGGGGTCTAGATCAATGCATTGGCCCCAATCCTGAAGGCCACCACCAAAGGCTGGCCCCCTTTGGTGGCCAGCTTCAGCAGCTACCTGCAGGCAACCTGCACCAGAGGCTGTACCTCCAGCAGAGGCTGGCTTCTTTTAAGGGCCACAGAGTTGGAAGAGCCCAATCTGCTGTCTCTCACACAGCTTTAAAGGGCTGAGGTGGCTAGCTGCTTGATGTTAGAGCAATTAAGAAGGACAAGCAGCCGGGTTGGGGGGGCAGGGGAGGGAGCCTTCAGCAAGCCTGGGGCTGGCCTGACCCCCCCACCCCCAAACAGGGAAAAGGGGGGAGGCAGGCAGATGGAATACACACTAACCTCCTCCCGATGTCTGCTGCGAAGTGTCCACGGCAGCTTCTAGCAGAGGCTTGCTTCTTTTTAACATCTACATGAAACCTCTGGGTGAGGTCATCCAGGGAATTGGTGCTGGGTGTTATCAATGTGCTGGTGACACCCAAATCTATTTCTCCTTATCAATATCAGGAAATGGTGTTAGCCCCTTAAATGCCTGTCTACAGGCAGTAATGGGCTGGATAAGGGAGAATAAACTGAAGATGAATCCAAGAAAGATTGAGGTGCTCATTGTTAGGAATCATAACATGAAAGATGGGATAGAATATCCTGTTCTGGATGAGCTTACACTCCCCCAGAAATTCATAGCTTTGGAGTGCTCTTGGACCCAGTCTCACCCTGGTGCCTCACGTTGAGGCCGTGGCCTGGAGCGCTTTTTACCAGCTGTGACTGATATGACAACTCTGCCTCTTCCTTGTAGAAAATGGCCTGAAAACAGTGGTGCAGTAGCTGGTAACCTCCAAGTTGGATTACTGCAGTGTGAAGGAAGTGAAGGACTATGCACTGTCTCTTGTCTCAATGACATAGGAGGACAGACTAGTGAGTCAGAGGGCTAGAAGGTTAAGACATTGATCATCTCTTCTCTACTACTCTGACACTATCCCTTTGATATGTAGATTGCTAATCTCAGCGACTTCCTTCCTGCCACTTCTACCTTGCAACATGCAAGCTCCTCTCTCCTGCACCATGTGTGCAGAGATGCAGAATCCATCTGCATCCAGCTAGATAGATAGATAGATAAGAGATTCTGTCTCCTCACTTTCCTATCTAGAATGGAGTTCTCTAATAAATACTACTTATATTGATTTGAAACTATTTACTGGCTCCAAGTTACTTTACTCTCAGCATATACGCATGCCTAACTAAATTCCGCTGTGTTGTTCCTCTGTGCACTCTGCTATAATGAAAAAGGGTTTCTCTTACCAGAGAGAATTCTCAACACTATGTAGGGCTGCCTTTGTACATAGTTTGGAAACTTCTGTTAGTTCAAAATACTGCAGCCAAATTGGTGTCTGGGTTATCCTGGAGAGACCACATTATGCCTGTTCTTAAATAATTGCACTAGCTGCCAATGTGTTTCCAGGCAAAGTACAAAGTGCTGGTTATTACCTTTAAAGTCTTGAATAGCTTAGGTCTGGGTTACCTGAGAGAGTACCTTTCTGTACAAGATCCCCACTGCTCATTAAGATAATCAGAAGGCCATCTTCAGGTGCCACCAGTTCATCTGGTGGCAAACTGGGATCAGGTGTTCTCAGTTATCACCCCTAAATTGTGGAATGTGCTCCCCATGGATATGAGATGATTATCTTCCTTAAAGGACTTCAGGAAAGCCTTAAAGACCCATCTCTTTAGCCTGGTTATCTAGTTTTAATTGTAATCTAGTCCAACTTTTTTTAAAAAATCGTGTTTTGTTTTATGTGTTTTGATTTGAATGTAAACCACCCTGAACCATTTTAGGAAGGGCAGTATATAAATCACATTAAATTAAAAAATCAATCAATTAAAAAAAATGGGTAAAGTTGTGTGTATTGAATAGTTTTGATGTCCACAATTCCTAAAAGGGAAAAGAAAAAAACATGGGACACAGTTGCAGAGAAGTCCTTAAGATGTTCAAGCCAATATTGATTGAAGATGACCAAAATTTGATTATGTTGGGTTGGATAAAATGATGCTTATTTTCAGCCAAGGAAGAAGCAGTGGAATTTCTAATCCTACTTGGATAGCTGTCACTCAGAGCAAATGTCATGAGGGTTGTGAAAAGTCAATACCATTTAAAAGTTATTGTGTACTGGGGTAGTCTGTTGAAGAAACAAAATATTATGGCATCTTAAAGACTAACAAATTTATGCTGATTGGCTCATCTTCGGGACATTTGTTGGCTGAAGATTCTTTGGCAAATAGTTTGCTATTGCCTCATCTGAGAAGAACTGGGAACTTAGCAGGTATCATCTTGAAAGATAAGAAGAGTAAACTGCTATCTAGTACAAAAGCAGTAGAAACTAATTTAACTGTTAAGAGAGATTATGGGGGAACTTGCTGTTCTCTCTTTATCTTGAAGTGAGTGAGGAAACTAACTGACATAAGCTTCTAGTGCATGACTGTGTGTTTGGAAAGCCAGGAACCAGTAGGTTCTGCAAGAGAACTAAAGAGGGAACGGTTGGGATTTTAAAAATAGACTGAAAGACTCATTAGAGAACATTCTCCCATCAGTGTAGTAATCTGTATGGAGATAGTTGTCATAAAGCACAAAATGACCTCCATAGGCGACTGTTTCAGGAGCAGTGTTTGAAGTTTTACTGCTCCAGGGACCTGAAGATTGTGAGTCTTGCCACAGGTAAGATCTGCAAGTCCTACTTCAAACGTTGCTTTAATAGAAGGGAATCCGAAGCATGGTATTCTTGGACTTCTGCCATCCACACAATTAAAGTACTGTAACATATTAACCAGCAATCAGGATGATGAGAACATGCAACATTTCTAGTTCATAGGTTGGCTCTAGATTGCTGACCATTGCAAGGAAATGAGTAAAATCATGCTTACTTATCCTTTTTGTATTTGAAAGCCACTAGAAGTAAAGTAAGAGTCAAGTGTGTCGAAAAAGATCCACCACATTTTGTTTGCAGAAAAGCACCTTACTGCTCAATATAGGACAGCTTCACCCAAATGATTTTTGCAACAATGGGCTGCGGATGTGCACATTCTCTCTCTCTTCCTCCCACTAGTAGCAAGACAAAAAGGGATAGCTGGCCCCTCTGCATTTCATACAGAAGCCCACTGATGTAGAAACAACTTAACTGATGTGACAATTCTCTGCCTGTACCCAACGCAGAGAAGCACAAGCAAACATTTTCCCCGCACCTCTCCTAATCCAGGGCTGCTCACTTTTGGCCCTCCTGCAGACATTGGCCTACAACTCGCATAATCCATAGCTATTATCGAGACCCATTTCAAACTGGCTTTAGAACGGGCTATGGGGTTGAGACAGCCTTGGTCGGCCTGATGGATTACCTTTACTGGGGAATCAACAGAGGGAGTGTGATTCTGCTGGTTCTTCTAGATCTCTCGGCGGCGTTCGATACCATCGACCATGGTATCCTTCTGGATCGCCTGGGGGAGTTGGGGATAGGGGGCACTGCTTTGCAGTGGTTCTGCTCCTATCTCTCGGGTAGATTCCAGATGGTGGAGCTTGGTGACAGTTGCTCCTCAAAATGGGAGATGTTATATGGAGTCCCCCAGGGCTCCATTCTGTCACCAATGCTTTTTAATATCTACATGAAACCACTGGGTGAGGTCATCAGGAGTTTTGGTGCTGGGTGTTATCAGAATGCTGATGAAGTAGACAAATCTACTTCTCTTTTTCATCTGCATCAGGAAATGCTGTTCATTCCCTAAATGTCTGCCTACAGGCAGTAATGGGCTGGATGATGGATAACAAATTGCTGAATCCAAGCAAGACAGAGGTGCTCATTGTGGGGGCTCAGAATCTGAGGGATGTGTTAGATCTCCCTGTGCTAGATGGGGTTACACTCCCCCGGAAGGAGCAGGTACGCAGCTTGGGGGTACTCCTGAGATACCAGGGTGAGGCCTGGGTCCAGATGGAGGCCATGGCCAGGAGTGCTTTCTATCAGCTTCAGCTGATTCAACAGCTGCGTCTATTCCTTGAAAAGGATGACCTCAAAACAGTGGTGCATCAGCTGGTAACCTCCAGGCTCAACTACTGCAATGCACTCTATGTGGGACTGCCTTTGTACATAGTTTCCACTAATTGCAATAACACAAACTGTGCTACATCTAAAGATCTAAGGATCTATGTGGGGGAGATAAACAAAACACAAATATCCGTTTTGTCTGTAACTGAAGATGCTATATTAATAGTTTAGAATGAATAGATAACAATAACAATTATCTTGCAGATAGTATCTGGACATACATGTAACAAAGATATTACATCCCAATAAATTGGACAAAAGTCATTGTTAAAGGTAAATACCAATTCAAACCCAAACATATATGTATTAGAAAAAACAGCATGAATATATGAAAAAATGTTGTTCTTATCTGTATTGAGAATGAGTCTATATCAAAAATGAATGAATAAAATTTTTGCAATGGTAAAAAATCCTTAAATGAGTAACAATGACAATGATCTTGCAGGTAGTATCTGCACACACATATGTAAAGAGTATAGCATCTCAGTGAATTGGACAGAAACTTCTTCTGTGTATAGGAGTAAAGTCTTGCCAAGATGAAAAAAGTCCTTATAGGCTAGCCTGGGATTCTTGAGCCCATTTCGGATAGTCCTTCCTCAGAGAACTGAAATATTCTGTAAAAATAAAACAAGCGCTAACAAATCTCCTGACCGACAACTTGAATACATAACCGTAATAATATGAATAACATCCTCCCCCTTATGCACAAACCAATAATACCACTTTTCCTCCTTCCTGAGTTCAAACAGCAATAACTTAACAACCAAATCTTTATGGAGGCAGCCTTTCCTCCTATACCTTGTTGAGGGGAAAAAAGCTTACTAACTATCAAGCCCCAAGGGCTTGAAGACATGTATGTGCAGATACTATCTGCAATATAATTGTTATTGTTATCTATTTATTCTAAACTATTAATATAGCATCTTCAGTTATAGACAAAACAGATATATGTGTTTTGTTTATCTCCTCCACATAGATCCTTAGATCTTTAGCTGTAGCACAGTTTGTGTTATTGCAATTATTGGCAACTTTTTCATGGCCCCTCTGTCTCTACATTTTGCACGGTTCCTTTTTTGTTTTTCCTGTTGATTCGGCATGCATTCCGCTTTTTTCCTGCTTTGTACATAGTTTGGAAACTTCAGTTAGTTCAAAATGCGGCAGCCAGGTTGGTCTCCGGGGCAACTCGGAGAGACCATATTATGCCTGTTTTGAAACAGTTACACTAGCTGCCGATATGTTTCTGGACAAAATACAAAGTGCTGGTTATTACCTTTAAAGCCCTAAATGGCTTAGGTCCAGGTTACCCCAGAGAGTGCCTTCTTCTGTATGATCCCCACCACATGTTAAGGTCATCTGAGAAGGTCTGTCTCCAGTTACCACCGGTACATCTGGTGGCAACTCAGAGGCGGGCCTTCTCTGTAGCTGCTCCTGGGCTGTGGAATATGCTCCCTGCAGAAATCTGTAATTTGAACTCTTTCTTGACCTTCAGGAGAGCCCTTAAGACTTATCTGTTTGGCTTGGCCTTCCAGGGTTTTTTAATTATTGTAAGGGGTTTTTAATGTACTGGGTTTTTAGGATTTTTAAATTGTTTTTTAACTGATTGTTTTATGGTATTTTAGGATTGTTGTTGTTGTTGTTGTTGACTGATTTTGACTGTTTTTGTTTTGTTTGTAAACCTCCCTGGGCCAAATTGGGAGGGGCGGTATAAAAATGCAATTAAATGAATGAATGAATGAATAAAATTAACCACTGTGGCTGGGGATTATAAGAGTTACAGTCCAAAAAAAGATAGGAGGCCAAAGTTGAGTAGGCCTGATTATCCCACCTGCACCAGTACTGAACCCCTCATTATTAGGAGGTTCTCAGCCATGAAACCTAACTTCAGCAACTCACAGAAATTAGCAATAGAACTACCATGCCAAAACAAGGGCATGGTAGCCCTTGAAAACTGGGCAAAGAGGCAGCTTTTCATTGGTGACTGTCTTATATTTGGCAGGAGTAAAGCAATTGTTCCTGTTTACCCCAACATAGTGTAGCTCTGCAAGGGCTCTTGCTATCTTCTTTATGTGTTGATGGGGGCAGGGTTGTTTTGGGTTTGTTTGTTTTTAAATTATATATAGATTATGAGTCCTTTTAGGACAGGGAACCTTCCCCCCACCCTTTGTAAACTGTTTTGAGAACTGTTTGTAGAAAAGTGATATATATTTTAAAATAATAATTAAGGGGGAAATGCACGCTTTTAAAATGAACAGCAAAAATAAGGATAGAAAACTCCGGTACTTCACACCTGCCCTCTAGTACTATATAGTTCCTAATCCTCAAAACAAAAGTCTCTCCTCCACACACACCCATTTTTGCTTTATTTATCTGAATCCAAGACTAGTTTCCCCCACTAAGTTCTTTGATGACAGAAATCAGAGGTCATCTTAAATTCAGAGCCCTGTTCCTTTCAGGTAAATACAGTTATAACCTATATTTTAAGGGGGTCATCTCAAATTCAGAGTCATCTTCTATTTGGGTAACTATGATATGTATCTCAGCTGCTTTCTCCCAAACTGAGAGACAGGCAGAGTTTTCTTGAACCTTTTCTCCTGCAGTGCAAAGAGCAAGAGAGGCACAGGGCTGGTTCAAACAATACAGCTTGGCAGCACACATGAAGAGGAAGGGGAGCAGCGAGAACACACTTGTCTGGACTTCTTCCATGTATGGTATGGTTCAAATGGTAGCGGGTTACGGTTGCCAAATCCCCAGGATTGGTCTCAATCTTGGAGATTTTAATGGCTTGGTATTGTTAAAACTATTGAGAGAGAGAGAACTCCAGGAATCACTTCAATAAGAGCTGACAATCTTAAAATGAGCACCTGGGTTCTCATATACTAGTATACAAATGCTGTGGACCATGACAGGAGAAGGCATAGCTTCTCAAACCATGCATTTTTGCAAGGCATAGAAGGTCTGTACGGGCCAAGCATAGGCCATCTTGAAAAGATGCAGTCCAGTTTTAAATAGGAGCATTTTGGCTCCTAATGTACAACTATGAATATTTATATACCACTTTTCAACAAAAGTTCCCAAAGCAGTTTACATAGAGAAATAATAAATAAATAAGGCTTCCTGTCTCTAAAGGGCTCACAATCTAAAAAGAAACATAAGATAGACACCAGCAATAGCCACTGGACGGATGCAGTGCTGGGGTTGGATAGGGTCAGTTGCTCTCCCACTTCTCTACTACAGCTTTCTCTAGTCCCCACCAGCCAAATCTCAGTCAAAGGTGGGGCCATGTGCAATGCCCAAAACAAACAGCAAAAGGCCCTGGCAGGTTCATATGAGGGGATTCAGTCCAACAGATACTCTGGTCCTGAACAGTGTAGGGCTTTAAAGGACAAGATCAGCAATCTGAATCCAGACCAGCACTCTGAATTGCAAACTGGCAACCTAACCAGCGAAGCTGCTGCAGCATGGGTATAATACTCATGAAGTGGCAAGCGTCCATGAGCATCATTGTGCCAGCATTCTGAAGCAGCTGATACCACTAAGGGTCAGCCACCTATACAATCAGAACCATAACACAATACGAGTGCTTAAAAAAATAAAGCCGCCACCATATTGCAAATGTTTTATAAAACATTGCTGTTCTGCGTTAAATCTGGTCTCACGACTGTAATAAATCATTAACTAACAGTACGGCCCTATGCATGCTTACTCATAAGTTATGTTCTGTTCAACAGGGCTTACTCCTAAGTAGGTGTGCATAGCATTGCAGCCCAGTATATTCTTATGGACCAATTCATACAAACAGCAGGATCAAGCAGTTAGATTGTACTCCATTTGGGGCTGTTGAAAAGATATGTGACAGATCATATCCAGGAGGATGCCAGCATCGCTAACAGGTAAAGTCAAGGAAGACATAAAAGGGAAGAAGACTTCCATCTGAAATTGGAAGGCCGGTCCAAATGAAGAGAACAGAAAACAACACAAACTCTGGCAAAAGAAATGCAAGGTGACAATAAGGGAGGTGAAAAGAGAGTTTGTGGAACATTGAGCTAAAAGCATCAAGGGGAATAACAAAAACTTCTTTAAATACATCAGAAGCAGGAAACCTGCCAGGGAGGCAGTTGGACCATTAGACAATGAGGGAGTGAGAGGGATTATTAAGGAGGATATGGAGGTTGCAGAGAAGCTAAATGAGTTCTTTGTGTCTGCCTTCACGGCAGAGGATACTGAGCATATACCTGTTCCTGAACTAGGCTTTTGGGGGTCGGAGGCTAAAGAACTGAGTCAGATAGAAGAAAAGATGTTCTAAACTGTCTGGAAAAAGTGAAAACTAGCAAAAAAAGCCAGGGCTGGATCCATCCAAGAGTCCTCAAAGAACTCAAATGTGAAATTACCAACCTCCTTGCTAAAATATATAACTTATCCCTGCAATCAGGCTCTGTACACAGCAAAAGTAGCCAATGTAATACTGATGTTCAAAAAGAGATCCAGCGGCGACGCGGGAAATTACAGGCCAGTTAGCTTAACATCCGTTCCAGGCAAATTGTTGGAAAGCATCCTCAAGGATAAAATTGTAAAGAACATAGAACAGGCCCTGCTGGGAGAGAACCAGCATGGCTTCTGCAAAGGTAAATCTTACCTCACAAATCTTTTGGAGTTCTTTGAGAGTGTCAACAAGTGTGTGGATCAAGGTGACCCAGTTAACATAGTGTACCTGGACTTCCAAAGGCTTTCGACAAAGTTCCTCCTGAGGAAACTTAGCAGTCATGGGATAAGGGGACAAGAACATGTGTGGATTGCTAACTGGTTGAAGGACAGGAAACAGAGGATAGTTATAAATGGAGAGTATACACAATGGAGGAAAGTAAGAAGTGAGGTCTCCCAGGGATCTGTACTGGGACCGGTGCTTTTTAATGTGTTCATAAATGATCTAGAAGTAGGGGTAAGCAATGAGGTGGCCAAATTTGCAGATGATACCAATCTCTTTCAGGTAATGAAATCCAAAACGGATTGTCAGGAGCTCCAAAAGGATCTCTCCCAACTGGGTGAGTGGACAACAAAATGGCAAATGCAGTTCAGTGTTGGCAAGTGTAAAGTGATGCACACTGGGACGAAGAACACCAAATTCAAGTATACATTGACGGAATCTGAGATGTCGATGACTGACCAGAAGAGGGATCTTGGGGTCGTGGTGGACAGCTCGTTGAAAGTGTCTGCTCAATGTGCGGCAACTGTGAAAAAGGCCAATTTCATTCTAAGGATCATTAGGAAGGGGACTGAAAATAAAACTGCTAATATTATAATGCCCTTATACAAAACTATGGTGCGGCCACACCTGGAGTACTGCATACAATTCTAGTCACATTTAACAAAGGACATTGTTGAACTGGAAAAGGTGCAGAAGAGGGTAACCAAGATGATCAGCGGCCTAGAGCACCTTTCTTACGAGGCAAGGCTACAACACATGGGGGTATTTAGTTTAGAAAAAAGATGACCATGGGGAGACATGATAGAGGTCTATAAAATCATGCATGGTGTGGAGAATGTGGATAGAGAAATTCTTCTCCCTCTCACATAACACTAGAACCAGGGGTCATCCCATGAAATTGATTGCCAGCAAATTTAGTAACAGCAAACAGAGATACTTTTTCACACAACACATAATCAACTTGTGGAATTCTCTACCATGAGATGTGGTAACAGCCAACAAGCTGGATGGCTTTAAGAGGGGTTTGGATAACTTCATGGAGGTCTATCATAGGCTACTAGTTGGAGGGCTATCGGCCACCTCTAGCCTCAAAGGTAGGATGCCTCTGAGTACCAGTTGCAGGGGAGTAACAGCAGGAGGGAGGGCATGCCCTCAACTCCTGCCTGTGGCTTTCAGCAGCATCTGGTGGGCCACTGTGTGAAACAGGAGACTGGACTAGATGGGCCTTGGGCCTGATCTAGCAGGACTGTTCTTATGTTCTCTCCCACAAAGAAAGGAAACACACTTCCATGCATGTATAGAAACAAGCATGTCAAAGAGAAAGGTTTAACCTAGGTTTCTTCTTGACTAGCTTGTTTTTTATGTGCAGAAGATTTTTTCCCCAATAGAACATTCAGTTATGCAATGCCACACCTGCAGCTTAAGAGTGCTACATTTCAGGAAAAGCTTTACCATTTGAGTCTACTGACTGTGTATATATGAGGACCAGATTATACAAGGCCTTCATAACACCTTTCTTCTGATATCAATATGGAGGCTATTCACATGCATGTGCAAAAACGGGCTAAGGACGCCCAGCCCAGTTTTGCACTTGAGTATGTACCTCCAGGATTGGGCCCAATCTTGGCAGCACCACAGCAGCAAACCCGCTTGTGGAGCTTCCCTCCAAAATGAGGTTAGGAGAGCAAGTGCTCTACTAACCTCGGTTTTTGGGGGTCATCTGTCAGCTGACAGACTGTGGTGCTCCCAGTGAGGGGAAGGGAATCCCCATAATGCAACACACATTATTGGAGCTCCGGCGGGTGGGGTGACAGAGCTACCAGCAGCAGCAGGCGATCCACTCGCCCAAGGGAAGAAAATGGATTGTCTGCGGGGAGATAAGCTCTTCAGGGCTTCCTCGCCACAAACCCTATTGCCGTTTCTCACTGCTCGTGAGAAAAGGCTCAGTGAAAGCTACTAAGAGGGTTTCTCCCTTGTGCCCCTGAGCTATCAACTCTCCTGAATAAGCTAGGCAATGGGAATGAACAGGTGAGGGAGAGAATGGCGGTGGGGGGCACATCTTTGGGATCCAGTGCTGCACTAGAGGCCAGAAAATGTGTTTCAGAGTGAGGCACTAGAAGAGAATCATATGCCTAACTATAAAGGCAGCACCTTATATATCTAACTCCAAGAACTGACAAAAAATAATCTATCAGAAGCAAGCAAAAAAAAATGTTGTGGTCAACCAACATAAATATGGAGGCAGATGGCAATTACCAAACTTAACAAAAAAAACCAAGATGTGAGCATGAGCACTTAGAGCTTAAAATTTTAACTAAGTTATTAGATATCACACAGCATGTGAGTGCCAGAGCCAAGAACAGAAACCAGAAGTCCCTATTTAGGCTATGCTGACGTCAACAGAATTATAGACATGTTTTAAAAGTTAATCCCACACGCCACTACCATGCTTAATCAGGGCTTCAATTTGCTGTCCAAATCACCAGACCAGAGCAGTTAAACCTATGTAAATAACAAAAAATATGAAAAATAAAAGCAGTGCCAATTAGATTCATTAAAATGTGAATTTATTGCACAGTAAAACGAAAAAAAAAATCATTTTTCACATTCACATGCCAGTGACTATAAAGTTTTATGATTTCAGTTCAACAAGTTAAAAAGAGAAAAATAATATGCAGACTGTTCATTAGAGTAGCAAATATTTTCCCAAAATAAAGGTCAGGTTGCTATGACTGGTGTTGGTCATATTAATTATTTCCATATATTCCAACAGAATCCAAGTATTAATGAAAATTTTATGTTTCAGCCAAAGCTTCAGACACAGCTACTACTCATGTTCTAAAGGTCCCACCACCCACCAGAGCACTGGAATAAATCCATGTGATTTAGATGGCCAAATCAGACCCCATGACCCATTAAGTAACCAAAGTTCTGAAACAGTTGATATTGTTTGCCTGACTCACCTATAAAATACCCCAAGTGCAAATGAACCATTACTTTGTTGGATCTTCATTTTCAAGAAGTTACAGACTGTAGTGAAGAGTCAGACTAGCTTGAGAATTTGGACAAAACACAGTTTCTATAATATACTCACAGGAGTAGTACTTGATAGGTCATGATAATGAAGTACAATATTTTTTATTTTATTTTTAAATCAGCTTCCTGATCCTGTTAACTGTGAACTTTTAGGTCAACATACTACTTCTTCTCCTAACATTTTAATTGCATTTGTTTTTATAGTGATTTTTTTTTTTTAAAAAACCACCATTAAAAATTATTTGAACAATAAAAGCCTTTGGATAATCATTAGACCCTGCTGGTATGAACAGCGTAATATTTGGGATGTTGGATGCCTATGGTAAACAATGCCCATCCACAGCTGAAGTACAGAAAGGAGTTAAGCCATGTCTTCAAGACTAGCGTTTACTTTCTTAGATTCTAGTTTAGACACCTGCAAGAAAAAAGTGTAAAACAAGAAGTTATTCTTTGACCAAGATAAAGAGTCAGATTGTAGCCCAGACTGAGGGCCCAACTACATATTATGAACAAACATTTGTACCAACCCCGCCCCCCATATATGCATGCACAAACACACACACACACACACACACTTTCTAAGCAGAATTGGTTCCAAGAATGGACAATTTTGAACAGAGAACAAATGGGTAGAGGCTCTTTACCCTTCCCACCCATTACTTCTCTGCTGCAAAACTGCCCCTCCCAAAGCGGTTTTGTCTTGGTGTGGGGGACATGCCCAACACATGTGTTGGACACAACACATGTCTGCATGTACCACATAGTCAAGGCCCAATGAAAATTAGGAAATAACTCTCATAGTGAACCTGAAGGGCTGAGTCATAGTGCAAGAACAAAAAGGAGATTCCTTACCATACACTAGTAATATACCATAATAAATGATTCAGATATAACACCAAACAATGAGTGTGTACATGAACAAGCCCCATGCTTATATGCTCCCAGCTTCTACTCCCTGATGTACACCTTTCCTTCTCTTCTTTCAACTTAGTGACAAAGCATAGTCTGCCAATACATCTGAACCAGACTAACAATAGTTATGTTGAATCTGAAATGAGGAAGGAAATTGGAGCATGAGGTAGTGCAGGCAAGGGGATCAAGCAAAGGGCTCTCTATAGCTCAACTGACCCACCAAATAATAGGATCATAAAAAAGTGATACTTCTAAATTACAAATGATACGCAATGAATGAGTCCTGGAACACATCACAAGAGCTTCTGAGCATATGCAGAATCCCACACCACTGAATATGCCAAATCAAGGTCTAATCTTCCCAAGATTGGGAGCACATCTTCCACATTATCTCAACTATGGCACCTCTTACTTTAGCAAACAACTAACTTGCTTACAAAAATTAACTTACAATTTCCTTGATTCTAATGTTTTTGATGCCATTCACTTGGTGTTCACAGTACTGAACACCAAGAGCTGGTCAATAGGACCAATCAGCTAGTAAATTCATACTGAACAAGTTGTTCTAGTAAGAACTAATCAGCCTACTTTCCTTTCACTGTCTTTACAACTGGACTAAATTTGGTTCAGATCAAGATCCACAAGTTAGATCTCTTGCATCTCAGATGTTCATGCATCCGCAAACTTGGATTGGGGTGCATGACATCATTACAAACTACACAATTGAGGTATCCCTGTGTGTCATTCACTACAGCTGTATCAAATTTGGTTCAAATCAGTTAAACAGTCCTCAAGTTAGTGCATTTGTGCCTCAAAAGTTCACACATCTACCATCTTGGATTAGGGTGGATGACATCATCACAAACTACACCATTGGGGCATCCCTGTGTGTCCCTACAGCTGTAGCAAATTTGGTTCAAATCAGTTAGACTGTCCACAAGTTAGTGCTCTTGCGCCTCAAAATTGTATGTGTCCACCATCTCGAATTGGATTGGATGGCATTGTCACAATCTACGCCATTGAGGTGTTCATATGTGTCCCTACAGCTCTAGCAAATTTGATTCAAATTGGTTAAGTGGTTCACAAGTTAGTTACTTGCTCAAAGTTTACGCGTGCACCATCTTGGATCGGGGTGGATGACATCACAAACTATGCCATTGAGGTGTCCCTATGTGTCCCTACAACTGTACCCGTTTTGGTTCATATTGGTCCAGGCGTCACAAAGTTAATGGGGGGGGGGGCAAACAGACAGACAAACACACGAACGGACACACACACACACACACACACACACACACACACACACACACAGGAAGCTGGGTTATATCATAAGCCTTCTGTAAAGTAGGCTAAAAATTGCTTGAGCAACTTGCTGGAAAGCAGGAGTTATTTCCCACAAATGAAAATGTCACATACCCCAACACTTTTCCCCTTACTTCTTTTGGGCAGCTCATACATCCATAAAGAAAAATGTTTTTGTTGCCCAAGTATGAGCACATGTAAATGGCAATCTTTCAAAAGACCAATGGAATGGCCTCACTTGATTTCATACCTCAAATCATGCTACAAGTAACCTACCAGTCATCATGTACTACAAGTGACATCTCAGAAAACATGTGGCATGCCCACTAGGTGTGGTGTGGTGTTCATTTTTCCAAGCAAAAGAATGTGCAGCTTGTATCACATTTTCCTGATGCATCCCTTTGTTTTCCTTTTATTGGTGGAGATATTTTATTGGTGGAGAAATCTAAGTCATGCTATCTCAAACGAAGCCTTTAAAAGTGCCACAAGGCTTAACAGCTTTATTAACAGCAGGGTCAAGCAGCCATTAAAACACGAGAGAGAGAGATCATCTGGAACAATTCTATGTAATGCTTAGCAACTATCCATGACAGCAGTAATGGATGGTAAATCTCAAATTTACTGATGCATTCTGGAGGGTCAGCTGTGTTAGTCTCTTGCAGCAAACACAAAATACTTTGCTGATAAATTCTTATTCAGCAACTCCAAGCTGGTGTTTCCTGCTTCTCCCTAACAATAATCTTATCTTCCTCCTCTGTTACAATGGTCAAGATTTGTGAACTGTCCTTGAAAGTCACCCTTTCAGTATCTTTAAACACTGTACAGTTTATGACGTTTAGAATATTTTCACAAATACAAGCCATCCTCTTCCCAGAACAGAGCATCTGGTTACAAGGGACCTCTACTTTTCAGCAACAGCCACTGCTATCAGCTCAGATCATCACAGCAAACCATGAGAGATTTTGCCTTTATAGCACAGATGAACGGAGGATTTATTTTGATTTGATCTTAATAATTGCCTCCTTATCTCAAGGAGACAATTATTAAACCAGTCTTGAAGAGGCCTGCATTGGATCCCTCAAAACTGGACAATTATAGGCCTGTCTCCAATCTCCCATGGTTGAGAAGGAGATCGAGAGGGTGGTGGCGTCCCAGGTCCAGGCTGTCTTAGAGAAAGTGCATTATCTGGACCCATTTCAAACTGGCTTTCGAGCTATGGGGTTGAGATGGCCTTGGTTGGCCTGCTGGATGATCTCCAATTAGGAATTGACAGGGGGAGTGTGACTCTGTTGATCCTTTTGGATCTCTCAGCAACTTTCAATACCATCGACGATGGTATCCTTCTGGAGCGCCTGAAGGGTTGAGAGCGGGGGGCACGGCTTTGCAGTGGTTCAGCTCCTACCTCTCAGGTAGGTTCCAGATAGTGTCGCTTGGAGACTGTTGCTCTTCAAAACAAGAGCAAGGCTCCATACTCTCTCCAATGCTTTTTAACATCTACATGAAACAGCTGGGAGAGATCTTAAGGGGATTTGGTGCAGGGTTTTATCATATGCTGATGACACCCTGTAGTGATCAGCCACCCCTCTCCTAAAGTGTTAACCAGAAGGGAACCCTGTCCTGACTGATAGGCTAGTGAACTCCAGGGCTCAGCCAATCAGCCCACCAGGTGGGTGAGACCTAGAGAGCTGTTGGGAGAATGGAGAGTTTCTTTGTTAGAAGAAGCTAGGCTGGAGGTGGGGCAGAACAGCACACGTGGCCACGGGGAATGGCTGCAAGGAGGATGACTGCAGCTCTTGGAAGACAGAACTGCAGGGGCTTGAATTCTCATCCAGTATTTGGTGAGTTCAAGACAAAGGAAGCCAGGGCTTTGGCTTCGGGAAGTTTAGTCTAGGGAAAGTTTGTTTAGTCAGATTTTGCGTTAGACTTTGTTTCTTTGGTGTGTGCTTTGTATATCCCTGATACTGTTCTATGATTGTTTACCTGTAATGTAACTAGACTAAGAAACACTAGCCTTTGCCCATCCAGCCAGGGCATTGCAAAAGACTCTATAAGCTTTAAAAGGTGCTTTTGTATTTTCCTACATACCTGTTCCTTGCAATCTTCCTTAAAACCCGTTCCTTAAAAACCATGGTTTTTAAAGCGTGCCACCCCAACATCATTCGGGGTGCTTTTTGAATTATTCTTATAACCTACTGAGTATTTTTACCTGTAACTAAAAGCTAAGAGAGCCTCAAATGGAAGCAGTCTGTAGCATTTGAATAAACTTGTTTTTCATTTTGTTATTTTCTTTTATAAGCCTCTCTGAGTGGGGTTTTTAACTCAGGAGAACGTCCTCAAGACATTCAGCAACTACCAGTTTTCTCACCACATGTGGGCTTGCACATGGAGGATATGTGTGTACTTTTCCAATAGCAAAATAAAGAGAGCTTTCCCTGGAAATTCCACCCCAAGCTCATGGAGGTTCAAGCTCTGTAATAGAGGGGGTGGGGGGTGGCAGCAGTTTCTGAACCTACCAGAAATACAGGAAAGTTTTACGAGTAGCCTTTGCCAGAAAACCCAGCAGGAATGATTCAGAATTGTTCCTTCCCCCATGTGACTTTGCTCTGAGACAAAGGCTTCAATCCGCTACACACACCCAAATCTATTTCTCCATGTCAACTTCATCAGGAAATGGCCTAACTTCCTTAAATGCCTGCCTGGAGATGGTAATGGGCTGAATGAGGGAGAACAAACTGAGGCTGAATCCAAGCAAGATGGAGGAAACTGCAGCTGTGGGACGTCAAGACTTAGGAAGTGGTTTAGATCTGCCTGTTCTGGACAGGGTTGCACTCCCCAGAAAGAGCAGGTACATAGTCTGGGAGTACTTCTGGAACCAAACCTTTCCCTGAATTCTCAGGTTGAAGGAGTGGTCAGGAGTGCTTTCTATCAGCTTCAGCTGATTCGCCAGCTATGTCCATTTCTGGAGATAAACGACCTTAAAACAGTGGTGCATATGCTGGTAACATCCAGGCTTGACTACTGCAATGTGCTCTATGTTGGGCTCCCTTTGTATACAGTTCAGAAACTGCAGTTGGTACAGAATGCAGCAGCCAGGTTGGTCTCCGCGGTTGCCTGAAGAGATCATATTAAACCCATTTAAAAAGAACTACACTGGCTGCCAATAAGTTTCTGGACAAAATACAAAGTGCTGGTTATTACCTATAAAGAATTTGGCACTTTGTCTCAGGTGCAAAGAGGCCATGAGCCTTCACTGCATGGCTCCGATAAGCAGACAGCATAACATTCCAGCATTAGCATAGCCTAAACAAAGTCTGTTGTGCATGTCGGTGCATCTGGTGAGTGGGGGCTCCTTTCCCAACAAAAGTGAGTACAGGCAAGGCTGGCTGTCATGGTTGCAGCTACTCACACCAGTTCCACAAGTCCAAAATTGCAGGAAGGCTGACTGGAGTCCTAACAATGCCCCAGTAACAACTGGGCCACTGCTCCAGGTCTATGCTAGCCGCACTTCAAGTAGTCTTAAAAGTCATTCAGAGAAGAGCACTTCATGGAAGACTGGTGGTGGCCAGTGATTACTTACCTGGACCCTAAACTGGGATAAACCAAAACGAAGGGAAGAGTATGGACATATGTGTTAGTTGGGACACCACTGAAATCCATGAGACATGTTATTCAGCACTAAGTGTCATTAATTTCCAGACCAATGTATTAAGTTCATTAATTAATTAAGAACCAATTAAGTTCATTTAAGGCCCTTAATAAAAACAATTACCATGTCCTAACTAGCTTTGACATGTCAATTTTCAAAGAGTATGCAACAAGTGCATGGCAGTAGGAGGGAAAGTTATAAGTTAGGAAGTGAATGCTGGGGGCACAGGACACTGCTTCAACAGCACAAACTGCGGACTAGGATTGCAAGTTGTTTTGGTTTTAGTTGTATTTTATTGTACCTCTTGCTTTTGCTTATTTTATTGATTGATTGATTGATTGCATTTATATACCGCCCTTCCAAAATGGCTCAGGGCAGTTTACAAATTAAAACAAACCACTAAAACAATAAAGAGCTAAAACAAATTAAAAATAATATAACAATTAAACAATTACAAAACATTTTAAAACAACAGTTAAACAATTACAGTGATTAAAAGCCCCAAAATCAGGTTAGAATATTAAAACAGATTTAGAAACCCCAGAATGCCAGGCCAAACAAATACGTTTAAAGGGCTCTCCTGAAGGCTAACAGAGAATTCAAATTGAGGATTTCCGCAGGGAGAGCATTCCACAGCCCCAGAGCAACTATAGAGAAGGCTCACCTCCAAGTCACCACCAGACGAGCTGGTGGTAACTGGAGACGAACCTCCTCAGATGACCTTAATGTGCGCTGGGGATCACACAGAAGAAGTGGGGATCACGCAAAATAAAACACATTTTAATGTGTTTTAGCTAAATGTTTTATTTTACTGTTTTATTGTGTTACTTTGTGAGCCATCGAGAGAACAGTTGTTATGGAGTGGCTATGTGACATTATCATTATTATTATTATTTATGATGATGGGGAATACAGGGTGATGCTGTGGGGTTGGTTTCAAAGGAGCCTACTAAACAGGCAGACTCTAGAACTGCCATCTCTCCTGCCACTCCCATCACTGGGCTGCCAACGTAACAACTGATGCAGCACAGCCTTCATACAAGGCTGCAAGTACTGGCAATATTGCATAGGCATCTGGCAAAGACTAATGACTGTACCAATATGCTGTGTAATTAGATACTTAAGCTCTGATTAATCTTGCCCATAAATTATTACAGGCACAGAATTTATTTCTTTTTACGTACCCTGCAATACTATCCAAATGAGTAAGAGTGTTTTGCTTTCTACTTCACTGAGACTGGGTCAGGTCTAAGCTGGGGATGGGGGAGGAGGACCAATGGAAACACAATACAAAGATTTGATTTGATTTTTTAATAAAAGGTAGGGACCACATGGCATCTTTTATCTTGAGTTTCCAGGAAGTCAGATACTATTACAGCATGTCTGGCATTTCAGGGAGGTGGGAATTAGCATTTTATTGCATGCCTAAACATATTATTAAAGGCAACCAAGGTGTAAAAGCTTTGGCAGGGGAAAATGTGGAGGTGTTAACATTCCTCTGTCCAGCTCCTTTTCAGCAAAAGAAAAATATATTAAAATAAACGTTAAAGCTGTGACTGAAGACCACAAGCAAGTCATAATTATTATGGCTGCTTGAGCGTTTCCATACTTTCCAGGGCCCAGTCTTAGAATAGGACCATCTCCAGGTGTAAGAGTCATTCCTGACGAAACGCCACCTACCTCAAGGCTAAATGGAAATGCAAAGGAGAAATTCAGCTATGACCTAATGAACCTTCCTTAGGACAAGAAAGTCACTCCACATAGCCAAAGAAACAGAAAATAATATTACAGATGCCTTGGCTAGGGTAAACTCACATCACACAAACTCACATAGCTTAACCGCCCTGAGCTATTCTGTAAGGGCGGTCTAAAAATCAAATAACTAACCTAACCTAAACTAACTAATTTGTCCAGGTATAAAAGCAGATATTGCCAAAGCACAGTCATGAATTCCCCAGCGTATGCTTTAAAGTACACAAACACATAAAGAGTTTTCCCATCAGTGCACACCCAAATTGATACGTATACATCTTATATAGCTGCCCATACTGAACTAATTAGAAGGTGAAGAACAATAACAAATATTTATAAACTGCTCTTCCAAAAAAGTTTCCGAAGTGGTTTACATAGAGAAATAACAAAACAAACTAACTAAATAAAGATGGCTCCCCATCCCTGTAGGGCTCACAATCTAAAAAGAAACACAAGACAGACACCAGCAACAGTCACTGGAGATACTGTGCTGGGGGTGGATAGGGCCAATTGCTCTTCCCCTGCTAAATAGAGAATCACCACGTTAAAAAGGTACCTCTTTGCCGAGTTAGCAAGGATACAGATAATCACTTTCTTGCCCTGTCAGTTAACACACAAAACTGAACTAGGATGTGGGTTTATGGCCCCTTAGAAGGTGGCCATCTCATGTTTTGACTTCCATAGATACAGGTACAAAGACCAAAAACCTTCACTCTCAGAGGTAGACGCTTTAAAGCAACTTAAATGTGTAATGGAGACTAGAGTGTTTTAAGCAGACATAACCACCCAGATTCTGTCCCTGCACAGCTACGAAAGTCAGTACACACTCAAAGCAAATATTACAAATGCAGCAAACAAATAGCTTATCAGACATTAAAATGGGTTCCTTCAAAATTACTAGGTCTCCTTAAATGTTACTTTTGAATTCAGGCATCTATTTTTAGCCTACTTTTTATAGGCTTAGGTGATCACCTGGCATTTCATGTGTCCATGTGTGTGTACAACCTCGCAACACTTGGAGCAATATGAACCAAATAGGGTACGTAAGAACAGCCCTGCTGGATCAGGCCCAAGGCCCATCTAGTCCAGCATCCTGTTTCGCACAGTGGCCTACCAGATGCTGCTGGAAACCACAGGCAGGAGTTGAGGGCATGCCCTCTCTCCTGCTGTTACTCCCCTGCAACTGGTACTCAGAGGCATCCTGACTTTGAGGCTAGAGGTGGCCCACAGCCCTCCAACTAGTAGCCATTGATAGACCTCTCCTCCATGAAGTTATCCAAACCCTTCTCAAAGCCATCCAGGTTGTTGGCTGTCACCACATCTTGTGACAGAGAATTCCACAAGATATGTACAGTTGTAGGGACACATAGTGACACCTCAGTGGTGTAGTTTGTGATGATGACATCCGCCCCAATTCAAGATGGTGGACGCATAAACATTTGAGGCTCAAGTGGGCTAACCTGTGAACCACCTAACCTATTTGAACCAAATTTGCTACAGTTGTAGGGACATATAGGGATGCCCCAATGGTGTAGTTTGTGATGATGTAATCTACCCCAATTCAAGAGGGCAGACATGTGAATGTCTGAGGTGCAAGTGGGCTAACTTGTAGAACGTCTAACCAATTTGAGGTACTGTACAATTAGGTATAGTTGTAGTGAGTGACATACAGGGACACCTCAACGGTGTAGTTCATAATGATGTCATCCTCCTCGATTCAATATGGTGGACACATGAACATTTGAGGCACAAGAGATCTAACTTGAAGACCTCAATTTGAACCAAATTTAGTCCAGTTGTAGCGATAGTGAAAGGAAAGTAGGCAGATTGGTTTTCACTAGAACAACTTATTACAGAACAGATCACTGCTTTCTATATTATTATCAGCCCACAAGAGACCCACTAACTTCTATACATTCGCTAGGTATAGTACTATATCACCACAACTGCCTTGTCATTAAGCACTGAAGAATAGGTTCATGCATTACCTGTTCGTCTATGCACTTGAACTGCCAGGACCAGGCAGCATTATAAAGAAAAGGCCTCAAATCAAACCGGTTGTCATCAGGACTGTAGTCTGCAGCATGGTACGAGGGGGTGAGGGTAGTCATTTTGTGTCTATTGATAGAATACATTCTGAAGAAATGCTTAACCTTTGATGCCACCTGGTGTGCAAAACACAGTATTTCAGAATCAAAACTCATGTTTTCAAAACTTTAATCAAAATTTTAGAAGAGAAAACAGCTCTTTTTTAAAAAGGGAGAGAGAGGGAGAGGGAGGGAGAGAGAGAGAGAGAGTTGCACTGATACATATCTGAATAAATGCAGTTACTGGTATATATCACCAAAAATATACCTATCAGAATGCATGTAAAGTATCAGACCGCAAGACACAGGATCAGTTTGCCACTAAGGAACCACTAAACCACTAAGGATGGTTTAGACATTCAAGAGCTGCAAACCTGTATATTTTTATACTGCTTTTCTTGCCAGGCACCTTAAGGACATAAATAAAAGGTGGCTCACAACCCATCCACCGCCCCCACCCGCCCCCAATGAACATAATTAAAATTGAGTGTTACAACTAAGGGACCTCCCAGAGACAGAAGTATGGGGCAGTCTACAAATTTGATAAATAAACCAGCAGATAAATAACCACCAGCTAACAAATCCTTTAAAAGGCAAAGGTTTTATTATTTGTTAGCTGCTGGGTGCCCATTAGTTTGGTTATTATTTTTCAAACAAGAGTCAAACACAGCAAAACAGGCAAATCTTGTCATGGTATCTAAAGAACTCTATGAAGCTATTCCCACGATCAACGGAAAGCGGGCTAAAGGAGCTTAGCCCACTTTCCGTCGATCGTGGGAACCACCAGGTTTGTGGGTGAGCCCGGTGCTCCCAAGGTGGTTAGCCCGCCTAGAACAGCCTCCCCTTAAATGAGGTTAATGCAGCAAGTGTTCCGTTAACCTCATTTCTTTGCTCGTGTGTTGCCGGGGTGCGCGGCGACACACAAGTAGACCACCGACTAGGAAGCTGCAGCCAGCCTCCCGGGCTCGGGGGTCTCTCCAGGATGCCCCGCGTACTTGTGCAAGGCATCCTGGGACTTCCAGGGGCCGCGCAGCCCCCAATCCCTGCATCCTCCGCTGGCTCCGTGATGCAGCCGGCAGTCATGTGGGCGGCCGATTCGGCCGCCCCAGCTCTGTTCTTTGATCGTCTGCGGGGAGAGTGGGCTAAGCCTGCTCTCCCCACAGACCCAACAGAAGCTCTTCTCACAGATCATCAGAAGAGCTTCAGTGAGTACTCCCAGTCTGAGAACCTGATCCATTAGTGGGAGTGTGACTTCATCCACCATAGGCCAAACACTGCTACCCAGATCACAAGAACTCTCAGAACATTCACTAAGCAGCCTTGCTGTTTCAAACCTTGCTGGCTGAGAACCAAGCTAAATTAGTCATAAGTAGTCCCACTGAAATTTATGGGACAAATGACTATACTACATGTACTAATTATAGTACATGACTATAATTTCAATGAGATTACTCATGGGTGATTTAGTCTGTCAGTCTTGTACACAGGTAATGCTGCAAACCACTT
The DNA here is from genome assembly GCF_027244095.1 of Hemicordylus capensis. NCBI lineage: Eukaryota > Metazoa > Chordata > Lepidosauria > Squamata > Cordylidae > Hemicordylus > Hemicordylus capensis. Next base: position 100,195,335 of record NC_069657.1, read on the forward strand.
AAAAAAAAAAAAAGTTCTGTTTAAACCAGTTATCAGGGTTGTAGGTTCAGCATGACAGGATGGGGCATGGGTAGAGTGTGATATACCCCAACTGTCCCTGGGGAAACACTGGCATGAAGAGTCGAGTGTGAACCCAGGAGGTGTGACCCTTGATAGAGCCACAGTACCCAGAAAAAGGAGCAACAGGCTTCCACAGAAGTCACTACTGGGAATCTGCAACCATCACACAATTAAGACATCATACCAATGATGGTTTGATCTTCCAAAGGTACAGGTAAAACCCTGGCTTAGAGCTACCTGTTTTTGCAGCATTCCCACATTTATGGTACAGAGGCCTCCAGACATCATACCAAACCAGAGTCAGTAAACCCCCTTCACAACACGGCTTTCAGTATTAGCTTGCTGGTTCTCCCACACTTTGGTTTATCGACACATGCAGCCAAGCAATAGCCAAGCTTCCTTAACCATGGTTTGGCATGATATCTGAACTGACATACAAACCAGGGCCAAGCTCATATTTCAGATTTACATGTGTTTACATCTGCTGGGTTGTACCCATTATTATTTATTTCACCAGTTAAAGGCCTGTAATATTCCATGGTATTTTGAGTATACCATGAGGATCCTTTTGAGGATACCATGGGCAGCTAGGAAAACAAACAAATGGATCAAAGAACAAGTCAATCTAGAATTTTCACTCAAGGCACAAATGACCAGGCTCAAACTATCATACTTTTGACACATTATGCGAAGATCCAGCTCCCTTGAGAAGTCCATAATGCTTGGAAAAGTTGAAGGCAAGAGAAGAAGAGGACAACCAGAAGCAAGGTGGAATGACTCGATTACGACAGCAATGAATCCACCACTGAGAGACCTTAAAGGCCAAGTTGAAGACAGAACATCCTGGAGAGAACCTATCTATGTGGTCGCTAACAATTGACACCGACTTGATGGCACTTAATCAATCAATCAATATTCCACAGGTGTTTTAGGGAGAAGTGATTCTAGCTTTCCCCTCCCATTATTCTCCTCATGTTCCTGCTATTTCCCTTACTTCAGCCTCTCCCTACTGCCTTTGCCATGCCCCACAAAAAGTACTATGGACCCCACAATTTCATCCCAGTGCCCAAACTCAAACTTCTCCTCTACCTGTCTGTTTGAGCAAAGGGAGACTAGATTTGTTACCTCTCTTGGCGCACATATCTCTTTCCATATATGTATCAGCTTACAAAACATGCTGTACGGTCCAGCTTTAGCTATCTTCCGAAGCTTGCCATAGAGGGAGAGTTCAGCATATGTCATCCCCATGTCTGTCTGAAATCACACAGCCCACAAAAAGAGAAAGAAAAAAGGTGCACACAAATTAGGACAAAGAGTATGAATTCTTAAGGAACTGTCTTACACCAAATCAAGAACATGGCACATCTAGCCTAATACTGTCTGCTCTGTACCAATTCTCTAGAGGTCAGTTCAGATAGAGGTCTTCTCCAAAACTGCTATTTAGCATCCAGTCTACACACACAGTACAAGGTAGCAGAGCAGAACAGACTGTGCTACTGAAGACTGCTGAAGGAGGATGGTGTTTCTGAATGCTTCTCCATATTTTAAAAAAAGTTCACTGCAAGTAAAAAACAACAACTAGCACAATAGAAGCATGTTCTAGTCTAGCACACTTCCAGTTGTGTTAATTTTCTACTTGGCAGATCATTTCTTTTATTATTATTTTTTAAATGTGATACCCTACCTGCAGTCTAACATGGTACAATCTACACCTGCACAGAATGAGGTATATATAAATATATACCGTTTACTATAAACTACATAAGAGAATACAAAATCCAGCAAGCTTCCTGGATGCTGCAAAGCTGCTGAATGACACAGAGTGAGGTGGCAGATCAGAAGACGGGACCTCAGATCTTCTACTGGAGATGCTAGTGGTTTAACCTGGAACCTTCTGACTAGAGCCCCTGGTGGCGCAGTGGTAAAACTGCCGCCCTGTAACCATAAGGTTACAAGTTCGATCCTAACCAGGGGCTCAAGGTTGACTCAGCCTTCCATCCTTCCAAGGTCGGTAAAATGAGTACCCAGAATGTTGGGGGCAATATGCTAAATCATTGTAAACCACTTAGAGAGCTCCGGCTATAGAGCGGTATATAAATGTAAGTGCTATTGCTACTGCTATTGCAAAACAGGTGTTCTACCATCAAGATACAAACTCCCCCTAAAAGCGTGGTAGTAACAGAGGAAATAAATACATTCAGTATAAAGTGGGATGATCCAATTAATTTGTAACACATTTTTGCTTGCAATTAATACTGATTTTAAAATTCCTTTAGTACACATTTCAAGAATTTATTGGCGGTGGGGGGGATGCTCTGCTCATTAGAGATGGTTGGTGGCTCTGCTAGCAATCTTGCTGGAATTTACTGAGTCCTGAAGTCTCCCAAGGCTTCTCCAGCACTGTAAACCAACCAGGAATATGCAGAAGACCACTACGTTATGTCTGTATAGGAGACTCTCATTACATACAGTGTAGCTTACAGAACTGGGTAAGTTTTCTGGATCAGTTATAGAAATACTGATTTTTAAAAGTTATACCCTACCATTTCTTTGTAAAACAAATTAAGGTGATTAACTACCATTTAAAACCAGCTGTGCAAGTCACAAAACTAAAACAAATTTAAAAAACAAAGCAGCAGCAAGCCAAATACTAAGAATAACAGGAACTTAACAAGCTACAACACAGTCATTGAACACCAAAACAACAGTTTAAGAAGTCTTCATGCTGCCCCTTACCTCATCTCTTTGAGCTACTTGTCCTTCCTTCAGGGGTTCCAATTCTGCCGTTGGCGGAGCAGATATAATTCTGTGTAGGACAAAGAAGTCTGACCAGTCAAGCCGATTTTTGGACATACCCCTACCTGCTAGGGAAGAGCTTACTTCCATAAAGACCCAAGTACGTTCCACCTTCTCAAAAGCCAAATATAGCAATGCTCTGCTGCTCGCCCGACACACAATCAGTGCAGCAGTGAGCAGCACAGCAGGAAACTGGAGAAGGAAGTCCTCCAGCATCCCTCAATGCACTGCGCCAGGACCTCTTGCCACCCGGTTCTTTGTGCATGTGGGCTGCCTGCAGCCCACACGCACACACGATGCCAAACCTGGGGTTAAGGGCATGCTAGCACCCTTAAACCCAGGTTAAATCCCTGGGCATGGGGCCAAGGCAGTTCTGGGACTGGGCTCAATTCCAGCGGTGCATACAGGTAGCCCAGCCTAGGCTATGCTGCCTATGTGAATAGCCTTAATTCAGTTAAGGGAGGCGGGGTAATCTTTGGTTTACAGGGATAGTTAAGGGTGTGGCCGCTCCAACTGAGCTCCAAAAAAGTAAGGCAATTTGATGGTCCATGAGGTGAACATCCTGGGCCATGAGACCTGATGATATTGTACTGACCTACAAAACCATAACCATGGAAACACAATACGGCTGGGTCTTCCATGTTCCAGGGCACTATCTGCATAGGCTGGTGGCAACAGCAAAAGCTGGGGATTTGCATTACAGCAATGTTTCAGGAGAATTTGGTAACATGTGCCTCTGAGTACATGTTGAGTGCTGTCTAATCTTCTCTAAACAGTATTAGACCAATGATGGCTGTCCAATCCCTGCTAAGTGGCCAAGAGGCACCTTTCAAAACAGTGACATGCTGTATTCAGGTAATGGAGAAGAGCAGCTCTCCCTATTCATCCCAATACAAGGTCCCTCCAGTGGCTACGACTGGTACCTCTCTTATGTGTGGCACCTTATTGGAACCAATCCTCCCATTCCTTTTGCTATGTGAATTGCTTTGAGTATTTTTGTTGATGTCAAACTGCTATTAAAAAAACTTGATTCCAAAAAAGTCAAACAGCTTCCTGTAGTCATGGGAACTGTGCACAATACAGTTTCTTGTTAGCATTTAAAACTTGATTACAATACAATCAGAAATCCTTATGAGGATCAGAATTCCATAATGTTAGAGTCAGTTCAATGACTGAACAAACGGTTTGGTCATTTACATGGTCTTAAACACTCCTGAGCCGAAACTCTCTTCTCCATCCTCCCCATACCTCCCGAGTTTCAGCATGGAGCTCTGACACTGCAATCATGATTTGCTAAACCATAGCTCATCTGAGCCCACTGTTGCTTAACAGTGGTTAAGAGTAGAAGTAGCCCAGTTTATAGCAGATTCTAGCCCCATTTATAGCATGGAAGATCCAAGCTTCACCACTGCACTCCTTACCTTCTGAGTGATGTTAGGTGAAAATTTTCAATACAATATTGTATAAAACTTCCCAAGTCAGTCTTGCTAATTCCACCAATAGGGTTGATATCAGCACTAGAGCAGTCATATTTTGTAAAATATCCCCGAAGGCTGAGCAAGAGAGAACAGATATTTTATTATAATTTATAACAAATATAATTTATTATAATTATCTACATTTATTGACCACGTTTTATTCAAAAAAGGTTTCAAGGTGGTTTACAGAAGCATGTACCAATTACTTTTACTTAGTATTCAATCCAGTACAAAATAACAAGGAAACAGAATGATCCAGATTGCTATGAGTCGTTAATTCATTATAAAAACTATTTCACAGTTAATACTTCCAATAAAGTCTACAACCTAGAGGAGGGGTTCCCAACCTTGAGTCCCCCAGTGCTATTGGATTAGAACTTCCATCAGCCATTCTGGTTGGGGATGAGTTGAAGCCCAACAACGTCTTGGGACTGAAGTTGGGAATCCCCTGACCTGAGCACCAAAGGACTGGTTCTACTCACTCATGTGGACTTTAGACCCTATTCTTTTTTCTTCTCCTCCTGTAAGAGAAGAAAAAAACAAAAAGTCCTGAGCTGCTTTTGCAACTCAGATAATTTTAAAATATGATTTGGGAACACTGCAGGAAGCATAAAAAGAAATCAATGTGCAAAAACTATAGGGGCTCCCAGGATAATAGCCAGTCGTTAAAGAATTATGGATGTGCACAAACCACAGTTCGAACACATTTCGCGGGTGAAGCCCAGGAGCTTTCAGAAAGAGGAAAGCAAGTCCTTACCTGCTCTCTGCCACCCCATGCAGCTTCCTGCTGGGGTGGCCCATGTCCTGAAAATCCCCAAGCGGTGTCAGCATGCACATGGCACCCTGAAGTGACCAGTCTCCCCTCCCTCTGAAGAGTTAATAGTTAATCTTGACTGACAGGCTGGTGAACTCCAGGGCAACCAATCAGTACACCAGGTGGGTGGGACCTAGAGAGTTGCTGCTGGGAATTCTGGGAACAAGAAAGGAATTTGTGGCAGAGAGTGTGGACTAGCATGAGGTCGGATGCCTCATGGCTGGAGGCTGCAGGATAATCTCTCAGGGTGAGAGGTCTGCAAGAGGCTTGATTCTCATCACGAGTTTGGTGAGTCAAGGAAAGGGAAAGCCAGGACTTTGTGGCTTTGGGAACCCAGCTTAGGGAACAGTTTGTGTAGTCAGACTTTGGGTCAGGAAATTTATTTTGATTTGTGTATGTGCTTTGCATTTCCTAAATATCTGTGATTTGCAACTAAGTAACTAAATTTTAAAGTGTGCCACTCCAGCATCATCAAGGTGCTTTTGAAGTATTATTGTAACCAACTAATTTTTTTTATTTTTTTTTTTGGAAGTGTTTCTAAAAAGCCAGAAGCTTCAGACAGAACCAGTCTAGGAAATACTTTCTATAGAGGTGGCAGCGAGATTTACCCTACCAGAATATTTTCTTTTTTGTAACTTTCTGGGTTTGACAAGTTAAAGATTTTTAAGCTGGTCAGTCTGCTTCTCAAGCAGAGGAAGGAGATGACTCAGCACTAAAGTCTCCCTCTGTTGTAGAATTGGTTTGGGCTGGTCAGGGAGATTATCCCATAGCCTGGCCTGAGTTAGGAAAGGCATTTTCCACTACCCACAATCCACTACACACCCTCAATCAATGTGCATGCTCACACCACATGGGGATTCTTGGGACACACACCACCCCAGCAGGAAGCTGCATGGGGCAGCAGTGAGCAGGTAAGGACCTGCTCTCCTCTTTCTTAAAGCTCCTGGGCCCCACTCCCAAAATGTGCTTGAACTGCAGTTCAAACCACAGTTCATGCACATCCCTATAAAGAACTGAGGATTATGCTTTTTAGTGCTCAAATTAAGTCTATAACAACAATGTTCTAATTTCAGAAAAGCTTATTTATCTAATCCATTTAGGATTTGGAAGATGTTGTCACTGTTAACTAGTACAGTTATCTCACCTGAAACAGGGAGGGCTACATGTATTACATTCTTGTTACATGGGATGCCCAGTCTTTACATTTCTTGAGGAAAATCCATTATTTATTTATTATTTCTATACCGCCCTTCCAAAAATGGCTCAGGCTGGCTTACACAGAGAAATAAATAAATAAATAAAATGGATCCCTGTCCCCAAAGTGCTCACAATCTAAAAAGAAACATAAGATAGACACCAGCAACAGTCGCTGGAGGTACTGCGCTGGGGGTGGATAGGGCCAGTTACTCTCCCTCTGCTAAATAAAGAGAATCACCATGCTAAAAACGTGCCTCTCTGCCAAGTTAGCAGGGGTTAGAATTTATTCAAGATGGCCAAAATCACTGATAAAACTAGAATTTGTTTTAATAAAAACAGAACATTTGTGTACACAAATGAGAGATATTGACCACAAAAAAATCATTAAAAGCATAATAGAAGCCTCCATGTTAGAATTCAGAGGAAGCGGCACCTGAGTTAGTTCCTTAACAACATTAGACAACTCCTCCAGATGCAAGGATAGAACTGTTCTTTGCTGTTCATATTGCCAGAGCACAAATCTTCAAATCTTCTGTGTTGTAATCTGTCAGATACAAGTCAAGTCTTTCTCCACTTATGCTCTAGTCTTGTACCTTGCTGCTTCAGCTCCCGCAGTTCTTTCATATACTATGGAGCTAGTTTTGTAGCAGGTCAGAGAGGACGCTTGGGTGCAATTGTATCTACTCCCTTAGTGAGTTCCCTATTCCAAGTCTTAACTAGGGCATCGGCAGAATGCTTCAAAGGCCTCAAGAGTTCAAAGAACCCTTCAAAAGGCTTCTTGGAATTGTATCCAATAATCATCTTGGCAGACCATGCTAAGGGATTCATCACCCCTGCAGAGGCGGAGTTGTGGTGGCAAGCTGAACCTTAATCAGATGGTGGTCTGTCCATGACAAGGGGGGAAATCACAGGAACATGTGACTGGCAGTATGAGTAGATCCCAAGACCACTTGGGATAGGCCCATAGTTATCATGGCCTCTATGAACTCCTGAACTGCACCTGGCGAACTGGTCCCAAAGTGAAAAGTGAAGTCACCCACCATCATAAATCTGGGAGATTACACCAAAAGTCCCACGACCAGATAAGGCAGCTCAGTTAGGGAGTCTGTTGGGCAGCAGAAAACCAACAGAAGTCCCAATCTATCCCTGGTCCCTAGATTTAAGTACACACACTCAACATGGGCAATTTTCCTGACTGGGATGCTGGTAAAGGAGATATTATTCCTATAGAACACAGCCACATCAGCTCCCCATCCATGTCCCCTCATCTGCTCAATAACAGAGTACCCAGCCAGGAGAAACTGGGCCCAGGCCAGACCCCTATCCTCCCCGAACCAGATCTCAACATACCAGGTCGGCTCACTCCTCCACAATTAAATCATGGATAATTTCAAGTTTGCTTTGAACTGATCTGACATTGCAAAGGAGTAAGTTGAGGTCCATGGATAACTGGCACTACTCCCCAAGGTCAAATAGCTGGCAGGTCAGCAGGAAGGGGAAACCGTTGTTACATTTCTCCTTCTCCTGTAATGGCCTGCTGATCTACCAACACCAAATCTTTTTATATTCCTCACCACCTCTTGAACAGCCTCCCCCTATCAACAAACTCACCCCATGTCCCCATCTCCAGACAAGCCAGGACACATTTGAGCCACTGACCCTAGCCAACCAAAGTGGTCCCTTACAACATCTGAGCAGTAATCTAACTCCAAGCGTCAGTCCCACCACCCAAGGCCTGACCACCAAAGGCCCACTGGTGCCTGCCACTCGCCACACCCTCTCTGGCAAACTTAGTTCAGCTGTAAAGAGGTAGAATAATTAAAGTTGGAGAGCAATTGGCAGACCCAAGCAAAAGGCAGCAACAGGAGGATCCTCTTGCCAATAGATGTTCCTCAGGCAGCAGTACAGCTGGAAAATAAAGTCCTCCACCCCACTTTCTTGCTTTCTCCCTCTCATTCTTGCTTTCTCCCCCTCAGCTCTCAAGGTCTCCATTGATATAGTTCAGATATACACCAGAAAAAATCTCATTCCCAATGCCTAAAGCTTTTTGCACACATACACACCTTTCATCAACATTAGATGTTCCAAGCACTAATAGTCCACCAGGCATTCCACGAGTCCACAGGGTCAGCTGTGCAAACAGGTAGGCAAGCACCATTCGTAATCTGGCCTAGAAGGCAATTTTTAAAATGAGATTTAAATAAAAGCAGGAATTCTAAAGTGGCAGGTTATGGCAGAATCATTGACAAGTGCAAAAAACAGGTATAAAGAACAAATATGCCATTAACAAGCAAGCAGAACTTGTACGTCAGACAGGGTTCTCTCTAATTTTTTTCATCTGTGTGCGGGATGAATTTTGTTCTGGCCGGCAGTATCAAGGCAGTGTGTGCAGACATGTATTCAGAATGGGGCCTTCCTGATTCAACCTGAAAGGAATCTAAAATCAAGTAAGCAGACATCAAAAAACGTGTGAGCGCGCATACACGCACACGCCTTAGAGGGAACCCTGATGTCAGAGGCTGCAAAGTCAACAGACAGATCTCTTCAGTAAAACTCTCTGTATCGTAAGAAAGACAATGGAGAAGTACTTGAAGGAGAGAGAGCGTGCATGCTAAAATTGCAACCAGATAAAATGATTTGATATGGGTCATGAGGGGAAGAAATCAAAGACAGAGATCCTCCCCCACCATATTCATTCTCCCCAAGATCCCTAAGGAACCTTAGGTAAAATCAGTACCATCAAAACTCAGTACTTGCCAAAGGGGAGTATTTAATTTTTTTCCTTCCTAGAATAAGTGGGGAGGTCACACCCAATTTGTATAGTACAGTACCTGCACATTTTGCAAGGCCAGATTTTCCCTGCTGCTTCCTCCATGCACTTGATACTGGGGTAGTCGTCCCGTCACTGCATTGAAAATCCCCCAAATGGCCTTCACTGCTCCATCTATGTTTAGGTTTATATGATAACTGGGAAAAGAAAAGAAGATTTTAGCTATGGCCACTTTCAAGTGGAGTGCTACCATTCAAACTGCTTTTCCGCAACACTCACATAAAGGAATATTTCAGCTAGCCTTTCAAGGAGAAGGATGAAGTGCTTAGTGAGAGGAAAATGCATGGAAAAAACGGCCAGGACTGGATGGTGCCATTAAAGATACATTTCCTCTCTTTCGGAGCTCTGGAAAGTACAATCCACATTTTAAATATGCACATCTGGATAAACATTCTCAGCCAGCACCTCTACTCATTATGCTCATCTAAATCAGGCACTAATATCTCCTTTAAAAAAATAATCATGCTATGTATTTTAATCAGATTTTCATTGTTTCTGTACCAGCCTAATTCTTCAGCCAAAGATCTGGCTCCATTGTACGTATCCTCGGAAGAGTTCTCACTAGCCATGTAGCAGGTGGTTAAGATACGTCTACAAAATTCTCGAGCATCCTTTGGCGTGTAAGTCTCATCATTTACTATCTTACGCACATCATACAGCACATTCTGATCTGAAAACAGTGGAAAGGGAGGACGGTGAGAAAAAAAATCAACATATTTTAAATGTCTAACTTTAAAAGAAAAAAACGAGAATAAGCACTGGCTGCACCATTTCACAGTGCCTGGAGATTTTTATATCCTCATGTGTGGAACTCCACTTTCCTACCACCACCACCACCTGACTCTTACAACAATCCTGGAGTATTTTTAGTTTCCCCTGCTATATTGAATCAATTTTGCTTTCACAAAATTGATTCAATGACTCACACAGGCCATGCCTTAATTACTTTAACATGGTCAATTTCGTGGGATTTTCACCAGCAACACAATGGAAAGAGAACATACATCTTTAAATTAAAAATTCTTATTAGCATTTCAGGTTAGACAATGCCAAGAATGTAGCCAACTGCAGGAATCCTCTGAAACATCATCCTTTATCTATTGATATGCAATTATCACTTATGTTACAATAATGTTTGTAGGTAGAACAAATGTTACAAATTAAAACATCCAATACTAAGAAAGAACTCTGTGTGACTTAAAGGCTGAAAATTACAAACAACATGCTTCTGTCATTTTCACACACTATATATGAGCTAGTCCAAATTAAGCAGTGCTTCACTCATTTCAGGGCTTGAAACTTAGCTCTGCATTTTAATGCCTATCCCACCTCTAATTAAGCATGCATGCTACATGTAGAGACTTAATGGAAAACTAGACTTAATGGAGAACTAGGTGTAGAGACTTAATGGAGGTTTTAAATCTGTGTTCTAGGGAACTGCAGTTTCCTAGAAAGATTAGGATTATTTTCCAATAAGAAATAAGTAATAGAGGAAAAGCTTCCCTGAAAGATAGCTTGCCCACCACAACTGATCTTCCCCTGCAGGAGAACAGTGGACACACACAATATTTCACAAAGAGTGATGGTGAAGTCCAACAGGTTCCATGTAACCCAGACTGCAGCCTAGAATCTGCCTCAGAATTCTCTGCAACATGCAGTTTCTGTGGAAGGCGCTCAGGGATTCCTCAGCAATTACATCAATGTGGAAGGAATTCTCTAAAAGTGTGAAAACAACTGCTTTTAAAGCAGCATCTACAAAAAATGTTTGGCAATCTTAACTATTCAGGTACACTTACTTCCATTCTGCACTGCACAGCAAACCTGGAGACACATGGAGTACACAATGCAGGCTACAGAGGAACTGTCTACACCACCGCTAAGTGGCAAAAGAAATCCTCCCTTAACAAGTTGCAATAAGAAAAAGAAAAGAAAACACAAAAACTGTTGTTGGGGACCATGTATCCGGCTTTTAAAATACATAAATCTTTACACCTTTTCATCAGCTCAAACAGTTACGCAAGTTACCTCATTTACTTCTGGCCACAAGCAACTGAACACATTATCAAAATTATTTTAAGGAGAGGCCTTGAAATAATTTGGATTATTTCAAGGCCTCTCCGTAAAATAAAAATGTGTGCATGCTCTCACATATCTCAACAAGTAATTCTAAGCAGAGCTAACCGAGTTTCTGCTTCTTTTAACATGGTGACTCTTACCTAGGACCACCTCCCAAGTGTTGTGAATTTGGTGTGTATTCCATTGTAAATGCAAATGTTAGGGCGGGGGGCACAAGACATGGGAATCTCATAAGTCTTCTTCCCTTCAGAAAGTAGACTAAAAGTAGTTTTAGAAAATATATACTACAATAACCCCACAGCACTGGAGGCAAGAGAGTAAGGTTCCCTCCAATCACTATTTGTCTCTCCTCCTGAACTGTCTCGTGCAAGGACTATTCCAAATTCATTATGTAAAAATGTGAGAGTGTCAATACCTGAATATGCTTAGCTTCCTCTACCTCCCTTTTCTTTTGTACCCTGATTTATTATTATACTTATTTACAATAAGTATTGTTTATACAACCCATTATTAATAAAATGGATATAACTACTTGGATGTAGAAGGATTTTGCTTTTACAGCTTCCTCTGAGGGAGAGGCAAGAGACTCAGAATGCCAACAAGCCATCCTCTGTGCACCTTTGGGATTTCTCCCCACTTCCCTTCCAAATACATTCTACATTTCCTTCCACAGAATGCTATGCATGGGGACCAGAACAAATGAAGTCGAAACTTCTTTAAAAGGAAGTGACTTTCATAATTTTGTTTTAGTTACCAATAGCAAAAGCAACATAGAACATTGCCTTATACTAAGTCAGACTATTGGCCCATTTAGCTCAGTATTCTCTACAGGGACTGGCAATGGCTCTCCAAGGTCAGAGAAAGGGGACTTTCCCAGACCTACCTGGATACTGAACGTATGTGTGCCACGAACAGACTCTTCCACAGAGCTGCAGCCCCAGGAAGCAGGTGTGAGTAACTGCAAGTCTTAAGTTCGTGTCTCAAAACCCATATGGATTCAATCATCACTTGGTACTAAAACTAGGATGCTGAAAAAAGAAAAATACTTAGGTGAATAAGGGCAAGGAAACACTTACCTGTTTACTACGCCTTAAGTAGTCCCAAAGCCAACATGCAGGGCCAAGGCTGAAAGTAATCAATACATCAGAAAGTTCAAGGTACATATGGAATGTATGGATCTCTCAGCAAATTATGTTTAAAAAAAAAAATCTCCTCCTGGGATCACATATTGCCATCATCTACATTTTATGGAGGACCAGTCTATCAATGGCTATTGGTCTGGTGGCTTTAGGTCATCTCCAGCCTCAAAGGCAAGATGCCGCTAAATACTCGTTGCAGGGAGCAACAGCATGGGCATGCCCTCACCTCTTGCCTGTGGGCTTCCCAAAGGTATCTGGTGAGCCACTGTGTGGAACAGGATGCTGGACTAGATAAGCCTTGGGCCTGATCCAGCAGGGCTGTTCTTATGTTCTTATTCTAATACTCCCCATTTACACTGCAGTGCACATACAATGACTTATGTGGACAATAGGAAAAGGCCACTGTCCCCATCCCCCCCGGGCTAAAAATATCACATTGCTGTTTCAGTGCAGAAGTGCAACAAGCACAAAAGATATCAAGCAACAGATTTTGGGGTGGGAGGGGGTCCCTTTGCAACTGTTTTCTAAAAGAGTGTGAAACAGGTCCATGGTTTCTAATACTGATGTATCCTTGCAACAATTAATTGATGAAGCCAGGATCACTCTCCCTATTAGAGGCACTTCTGCTCACTTCACACAAGGTGCTGAAGTAATGGCTGTGGCACGAGCAAAGACTTCTGCCCCAATCACTAAAGGATCGAGCTGCCCACTTCCCACTTTTTGCCTACCTGATCTCTTCCTCTGGACTATGATATCGCCACTGGATTGGCTCACTTGTAGGCATACACATATCATCGAAATACGACAGGGCAAAATTTACTTTTATCCTGCAGCAGGGAGTTGCGTTGCTTGCCTAGGCAATATGAAGAAGAAACAGTTACAAAAACTCCAGAGGTAACATCTATCTGTAGAAACATTCCAAGTGATCATGCGCCCTGGAATGCAGCATCTCTCCTGATACTTCCATTTTAGCTTTCATTTCTCAGTGTCTTACCCAATCCAACCCACTACCTTCTTAACTCAACAACATATATGGAATTCTTACTGCAAGGTTCCGAGATGATATTTCTGACCTATAACTTCTGACATCTTCCAAGTCCAGTGTGGCAACCAAAACTTCCTGAAAAATGACACAAGTATCAGCTCACTGCAAGATACTGGCCTGGGTCAGATGATGATCATGATCATGTTGGGTTTGGAAAGGTGTGGTAAGCTCTCCCTCCCACCATCATATATCCAGCTAAATTTAATACTTCCTGAGACACTTCACACGATTGCTGTGAAGCACCTCAATAAGGTCTGCGGGGAGAGCGGGGTTGGCGGCGGAGCCCTGGGCGGCCGGATCGGCCACCACACAACTGCCGGCTCCATCACGAAGCCAGCAGGGGCTGTGGAGATCAGGGGCTGCACGTCCCCCGGAAGTCCCAGGAAGCCCCGCGCAAGTGTGCGAAGCATCCTAGAAAGACCCCCGAGCCTGGGAGGCTGCTTGCAGCTTCCCAGCTGGGGATCTACTCATGTGTCGCCGCACGCCGCAGTGACACACAAGCAACAAAATTAGGTTAACGGAGCGCCTGCTCCGTTAACCTCATTTAAGGGGAGGGTGTTTTAGGGGCGATAGCTGCCTTGGAGGCACCAGGCTCACCCGCAAGCCCGGTGGTTTCCACAAGCACTGGAAAGTGGGCTAAGCTCCCTTAGCCCGCTTTCCAGTGCTCATGGGAATAGCCTCCCTGATTTGTTGAGCAAGTTTCTCAATTATGTCAAATTGTGGTTGGAGCACTACCTACAAACCAGGATTTCATATCGCTTGTTCCCTTGGCTTCTTTGGGGGGCGGGATTTTTTTAAAAAACACATTGAAGTAGTAGTAATTCCCAGCACAGTTTTACCACTGCATTGATGACAATACAATAACTCAGTTCCCGTTACATGCCAAGAACTATACATAATCTAATACACTCAGAATCCGTCTCTATGCATTACCACATCATCCAGAGAAAACTGAAGTCCTTGAGCCACAGTGTCTCCATTCACAGAGATCATGGCACAACCATCATAATAGAGACGATCACCATCGCAACCCTTCTGATTAGCCAAGATGTATATCCCACCATTCTGGAAAAAAAATCAAAAAGAGGCACACACACTGCGACAATAGCCCCACCCTTTTAAAACAGTTGTCATTTTGTTAGAGAGCTGCTGTGAGCAACATATAGGGAGCTCCACTTCTGGCCATGACTGAAGCAACATGGCAAGTTTTATACAAGTGCACACAGGGTTGAAAATGCAGTTCTTATGTACTGTTTCAATATGTACTGTTAGCAACAATAGCATGAAGTAGACATCAATAGCTCTTTGCAAAGCTTTGGAACTGTCTGCTGCCTACAAGATCTGAGCGTATCTAATTTTACAACTAGAGTTACTGTATTTGCCCAAATCCAAGACTAAGTTTTTTCCAAGTTCTTTGATGATAGAAATCCGTCATCTTAATTACAGAGCCTTCCTTTTGGGTAAATAAGGGTATAACCTGTAATATTTTTAAAGGGGCTGCTCTTAAATTAAGAGTTGTCTTGTATTTGGGTAAATGCGGTACCTTTGGACTGTTTGCTAGGGATATGCACAAACAGGTTCGGAGGCGCTTTTACGGGCCTCCGAACTAGTTCGAACGTTGCCCAGCTCAAGGGTTTGATGGCAGAGGGGGGTTGGCTTTAAGGGTGGGGGAGGATGCATTTACACACACACCCCGTCACATTTCCCCTGCCAGCGCACATCTCGCTAAAAGCCCATTGAGGCAGCAGTGTACCTCCCTGCCGTCCCGCTCCAACATTATCTGGAAGTAACCGGAAATAGCAGCTGCGAATGTGCACGGGAAAATGATAGAGAGGGCTTCTGGGAAAATGAGAAGTAATTACTGTTGCTTCACCAGTTCTCTTCCTGTTGCATCAGTGCCTGATTAATTAGAATGCCAGTCCATGGTCAGGTTTTTGAGAGGAAGATCAAATCAAAATACTCTTCCTTTCCTGGCAAAAGAAACTAGACTGATCACGATTAAATATCCCTACCCTCTAAATAGTAGGTTTCAGAGGCAACCCTTTACTTGGACTTCAGTAGAAGTTGAGATGTGTGAAGCTGCCTTATATTGAGTCAGACCATTGGTCCATCAGAACATTCTACACCAGTGCTGCACAACTCTGACCCCGGTTGTGCAGCCTTAGCGTACATCAGACTATAGCTACAGCTCCCATCACAGTCAGTGATCAGGGCTGAGGGGGGTCGTAGTCCAACAACAGCTACAGGGACAACGTCATGCAGCCCTGGACTACTCTGACTGCAAGCAACTTTCCAGGGTCTCAAACACAGGCATTTCCCAGCAGCTGTTCTCTGACCTTTCCAAAAGAAATATCAGAGACTGAACCTGGGACCTTCTGCATGCCAGACAGCTGCTCTACTTCCAAGTTATGGCTCCACCCCAAAGTTAAAGGCACTTGTATTTAACATGTTTTGCGTGAAAGTAAACATTTTCCAAGCAAAGAAAAGTGCCAGAAAGGTCTACCTTTGCCATTGCAGAGTTTACCAGTTCCACTCGGGTATGAGCTTTTCTCAATACATGATGACTTGCTGAAGAATTTGTAAAGATTTCCACTCCATCAATTCCCATTTCAATATGAGGACTGTGAAAATTAACAACCCAAAACAAAAATAAATAACTTGCAGCTGTGCTATATAATATAGATAGATAGATAGAGATAGATAGAGTGTGGTTAAACCACAAGATGCTCAGAATGCCAGAACATTCACAAAAATCAGCAAAGAGTTTAACAGCAGCAACTTGTTAAAGTACCTGGAAAATGCAATTTCACCATTACCAGAATACTTGCCGGAAAAAATGTTTGGACCCTGCTGTGAAGTGACAGATGGCACTGATCTGGACAATGCTAACTACAACAACACGGCATTAGTAGAGCATACCACTAACAGGACGACAAACTCGTCTTGAAAAGCCTATGTGAGAAGCTGCCAACCTTGTTGACGAAAGTACCACAAGTAGAATCCAAAGTATAAGATAGTAGCACACTAGTGTGCTATTATGATGCATCAAGGGTTGAGAGGAAGGATGCCTATGAAGTTCTGCCTCTCCCATATTTGAGCCAGACAACAGCATAGAACTGGGAGGTAAGCAAGAATTCTGTGCCATAGCCAGGCCCAGCCATCCTGCTCCTGTCAAGTCAAGCCATAAGCAGTTCCTGCACATGCTGCTGGTACTGCAGTTTCACCATCCTATGATTTAGCCTACAACTCTGGCTATTCATCCTTGGGCACAATCAAGCAAGCGTTAATCACAACTAAGTCCAGTCAAAAGTAAAGGAATAAGACTTGGGCCTGGTTCTCCCCATCTAATATTCATGGTATTTTCCATCAATTGTTTCTATTTTTGTCCTGGACCTATACTACCAGAAGTCTCAAGGGTATAAAGGAAATGAAAAAATCTATCTGGTTCCAAAGCATCTACAGTCATTGGTGAAGATACTGGATTGGATCTCATAAAGTCACTCAAGTTCTGCAACTATGCAATCATAACTTACCAACAATATAGTTTATATAAAGAAACGTAATCAACTTAAGAACTTCTTTGAACAGAAACTTCCACTCTTGAGGCATCTAAGCTCTTCTATATGTGGCCATATTACTCACTATCTAGACATGTTTTTCACAACTCTTGTTCCCATAAAGAAGCCCTTGCTATTTGCAACACTATTATTTGGGGGGTTTGGCAACGGCAGGGGTGTTTTCTCCCAGTTTTACTTACCTGGTTGGAATCCACAGTTCTTCACAGATTTCACTCCCTATGCAGGTATCTAAGGTTGCCAGCACTGCATCACCAAAAGGAACACTTTCCTGAGATAAAACACAGATGGTGTGTAGCAAGGGACAATGGTGTAACAAGGTGGCAATTTATAACCCAGTAATGGAGAAATGCAGATCAACACAAATGAAGATAATTGACCAAGTGTGTAATAAAGATAATTCAAAATCTCCATCACAATATCCCAGTTTGATGCTCTCAAAAGGTTTCCAAATCGGAGTTTAAGGATCAAATTAGATACAACTTTACTGTTGTCACTGACTCCTGGGTGTTCTGGTGGTGTTTTTGCTGCTGTATTAACGGGAAGTGTGGTGGGGAGGTAGAAGCAGTGATCCAGACTTGATCTCACAAAGAGAAAGGGTTGATTACCCTTTACCAATATTTAATAAAGTAACATTACTAATATTTAGGTTAGAAATGAACTTGCCTGTTTTGATTTTGAATGAAATTAAATCCCAAAAGGTCAGAGCACAGAAAATAAAATTACTGGTTATGCAAGCGTAAAATCAAACCAAACACAAGCTAAGCAACTACTTACATCTCATCTAAGCCATTTGTCCAGTACCACTGAAAGCCAAAACATATTAAAATCATAGAGAGAAAACATCTTACCTGATTGGTTATCTGTTGTATCATCCTTGGTAGAAAATACTCTTCCACATGCCTAAAAAAACAAAACATGCAACTAACAATGCAAGTATTTTTTAAAATGCTTTGTTTTATGTTATATGCTAACATACTGCCATGTATCCTCAGCAAGAGGACCTTTTCTGTGATGTTTGCAGCTTTCATGAAATATAGCCAAAGAGTTCCATTTGTTTATTAAAGAGAAGCAAGGGCTTTATATTAAAAGCAGGCCTAAAACAACTTGCAAACTACCAAGCTAAATGCACTTTTGTGGCCCAACAAGTGTTTGACAATCCTCTAGTTTTGCAATCACAGGCAGGGAAACAACAACAGGGAATTTATGGAGCCCTTGGTAGGCTGTCATCCTTGGCTGGAGGGCCAGGTTTGGTTTACTGAATCACAAGTTGTGTGCACCTAGTCTAACGTATTCTGCCATTATTATATATGAGCATACTAAAGGCAAGAGGATATAAACTATACAGATGGTTCACAAATCCTTCAGGGTATCTTATAATAGATTAACAGTGGCAAACATCAAGGTCCACCCTATTTCTCTAGAATGGCTATGGCAAGATGAAGTATGAAGAACAGAGCCTACCGTAATCTGTTCCAAGGAGTAAACCAGCGCATCTCCCGGTAGTTTCCTGTATTTGCCAAAGCCATCTTTGGTCTTATTAGAAGAATTTTCCTTGAATAAAAATAAAGCTACCATGAGGACCAGCAGTGCAGCAAAGTGAAAACATGAAAACCTTGAGAAAGTTTCTTTAAGCATGATTCAAACAGAGTTACACTTTCCAGACCCACTGATTTCCAGTGGGGACTTTTAAGCATGTGCTCAGCTCTCCCAATGAAAGCAATGACAATTAGGTGAACACTCAGTTGCAAGCATAAATATGTTACACCAGGCAGATGTGCCCTAAACAGAGTGCAGTGAATGAAATTAGTTACATACTTGTTTAGAAAGATCACTCTACAATTGTAGCGGACATTTCTGTGCATAACCGGCCTGTAGAAAGAAAAGTCAGCAAGAGCAAGTGTTAAGTAGATAATGAATTTATATAAAGAAGATGAGCAGGACAAAACCTAGTTCTGAGTATCTTTCACACAGACACACTGATATAAATCACAAAGTGTCCCATCACTTTGAGGATTCGCAGCAGAATGAATGAATTGCCTCCACTGAAAGATATCATTCTTGACATATGCAAGCTCAGTCTCCAGCATTTGATCTGTGGTGACTCTTTCACATGTGCAGAATGTTGCAGTTATCAAGCAAACAAATATTCATTCATTCAATTTCTATACCGCCCTTCCAAAAATGGCTCAGGGCAGTTTACACAGAGAAATAATAAATAAATAAGATGGATCCCTGTTCCCAAAGGGCTCACAATCTAAATATGCATGTTTGAACTCCTCCTTTAGTCACAGAATCACTGTAGCCCCTTTCAGGCAGGCAGTAGAACACCACTGAACATGCTTACAGGGCTACAATCAGGTCACAAGCCCCACCCCTCCTAGCCCATCGCTCACCCACCCAGCCCTGCTCTTCATGCTTATTGCAGCATTAAACTGAAAAGCTAAGCCCTGCAAGTGTGATTGTGCCCATTTCCAAGATTGGAAATATGTGCTACTTACATGCCAACATCACATATTATGTCTTGTGTAGTAGGAGATTCCAAAAGCTTAGCCAAAACTTGAAAAGAATGCAAGAGGGTATCGGATTCATAGTAATGATCAGAACAGCCATAGCCACTGCACAGAAAAGATAACACAAGGATGACACAACACCTATTACACATCAAGAAAATAAATTATGATTTGCATGACACAAGAGGAATTTCATAAAATACTATCATTTCTGTATGAGAAAATTTGCATACTGCACATATACACAGTAATACAAAGTGAGCTCATGGGTGGGTTCATCCAGAAGCATGATCTGTACTAACTATAGTTATACACCAAAACCATGGCTTGAGCTTTCAGACTCACAACAAGCAAACTATTATTTAGGGCAGCTTGTCTGCTTTTCTCTTGCATCTGCTCAGGACTCAGCTTCATAAGTTCATTCCCACTGACACAATGCAGCAGTCTCTTGAGGCAGAGCAATGGCTCTAACTGTGGTTTGTTAACATTTTATGAATTCATACATAATAAAAGCCAGTTAGCACAAACTGTGGTTTGTAAACTAGTGTCAGATCCTGGTTTACTGGCTCCATACAAGGTTTACTGGCTCCCATGGTTTATGGGCAGGCTTGGATTCAGACATAACATGAAACCATGATTTATAGCAAACAAACCATGGTTTCACATTATGTCTGATACAAACAAATTTCCCAGCCCATTTGTTTGTATCACCTTGTTTATAAGCAACAGGGAAGCCCGGGTAGATGTCAGGTTCTTGTGGATGTACAAGTGGAAAAAATGGCACAAGTGTATGCTCACTGAAGTGCAACAGTATGCAGGTACATGTGATTTACAATTCAAAAATAATTTTGTACCCAGTGGCCATCAGCAATCACCTACACTAATGAAATCCCATTTTTTCTTAAATTATGCCAGTGTAAGACATGGTTACAGTTAGTACAAGAACATCTGGCTGTAATGTTACTCTTGGATCAGTGTGAGCAGAACTAAGTAGGGGAGTAACTAAAGCAAAAAGGAGAAATAAGTCAATGACAAAGACAGACATATGTGCATTCATGTGGATTCCAACCTGGGACTGAGTTCCCACAGAAACTCTTAAGATCCTCAGAATATGTATTTTATACTACTACGATGAATATGTATTTATTTTTCAAATACATATATACACATACAATACCAGTTTTCAAAAAAAGCATTCAAAGCAGTTTGCATACTTAATTAAATTGCTGTGTCCCAAAGGGCTCAGAATCTAAATGCCCACTATTTGATGCCCACATTATGATAGGCAGAGGATATCAGATGGGGGATATAATCTCTGTTCACTGGACTCCTCATCATAGGTCCTTAAAATACTCCTCACCCAATACGTTCTGCAGAATCACAGAACACACATAGCCTGGCAGTTTGCTAAAATGTACAGAAACACAGAATGAGAGTACAGTATGGACTGGTTCAGATGAACACAGCCCCCACTGATGAAGGTGGGGATGCACCTAGCAGGTGCCCAGCCTGACATCATTAAAGTGTACTTTGGATGTCCTTTAGTCACATGTGAATCACCCCTCTACATGGGCTGCAAACAGGGTTTTAGAGGGGCAATTCAAATTATCACCCCTCACACACGATTAAAGGAAATTCCGCAGCAGGCACATTCTTGGTGCATCCTTGTCTGCATCACCCCACCCTTGTCTGTAGTGGGGCATGTTCATCTGAACCAGCTCTATGTTATATTGGATGTAAAACATTGCAGAGCCCCACAAGGAGAGACAGCAACACACTTCAGTCTTTTCTAATGTCTGGAGTATGTTTGAATCTTCAGCATGTGGTTATGGCTCCTAACAGCTTCAGCCAACTCCACTAGACAAGGAATCCGTTTACAACCATCATCCATACTTTTTGAGACGGCAATCCTAGGCTACTGCAACACACCACCACTGTTTCCTCTAAGGTGTGTGCACGTGCATGCACTCACAAGTTTTTGGATGTCCACTCAGTTCAATTTAGATCCCGCTCAGGTTGAATCAGGAAGGCCCCATTCTGAATGCAGGTGCGCACACACTGCCTTGATATTGCCACCCAGAACAAAACTCATTCTGCACAGAGATGAAAAAAATTAAGAGGGGCCACTGTACACCACAGCTTTTTGACTGCCTCTGTGGTCAAGGTTAAGCTGTGGGTGCAGAACAGCATGGATAAATTATTGTTTGTTTTAATGGTTTTAATGCAGAGAAGTACTTTATAAAACCGTTGTAATATCGCTTGTTTAATCATTGTTATTAGTGTTTCATCTTCAGAATCTATTCTTACTTCCGATAGTTTTCCAAGTACAAGCCAAGATTCCTGATGTACAAGCCAATCATGATAAGAGGACTTGACTGGTTCTGGATGAGACTGCATTCTCCTTGAAAGAGCAAGTGCGCAGCTTGCTGGATCCAGACTTCCAGCTGGTTTTGACCTTTGAAGGCCTTAATGGTTTGGGCCCTGGATAGATGAGGAACCATCTGCTCCCAAGCGTTTCTGCCCACATGACAAGGGCATCGGCGGGGGCTCTGCTCTGCATGCCAATGATAAGGGAGGCTTGGCTGTCATGCACACTGGCAGGGCCTTCTCAGTTATTGCCCTCAGGCTTTGGAATGCTCTCCCAGTGGGCATCCACTCCTCAGTCTCCACTGCAGTTTTTAGAAAGCAAGTGAAATCTTGGCTTTTTTAACCAAGATTTTATATAGTGTTCTTGTTGTTCCTGCTGCTGCTGTGTCCTATGCACTTATTGTGTATGTTTCTTAAACTTTTAATTAGATTTGTATTTTTACATTCCAATTTAATATTTGGATTGCTTTAACTATTTAATAGTTTTGTATTGTTTTTAAATGTTTTGTAAACCTCCTTGAGATTGTTTTTATGAAAGGCAGTATAAAAACCCAACAATAAATAAATTTTGGTTAATAAACACCACTGCCAGCGTGGTGTAGTGGTTAGAGTGCTGGACTAGGACCGGGGAGACTCGAGTTCAAATCCCTATTCAGCCATGATACTTGCTGGGTGACTCTGAGCCAGTCACTTCTCTCTCAGACTAACCTACTTCACAGACTTAAGTATGTAGTACACCGCTCTGAGCTCCTTGGAGGAAGATGTAACTTACTTAATGACTAACTTACATATTCAGCAAACCTTCATATATAACCTTCGTCTGCAGTTGCCACCTGCTCATCTGACCCCTGCTAACTTGGCAAAGAGGCACCTTTTTAAAATATTATTATTATTATTATTATTATTATTAATTCGATTTCTATACCGCCCTTCCAAAAATGGCTCAGGGCGTTTTACAAAGAGAAATAAAACAAATAAGATGGCTCCCTGTCCCCAAAGGGCTCACATTCTAAAAAGAAATATAAGACACACACCAGCAACAGTCACTGGTAGTACAGTGCTGGGGGTGGATAGGGCCAATTACTCTCCCCCTGCTAAATAAAGAGAATCACCACGGTAAAAGGTGCCTCTCTGCCCAGTTAGCAAGGGTTAACGTGGTGATTCTCTTTATTTAGCAGGGGGAGTGTAACTGGCCCTCTCCACTCCCAGCACAGTACCTCCAGTGACTGTTGCTGGTGTCTATCTTATGTTTCTTTTGGATTGTGAGCCCTTTGGGGACAGGGGTCCATCTTATTTATTTGTTGTTTCTCTGTGTAAACCGCCCTGAGCCATTTTTGGAAGGGTGGTATAGAAATCGAATGAACGAATGAATGAATCTGGTAGCTACTCAGGGACGGGCCTTCTCCTTTGCTGCCCCGAGGCTTTGGAACACATTTCCTGCTGAAATAAGAGCCTCCCCATCTCTTACAACTTTTAAAAGGGCAGTCAAGATGCATATGTTCACCCAGGCTTTTAATTAGATACTGTTTTAATTGTGTTTTAATAGTTTTTAGTTTTTAATTTTAATTGTTGAAATGTTTTAATCTTTTATTGGCTGTACATAATGTAATAAATAAATAATATATAATAAATATAATCTGGGTGCCACATAGCTCAGAGATGCTAACTCAGTTATCTTAGGAACACAAGAGGCTGCCTTATACTGAGCCAGACCACTGATGCATCTAGCTCAGTATTGTCTACCCAGAATGGCAGCGGCTTCTCCAAGGTTACTGACAGGAATCTCTCCCAGCCATACCAAGGGATGCCAGGGAAGGAACTTGGAATCTTCTGCATGCAAGTATGCAGATGCTCTTCCCAGAGTGGCCCCATCTTGCAGTGTTCACATGTAGTATCCCATTCAAATGCACACCCTGCTTAGCAAAGGGGGCAATTCATGCTTGCTACCACAAGACCAGCTCTCTTCTGCTATAATCAGTACACTCAGCTGGCACCCTTTTATAATGCTCCACATAAGAGCAGCCTTCTAACTTCATAGCTGAGCAATTCTGAAATGCAATGCAAATATTTTATTTAAGTATGCTTTCCAGAGGCGAGGCGAGGGCCTAAGGTAGCACCACCACAATAGGGCAGCGAGTGCAGGAATCCTGCCCCACTGCCCGGGCATCACCTCACCTGCCTGCCACTCCTGGCTGGTACTGGAGCCAATGCCGATTCTTTCAATATCTAAAGATACGTATACAAATATTTAAATTGTATCTATACTTCTAGTGTACTCTTTATTGTTGGTATTCACCTTGCCCTTAAAGTGTTGGAAATCTGCAAAAGTTACTGCAAAAATATCTATTTATATACTGCCTTTCATCCTAAGACCCCATTGTAGTTAACAAGATAAGAATATTTTTAAAAATACAGCTAACATTTTTAAAAGCACAAGAGACAGCTCATTGGTCAAAAGCTTGAATAAAAATTGCTGTTTATTCAGGCTTTTCTATACTTTAAATAACAAATTATGCTCTAGAAAAAAAGCATCCTCCTAACAGGAGATTTTGCTGTTGATTATTCTCCTAAGGAACATAAATGTCAGCACCCAAAGAAACACATCATATCTAAAAGGATTCTCACCAAATTTCAAGTTCTGGTCCAAGCCGGTACCTTGCTCCCTTGGATTTAGCTATGTGAATACCTAGAACAATTAAATGATAAATCAGTTTCCTGTGATGCATTGGCAGGGCAAACACTTTCATTTTAACATCTAGCCTATGTGCATGCAACAGTTCCACCCACGTGGAAAAACTCCCTGTATTTAGTCAAGAAGAAAGGTTTGGCGGCGCCCTCATAACTGATCTTGTTCTGCTAAGAGGTGCCGCAACTCCCCCCCGCAGTCCTGGGCAGTAAACAACAGAGAGCAGCATCATGAGGCGCCTTTCTTCAAGCTTCCTTTCCTATTAGTCACTCAACGTTCTTTTGGCTTACTTTTTAAAATCCTTTCTAAATTGCCATCAAAATCTAGCGCCCACTGATTCAAGGCACACGTCGCCACAGTCACGGTCCTGCCCATGGCACCCTAGTGCTTCACTTGCACAATCTTCCTTGCCTAGGAGAGAAATAATAAACGATGAACACGATACAAACACGACGGCTGCAGCACCCTTGAAACTACGTCTGCTATGTTGGCTGGGCGAAAACACAGAAATCTAAAAGGACTAGAGAGACGCATCACATGGTCTTTATAGGGTATTTCCGGATTCTCACGAAGAAGCCATTTTTTAATGTTTTGGGGAGGAAGTGATAGCTGCTTATACAGATCAACAAAATAATCTAAAATATAAAGGTAACTGTGAATGTGCACAAGAGTGCCCTCTTAAAAAAAAAAGATCCTACCAAAGAGAGAAATAACTTCTCTTTTTTCGTTCAGGTCTTGTTTTGTGAGAAAACGTGATTTTAATTTTTTTAAGTATTCTTAAAATTAACATGTTAAAATAGCCTCACCAATACAAATTGCAATGCCAGTGAGGATACGATCTATTATTCCCATATTGCAGATCAAGGGGAGGTCTGAACCTAATTTATGAGAGGCCAGCAACATTTTAATCTTCTTGAAGCTCGGTGGAACGGAAGCTCACAGAGTATATACACCAAACTTGCGCAATATCCATTGCTAATATTTCAGGTTAAAAATGGATTCCCAGCCAAAAATTCCCTAGCAAAACAAGCCTCAGGTGACAGCAGAGATTAATCTAGAAACATTGCCCCGTTAGCCCCAGTCCAATTGCATACAGAATCCTTATGTTCCGTTGATTTGCATCATGGAGACACCTTATGTTTTTAAATTCTTAAGAACTAATATAGCAATAATAGTACCCCCACCCCCCACTCTAAATAATATGACCCGAGTTAGAAAAAGAAGAAATTCTTCTGGGTGCCGCTATCTTTTGGAGGGAGGCACCTGTTGCCCAATCACAACTGGCTAAAATCCTAGATGTCTATGGGCAGCTCTCACTTCCAACCGTGGGGGCGGGGAGGTGGGTGGAGAGAACGTTTTAGGAAAACAGGAAATTCAGGCTGTCACTCTAGTCATTTTTATTTGTTTTGTTTCTCAGCTCAACAGAAGGGTGCTGCAATTATGAGTCCAACAGAAAAAAGATCCAGTGTGGTATCAATTTCTCTTATTACTGCCTCCTTCCTCGTGCAACTGAGCATGTTCAAATGCGGTGGAGCATGCTCAGTATGGTCAAAGGAAGCTGCCTGCTTTTTGTTTTTTACTCAGAACTCCCTTTAATAAAGTAAAGTGTGCCGTCAAATCGAGTTGGACTCCTGGCGCCCACAGAGCCCTGTGGTTTTCTTTGGTAGAATACAGGAGGAGTTTGCCATTGCCTCCTCCCATGCAGTGTGAGATGATGCCTATCAGCATCTTCCTATATCGCTGCTGCCCGATATAGTGAAAGGGGGGATTCGAACCGGCAACCTTCTGCTCGTTAGTCAAGCATTTCTCCACTGCGCCACCTTCTTTAAAATACGAAGAAAGGAAATACAAATTCTGCAGAAAAGCATCAGATGTTGTTGCATGTGTTGTTTTGCAACGGGAATATTCTGAAACACAAATAGGGAAGATGGACTGCAATGGTGTATCTATTCTAACGACAAATGTGAAGTGCTGTGAAATGCCTGGAGAGCTGGCAAGAGGTGGGCATGCTCGTCGTTCCATTTGTAGTCGGTACCCTTACCATGAAAATAAATCTCTCGGAAACTTGCCCTTTGTCTTACATGGCATTTTGGACTGGCTCCAGAGCTGGCAAGAAGAGATCATACTCAGTCTTCATTTGTAGCCATTGAACATTTTTAGACAAATCTGTCAGAAAATCTCACAATTTATCTGGCATGACACAATTTTGAATTGCTCCTATGTTTAATTGAGTTCCTAGTTGTATTAACATAAGCAGACATCTTAATTTCAGTACTGGAATCCTATATAAAATTATTAAAGTAATATAGTATTATGTTACATTGTTATATTATTTTATAAATTAGTTACAAATAATGTCATTCACATTTTTTGGAAACTATTATTGAGTGCCTGTTGTCACCAGAAGAGCAGCATCCTATTTGTATGTGGCAAGACTTTTTTTTAAAAGGATTCTTTTGTCCCAGCAGCAAAGCCTAACTTCACAGTTAGTGAACAGACTTGTGTAATCCACAAGTAAGTTTGCAAGTGATTGCCTGGGAACCCAGCAAATCCTCTTGGAAACAGGATTTACCTATTATTGTTTTTTTACATTTTAGATCCCGCTCTTCCTCCAAGGAGCTACAGACTTAAGTTCCTTCTCACAACAACCCTGTGAAGTAGGTTAGGCTGAAAGAGCCCAGCAAGCATCATGGCTGAATGGGGATTTGAATTCGGGTCTCCTCAGTCCTAGTCCAGCACTCTAACCACTACACCAGGCTGGCTCTGTTAGAGGAGAATAGGTTTTTAACATCAGAAACATTTAGTAATCACGTTTCCCTTTCTTGGCATTAGCTAGCAGGGAATGTCTGGAAAAGTTTCGTCTGGCAGGATTATGAACAAGCTTTATAAATTTTGCAATTTTGCTAATTCAAAGCTGCATCTGTCAAATTCCTATAGGAGCTGTGGGCAAAAAACAGCAGCTTCCTTTGACCATATTGAGCATGCTCCACTGAATTTGAGCATGCTCAGTTGCACCAGAAAGGAGGAAGTGATAATTAAGAGACACTGATTCCACACCTCTCCTATTTCCAATACAAAGTATAAGGTTTTCACCATAGATATGCCAAGAGATAGAGCGACACCACTCTGTTTACATCCGTAGCGATAGTGAAAAGTCAGAAACATCCGCTCCTGGTTTCCTGTTTGGCCTTTTGGTACTTACCTTGTTAGAGGTGTAAGAGCAGAATGTTCCTGGACAGAAGTAACGGAGAATAAACATATCTGTCTTCAACAGAGTGCTGGCTTGGGGCCGGAAAGGGATGAGAGGGCAATGGAGGTAACGAGATTTAGCTTTGCTGTACCCATAAATATATTTTGTGCGGGATTTCCTTTGCATGTACAGTGCTATCTGTTCTCAATATGTCTGTGTGATGACATGAAGACATATGGGTGGAAATCTGACTATATCTAAATATCCTATGTCAGACCCAAGGTTCCCAACAGGGGGAACTTTGTTGTTGAATTTATATACGGATCATTAAAATAATCCCAAAGCAGTTTACTATACAATTAAAAACAATGCACTATTAAAATACACAATTAAAATTACAAATATTAAATTTAAATATAAAAATAATACATCTCTATTTAAAAAGTGTAAAAACATGTATAATATAAAACAAAATAGTAAAACACAAAATGTAGAGCAGCCCTGGTGAAAGTCTCCTAGGGTACTCAGAGCTCTCCTGCCTTTCAAGACTGTAGCCCCACTATTTGTTCCCCACCTGAGGATCACTGGCTTGAAATGGAAACGTCTTCAGCAATGGGTGTGCTGCAGAAGGGAAGGGAAGAAGGTGAAGACACACTTTTGTTCCCAATTGTCTGGCTATGTGCTGAAGCTCGGTATACCTCTCTTATCAGCCTGACTGACAGGCTTCAGAAAATATGCACAGAATACTCCCACTGAAATTAATGGCGCAAGTAAACTAATGAGTAACAAGAACTAATGAGCAACTTAGTTTGTATGTGTAATCCCATGACTGGAGTAACCTATCTCATAACTGCAGCATTTAGATCTTTGTACATGCACTCGTGCATGATCTCTATGAGGTTCTTGAGCTGAAAGTTGTAATAGGAGGGGTACACTTGTTTTAAAAGGTTGGGAACCCCTATCTTTTGTAATTGTGCTGCTGTCTGCCTGTATCTTGACAACATCTGCATAAGAAGCCTTGATCTGTCATCTATTTCACCAGTGATAGAGCAGCCAACAGCTATGAAGGCCTTTATCGGAAAGTTATTATAAGCCAGACCTCCTCAACGTTGGCCCCCCAGCTGTTTTTGGACTACAACTCCCATAATCCCCAGCCACAATGTCCAATAGCCAGGGATTATCAGCCAACACCTGCAGGAGGGCCAAAGCTGAGCAGCTCTGTTATAATCCATGTCGATATCAGCATCTGAAATGTGGAGATTGCACTGCAAAATAAGGTTTGTCAACCTGAAGCTCTCCAGCTGTTGTGGCTGGGGCTGATGAGAGTTTTAGTCTAATAATAACTGGAGTGCCACAAGTTGACC